>NC_089759.1:36946656-37277906 GCF_040412425.1 Macrobrachium rosenbergii
CAGACGCGAACCCGCGACATCTAATTGGCATGCCACGACACTACCAACCATATTATTGTTGTTATATGCCGTGACCAAACAACAGACGATATAGTCTTTGGGGTTTTTCTTCTTGCTCTTTTATTTTATTCTATTTAACTGTTTTGCGCTGACGGTAAATACCCGCAGCCGACATCGCCGAAGCTCCTATCCTGCTTCTGATTGGCTAACACATCGCGCTCGAACATTTTCCGTGAGGCCCGCAAGCAGCGGACGCCAGGGAAAGGTCAAGAGGTGAGGGTCATTCAAACTCTGGCGTAGATAGAGAAACATTTTATTCAGTTGATAATAACAGAAAGGATGGGGCAAGTCAAGACTCCGGATGCTGGGCTGCAGTGCTTGATCAGTCTGAGGCGATGACGAACGTCTGTTTGATTGCTGTCAGTCCGTGAATAATAATAATATTTGTATCACAAAGAAGTCTTTCGATTTACGATTCTAATAATAACAGTTATATGACTAAACTCATTATATCGTTATAACAGCTCTGTTTTCACAACCTGTTTGATTACAAGTGGATACAACCAAGTTTAAAGCCCATGTGTGCAATATGTGCGCGCAGGCACGCACATTTGTTGTGCATTTGTTTTTTTTTTTTTACTTATAAGAACATGTACTGTACAAGTGTACGCAACTTCGATTATTATTCAAGATAATACATACACGAAGCCGTCACTGGATCATAAACGTGCAAAAACAAAATGGCATGATAAAGGAACAAAAACGAACCGCATTTGCGCATGTGCGTTCGAAAAATCTGTCTTAAGAGTAGTACCATTCAGACCGTATACAAAGTATAAAATCTTCCTTGCAACTCTATACCCCGTGCCGTGAATACGAGAGCGATGGTGGTCCCCGCTTTTCTGGGTCACTCGCAAACCAACGCCATGAGAGGACGAAACTCCTTCGACCCGATGTTTCACGCCTTCGTGGCGACTATCTCAGAGCGATGATGCATTCACATGATACGTCGATCTTTCCTTGTACACCAGCCAATGCTAGACAGCTAAAAAGGCGCATGCCAACATTGATACAAAAGAAATGCATAGTCTTCACATGAATCAAGTTCGGCGGGAAGATTTTGACCGGTATTTCGAATCAAAAACCAGAGCAACATAAGAACACTTAACAAAATCTAACACTGAAATCGTTTAAATTCTTTGACGACGATGCACGACTGAACAAAACAAGTTCTGAGTCCGAAATTACATAACAAATAAAATTTCAATTTTCCTTAAAAGAAACTTGTTTTCTTTCTTTTTAAATGAAAAAAAGGAAGAGACGTGATAAACGTTCTCATTAACGAAAAATGACAACGTTTGCTTATCAAGCAAAAAGTGTATCATTCTATCAACAGGAGTCCTTTAAGCCTACAGTTACCTAAAACCGTGTAGAATAATGCAAATAATCTTTTTGGCAATATCTTAGAGCCCTAAGGATGCAAAAACAGTTAAATACATCCTCATGATGATAATGAAATATTACTGAAGTTTTTAAAAAAATAATGGACTACTAACTCGTAGAAAGAACTTAACCACGCCGTCCCTGGTCGCTTTTTATCAGTTCAGCAATCCACAACTACCATGATCCATCCCTACAACAAAATGACGTTTACTTTTCGTTCTCATTAATACCAATTTGTCTCTTATATACCTCGCTGTTGCGCCTTACACTGATATAATTATCACTGCGAACGATTCTAATTCCTTCTGTCGCGCGATTTCTAAATCTGACGAGAATCGACGTTCTATAAAACATGACTCGTATGAGGCCAAGAACCGAATGGATAGCCCCACGAAGGATTAAGTACAGTCTATCTAAAACACAAGTCTTGGCTGGGCGAGTTGCAGAAACCTTCTCAAATAAACCACAGGCAACGAATGGTATAAGCATCGTCCAGACCGGATCAAATTCGCACTTTGTAGGAAACTGGGAGTACTTTCAATACTCTTGGAAAGTTAAGTGCAGATATATTCTAAACAACAGAGTTACTGAAACGATTTTTGAAAAACCACGAAAATAAAATTAGACGGTGCATTCAAATCTCTCTCTCTCTCTCTCTCTCTCTCTCTCTCTCTCTCTCTCTCTCTCTCTCTCTCTCTCTCTCTCTCTCTCTCGTATATCATTTGGCCAGTATTTCTATATCCGATAAAGCTTAGAAACTGTCATAATAAATGATGTGACATAAAGCTGCATATAGACAAGAAGAACCAAATCCCTTGATCGACATCTAATATCGAATGATCTGCCCTACATGGAATGACAGGCTTATTACAAACAACTCTTTCGAAAGAGTTGGCCAGACGCTTGAAACTCATCACAATGGATAGATTTTGGCGCCGCTGTCGCGGGCAGCATTGTCTTGCGAAACTCCTCGTTGATCGGTTTAGGCCAAAACATCATTTCTCGTCATTCTATGTAGAGCGGGTGAAAATATAACATCTATAATATAACGATTACGCTAAGATCACAACACTTCACCGAAATATTTGGCACCAAAGTCGCCCTTTCCTCAGGAACTAGATTTTAGGCTAACGTACGAAACAGAGGAAGCTCTTCATTGCGGGAGCTGCTGAGTGTGCTCGTGACGGCAAGCTAAGCAAAGAAAGGTGTATAGCAGCATTCCTGCACTTCCGCTGCAACATATAATATTCACTTGACGGTCCGTCCATATTCAAAGCCTAAGCTTTTCGATGATACAAAACAGCGTTAAGCGCAATATTTCTCGTGGGCATTCTCCCACTGGCGTTTTGATGAAGAAAAACGACGCAGGGTAACCAGGTGAGGTAACCCGAAAACATTTACCATCGGCGATACGCTCTGACAAAGAAGCTTACAAAGTTTTTCGTTCCTTTGCTTTGTGGAAGGTACAGAATAAACGCTAAGGGTCAACCTATGAAAGACCAACTAATCTAGACTAAAATATAAGAGGAACTTTGCTAAGTTAATGTGATTCTCATTTTCAAAAGACAGAACATGGTGTTACTTTCCAGGAAGGAACTCTCAAAACCGCATCAGAACCAATGCGGTCTTATGAAACTTCCTTTCCTATATGATTCACATGAGAACCAAATCTGTGATAAATTATCCATGCTTTGATCTAACACATTTTCTCTCTGGAGAAACGATAATTACCTTCTGGTAGGAAAATCGTATTTGATCCAGAAAAATTGAGAGAGAATATCATTCCCTCAACAGCCACGAATTTGACTTGTAAGACGAGAATCTCACATGTCAAGTAATATCAGACCAATAAAATAATCCCACACAGATAAAATCTTTAGGTAAAAGGAATTCTTTCGAAACTCACGAGACCAACATTATTAAAATCCATCACATCATACGAATTTATCGTGGATGAACTTTGGCTTTCGTCATTTATTTGTGAAGTATTTACGTAAACAAAAGGTTTCTCGCGTTCTTTGCCGATTTTTTGTTTAAACCGTACGTTATGCTTCATTGCTTCATGTCTAAAAATTGACCTTCATAATGTCGGTCTATTGTTGTGAAGACATGAAAACGAACATTGTACATTTCTGTGAGCGTAAAAATGGAGCTATTGGATTTGATATATGTTTTGTAGTGTAGCGTGAGTTTTAATCGATCGGTACAACAAATGAAAATCTTATTCCGTCCAAAAATATACGAATAAAAATTCATAAAATATCATATTTACAAGTATGAATTCAGTACAATAGCACTATCCCCCTTCTTGCGCTAAGAGAAGTTAACTTTGGTGCTAACCACCTCAGGCAAGATATCAGTTGCCTTTGAAATATAAAATATATATATGAGGCCTATTGTCTCTCGTATACAGCTACTGTTCAATTCTTATTCGAAATCGGTATTTGTTAATCTTACGGTCCACACTGGAAAATTTTCCATATGCTTTCTTTCGATACAAATGCGAGATTTATGATCGTATTGTTTTATCACTATCGTTCGTATCGTTATTAGCAGGGTCGTTGCTAGTATTCGTCAAAACAATAAGAGTAAACACGGAGCCACCGACTGCTCTATAATACAATTCACAACATCAGAACGAGATACAGCGCAGGTTACAGAGATTTTGTTGTGGGACTCGAGTGGAGAGGTTCAGCCTAAGTGTCCCTGACAATGTGTAGGCATAGCACTAACCTTCCCTTCCGAACATTGCCTTTCTTACAGGTAATTTTCACTTAAATGATAATAAATGATAATCGTTCGTCGATGTCTGGTGGATAGCAACTTGTAATCCTTCGAAGTCGTTGCAAATTACCAAAAAAGGAAATATGCCATCACATCAGAGAGATGAAATACCTTGCAATCTCTTCCGTGGAAACAGAGAGGCAGGTGCCAAAGCTCAATTCTTTAGCTGTTTTCGTAATTATTACCATCATTATCCTCCTACTTCTACTACAAATATTTTTAGCAAGTATCTAAATTGCAAAGGTACAAAGGTATAAATTCTGTACCTTAACTCTCGAGTTTCTTTAAACCTATGAAGTCTCTCATTTGCTCCGAAGACGCTCCAAACGATGTCGAGTGAATAAGAAACTAGTCGGCAACTAAAGAGTGTGGTGTGTAACGGCTCTCTGAGCGTACTGAAAATTGTAGAACAACTGGAAATCTTAAGCCTGAGATTAAAAATAACCCAATCTGCATGATGCTGCATACGTATGTGTGTCACGATAAGGAGTGGGGTACCGTTTCAACCAAATAACGATTGTTCTAGTTTCGAAATACGACAATGGAGTCACTGAAACTTTCATGAATGCCTCAAATTTTGTCTATGATTTCTCATTGATCCTGGAAACTCCCTCCCTTCTCCTCTGGAGGCCTCGCAAGCATTTCAGTGCTTGAGTTCTTGGGCCCAGACGGTCTCGGGCCAACCGGTCCTTCCTCTTCTCCTGTCGGCTGTCAGACTGGCTTCGTTGGAGGGGGAGGTGGTGGTGGCGGTGGTGGAGGAGGAGGCGGAGGGAGGGGAGGACATGCTGCAAGGCGAGGGCTTCGATGCGCACGGGTTCTGGGCGACCATTCCCGCTCTTTCGGATAGGGTCGACGACGTCACGGAGGCCGGTTCAATGTCCATGTCGCTGTCATCCTGTGGGGGAGGCCAAGAGGAAACAATGAGAGGTTATGAAGGAAACAATATCCAGATTACAGTTCGTGAAATGAATAAACAGCAATGTCAATAACGTATAGCAGGAGAGTTTCATGAAAACCCAAAACACAAACAGAAATGCATCGCTGTTTGAAGCATATTTATTATAAAACAATGAGTTATTTCAGAGTTCACTGATTCTATTATTCAGGAGAGAGAGAGAGAGAGAGAGAGAGAAAGAGAGAGAGAGAGAGAGAGAGAGAGAGAGAGAGAGAGAGAGAGAGAGAGAGAGAGAGAGAGGGAATTTATTTAGATGATATTTAATATTTTAACAAATCTAAGATGAAGATGTATTGCATGTGTTTAATTTATCACAAATTTTAAGTCTGTTTTGTAGCGTGAGAATGTGGAGGTATAGCATTTTAACAAAATTAATATAGGTACCTGAGTAATGAATGTGTTTCAACTACCTTGAAAAAAAATTAATATGTAACTGAGAAATGAACGCGTTTAAAGTATTAAGAGTTTTATGATTTTTTTTCTTTGTGTTAAAAGCGAAATAGTTTGAAGTTCAAAAAATAATGAATTATCTTGAGTCGAGCTTTCCAGAAGTTAAGATTTTAAAACACTCGTTTGTTTAGCCTTAAGGTAATTTTTGACATTTCTAAACATTCTAGATATCTTATCAGTAGCAATGCAAATTACACTTTTGCATTAATTGATTTTGATTAAGTAAAATTTAATTCTAAACAATATTGTAAAAAGAGAAACATGTAAGAACTTCTTTATAAACTAAAGCCTTCCATTCTAAGACATATAAATGAGTTTAAGGAAAGATTAAACATTCCCTGACTTTTCCAATATAGATACTGATGATTAGGTATACGTTTAATCAAGGCGTTACCAGTTCCCTGTATATGATTTGCAAACCACTTCATATTCAGCCACTGTGCATAAGAAAAAATTTTCCTTTTTCTGATAAAACCGAACTGCACAAAAAATAGCTGTGGCTGAGGTTGCTTGAGTATTTGCCTAAATGTATTATTAAGTTTCATTCATTAACTCAACAGCTACTGATCTGAAGAAAAAGGCTTCCGTGAATAACTGCGCAAACCTTCGTCAGGCTTCCACGGACCACAAATTGGGGGATCGTCATCTCCACATTATGATATTCAGAGCCTAATTTAAATCTGCATTATTTGTTCGGGAATAAATCAAGTCATTTTACCCACATAACTGGAAACTGCTCTCCCTAAAGCATTCCTTTCGTCTCTCTCTCTCTCTCTCTCTCTCTCTCTCTCTCTCTCTCTCTCTCTCTCTCTCTCTCTCTGTCTGGAGTTGCGCCAAGTTTCACGTATCACTCGATATAAACATTGATCGAGAAAGGAAAGTCAGCGTCAAGAACACGAGTAGCTAAAATCCTTCCTTGTGGTTCTGGCGAGATGTTTATGGCGGAGGGGTCGAGTTTATGGAGAGAAGTCGGCCAAAGAAACCCATTAGAGGAATGACAAAACTTGACGACTCAACTCGGCTCAGCCTTGCCCACAAAGAAGCCGTGACTAGTCAAAGCCGAGAATGTGAAAAAAATCTGGTAGACTGGATCTTTCTTGTTTAATTTCGGCGTGAGTGCATTTATGTATTTGGCACAGCAAGATCATGTTTAGTGGTATTTTCCTTTGTTGGTTATGCGTAGTGACCTCGTATGCATTAAATAGGCTATACATATAAAACAAAATAATCTCAGTAACGCTGAAACATCTCGCGTGAAGAGTACAGTTTATGAATGGCTCGACATAGGCTACTGCTCAGCAGTTCTTATTCAACTTAACTATTTTTTTCATCCTCCTCGCGTCATCATCATTATAAGCCGCAGTCGTATAGCTCAAAGCGGTATAGGTTGAAAGACAGACGTAAATTCCAGTTAACCCCTATAAAGCTATTTTGTGAAAGGCGAAAGCAGCCGACGCATTCTCGCACCTGACAAGCATTCAAAAGCAACGCGCAGCGCATCACGGCTGACACATATGCACCCATATGTCAGCCGAAGGGAGGCCAGGCGGTCACTCCGACACGCCCTCCACATATTTGATGGAAGGCACCCAACATGAAATCGCTAAGTAAGGGCGTACTTCTCTCTCTCTCTCTCTCTTTCTCTCCTTTCACAGTCGGAAAGTCAAAGACTTCGATCCAGGTCGAGGTAATGAAGACTTCCGCATGTTCATTCAACTAGTTTGCTACTGTTGACAAAGCAGTGTTGCTAACCGCGTTCAGTCGACTGAGGTTTTACACACACACACACACACATATATATATGTATGTATATACATATATGTATATATATATACATATATAAATATATGTATGTATATGTATATATATACATACATATATTTATGCATATCTACATATGTATGTATGTATGCACAAGAATGTAATTATGCATGTGTATGTATGTATGTATATATGGTAAAAATCATTCTACTATCTCACCATTAATTCATTAAAAAAAAAAGTAAAATGTCTTAGGAATAAAGATGGCAAGATAAAACAGGAGATACAATAAAAAAGACGATTCTTATTTACGTTGGCAAAAACGAAAGTATACGTAAAAAATTTTAAAAACAATGCAAAACGAGAAAGAAAAGAGAGAGAGAGAGAGAGAGAGAGAGAGAGAGAGAGAGAGAGAGAGAGAGAGAGAGAGAGACAAATGACCTTGCTGACAGGCGGAACAAGAGCTACCCATGCGGCCGTAGGGGAAGAGAAGACTTATGTAGCAGTAAAGAGCTAAAATTAGCGGAATGACGGCGGTGTCGCCTTGCCTGCCGACTGCTATATGCTTTCCGCCACCAGCCTGAATGAGGCCCCTCGGGATTTGCCACGATCCTTCTCGGAGGCTCCCCATGGCGAATTTCATGTGCACGAAGCGGAATACTCTTGTTATTCTTGTTAATCAAATACAGTTACGGAAGGTACAATCTTTTAGTGTCAAAATATGAGAATGACCGGATAACTAGGTGAAGATATCAGAGGGATTCGTTAGCTCTCATTCCTGATGTACTGGAAGTTGCAGAGGCGTGACTAAAGAGGTTTTTGTTTCCCTTCTATGTGGAAACAAGTACGACAGTGCCTAGTATGAAATGAAGTATTAATAACGGCAATAATCCGAACGCAGGCAACAGGGTCTCTTGTAGTCCTAATGACAGAGAACATTTGAGAATTACCAAAGCAATATTTTAAATCCATAAAGACCTTAATTGTGGATATCAAATCTCACGAAAAATTCGCATTAGTTTCGTGAGTGTTGTTATTTTTGCTGTTGAAATATTCATAGAATTTTAAAATTTAGACCAACAGAATTTTTTGACAGGGGTTCCACGAGAACGAACCGCGAGACTTATTAAAAATGAGTCAATTCGTTATTTTATTTTTTATAAACTTTATTTACTTACTTCCGCTCAGGGGTTGCAATTTCCCTTGTAATTGTAATATACATTATAGTCCCCGTAGCCTTATTGATTTTCAAGCCCTAAGCCATCAAAATGGAAATAACCAAAAATAAACTGCCTCCGGTCTAACGAAAACCAGTAAAAGAATTGCTTTAAAGGTTCTGTCAACATCCCCCCGAGTTGATTCCCTGAGAATGTTTTCCACCTCCACCTATTTTAAATGTTCTGAACATCTTACGGGAGATAAATGGCAATTCTTTTTTGTTTTCTAGCCTTTGGCCCTGAAGAATTTCGGCAGTTGGAAAACCAAGCCTCGAAAGAACCATGACAAGGGAACTAAAGTTCTGAAATACTACTATGTCACTGCAAGAAGAAGAACAAACCAAATTTAAAGTAGTGTTGAACTGCTTTAATCCTCTTTGGTTACAATACTTTGAGGTCAATTGCATTGCACCTTGGCCACCCAGGAAATTCCTTAACGCTTAATAATTTTATTTTTTTATTTTTTGCCTATAAAGTCGTAAATTTATTATTATTGATAATATTATTTACAGTAAAATAGACCTATATTCTCCTACCTAATACCCGAAACCTATTTCAATTGCCTGAGACTTCGAAGGTTTGTAATTTTCTACGTACTTCATTGAGTTCCCTTGATATTTCTCGCTTTTATAAACCATTTTTCCTATGCAGTTCTTTTTCCTCTTCCTTGTTGACATAAAGTTCGCCATTAATTTAAAATGATTGAAAGACCCAACCACATGAGCCGGTGAGCCTTTCTCGCCCTGTAATCAGTCGTCACATGAATGACTTTAGGCTGAGGAGTTTTCAGACTTGATACAGAGTGTCCCTCATTCAGTAAAATAGCAAAACGAAACACTGGGGGCATTGCAGGAGGTATATGAACAGCGACATTGTTTGTGGATATATAGACCGAGACATCCAATATACCATTTTCGTAATCAAGTTTAAGGCCCCCAACGTCCAATGGAGGTAGCCGGGAGCGAATGGACGAAAGGTTTCGTCTTATCTGCATACAGGCAACTTTTATGAAGGAGTCAGTTCTTTCTGTTGAAATGAGTTTCATATTCCCCGCGGTCTGGTTCCCCTTTTCTCTCTATTTTCTTTACCTTTTTTGGTGAAAGAAGAAAAGTATATAGTATGCCCTTGAGCAGAGCAAAGTACAGTTGACCCACGTGCACGTATCAAGTATATCAAGTACTCAGGACAAGGTCCTCTCCGTCATAACCACTATTTTGTTTAATTGCTCCTCGGGTAACCTACTCCCAACGGACTTATCCGTCTAGGGTGACTGAAGGACACTCCTAACTCAGTCCTCAGATGAAAATCGCTAAGCATCCGGATATACCTTGGCTCTGCACAGTTCCCTCGCCTCCCCGCGCCGTCGTGTATATATATATATATATATATATATATATATATATATATATATATATATATATATATATATATATATATATATATATATATATATATATATATATATATATAATTTATCTGCATGTGCGTGAATGCAAGTGTCTTTGGTGAATAATTGTCTCTGGGTCCAGTGAATACTGTTTGATTTTATATGATTATATTTTATTACTCATATATTATACATGTTTACTATATGTAGTACCGGATTTTCTTATTTTGCAACTACATTATAGTAGTATAAGTCCATAAATATTTCAGAGCTCCTAATACTATAACGCTAACTAAAAATATGAAATGCCCCAAAAACATGTATCTGTCGACCTATTGTGTCCATCTTCAAGATCTGCAACTACAGTACACGAAAAATGGCAAAGTATTTCATTTAGTGCTTTCGCATCGTAAAACTCGGAAAGACGCGTGTTTGTTCCCCGTAAGATATGAGCTGGTCTAGTTTTCCTAAAGAAACATTATCACTGTGATAAAAAGTAATTCCTAGCAGGAATTTTATAGAGGAAAACGTCGTATTCAGCATCGCCTAAAGTGAATAACAGGTGCATTTTCTTAAACAAAAACAACGAATTTCGACAAACGTCTCAACACTCGCCAAACGACAGGAGGAATCCTGCATTTCATTTTTCGAAATGTATTGGCTCCATGTGTCCCAGCCTACTTATGTAAAATATAAGTGCCTTCCTGCGCCTTCCTTGATCTGAAGCATTTGTCCTCAAGTGTCCCATTCCCTCACTTTAGACACTTACTTTAGACAAGTTTCCCAGTGTGTCCTTTTCCCTTCGTCTAAAGTAAGCGTCCTGTTTCATTCGTATGTCATATTTCTTTAATATAAAGGGTTTTAATCTAATGCGTTTGGGAAATTGTTTTTGATAAGTACTTTCCAGAAAAGATGCATTAGTGTACTTGCGAGAGAGAAAAGACTGAGGAAAGGCGTTTGCTAGATCGTGTGTTCGGGCGGAGCAGATGGAGGAACAAACTGATGAATGCAATATTAAGCAGAAAAGTTGTTGGACGTAGGTCTAATTTGGTTGGAGCAAAATCTAAATAGATACGAGATGAATATGAAGAGGAAGTGCAGAGATGTGGCTATAAAAACGAGTTTGATGATAAGGAAGTGTGAACGGTACATAAAAATAACATCGAAAAATTGGTTATGGTTAAACATACAGACGTGGAATAAGTACATGAAGTGTGCATAAAATTCCAAGACGAGACCGTAGAGTTGGCAGGAGGCATTTGTGGTCATAGGAATGAAGGAGAGGAAATAGATATAGTAAATGTTGGGAAGAGGACATGAGAGGTAAATAAGGAGAGTATCTGAGTACACTGGTATACAACAGATATCCAAGGAAGAAATTCAAAAGAAAAAGACAAGTAATGAAAATAGGAAAGTGAACGTGGGAAGAACTTAGGGGAAAATGAGAAACTGTTCCAGAACGAAATAAATGCAGAGAGAAAGTTCAATGTGCAAATGAATCTCAGATTAAAATATTCAAATTGGGAGATACTGTATGAAGTGGAGGTAGTCTTGGCTCGATGGAGTGAGTATTTCAAAAATTTCTTGAAGAGGACAGGACAGAAGAGAGGCAGAGCTGAAAGATGAAAGAGTGGAGGGGGTAAGTGTCAGTTTGAGAATGCTTGTGGAAATTGATGTTGAGGTGGTGAAAAGGGCAATTAAGAGCTCGAAAATGGAAAGACAATATGTGAGGGATTGCTAGTCGGATGCTGCGGTAAAAATGTGACCGAGAGGCTAACCAGGCGAGTAGGAAATGTTTGGGGGAAAGAAATGTTCTGTAGAAAGAGTGAGAGGTACAGTTTTTCCTTGTCATAAGGGAACGTGATATGGGAGACTGTAAGAACTGCAGGTGTATGACAATGCTTAGTAGTATAATAGGGAAGACGTATGGAAAGATTTTGACAGAGAAAGAAAGACAGGTGACAGAAGGGTCGATACGGACAGAAAAGTGAGTAGAGAATATCGACAATGTATACCGTATGATATGGTTGACAAGTTGTGGAGAATGATTAAAAGTTTTTGTGATGGAATGAGGAATGGTTGACTTTCGCAGACACAGCACTGGTCGGGGATAATAAAGGCAAATTTTTAAAAAATATTAAATAAACCTGAGTGTGTGAGAGAAGGTAATTAAATGTAAATGCGATGGATGTTAGATTATAAGGACAAATGGAAAAGAGTATAGGATGGACCAATGAATATTAATACGGTTGGGGGAAGAACCCAAGTACCCGATTCATATAATCTCTGGGGGTAAAATGATGGAGGATGATGGGCTGAGAGAAATGAGACACAGAATATATATGAAGCAAGGAAGGTCGCAGGTGTCGTGCAGAAGATTGGAAAGAGACATGGAGCGTCTATGGAAGCCTATGCATCTGCGTATATGTATAATTGGATTGTTGAGACAGTTCTCCTTTACAGAAGTGTAGATACTGAAGGTGAACGAAACAAAAAAAGGTTGAAGATGTTGAGAGCAATAGTTCTGCATATAAGCTATGCAAATAGAACTGAAGGATGGGAAATGTGTAAACATGCAGATATAGTAAAAAGGTGACCACTGGTGAAAAGACTGATCAGAGAGTTTAGAGGTGGTTAGGTCATGTGGGGGGACTGTAATTCAAAGGTGTTAGGTGGAGGAAGGAGAATAAGACCTTGACAGAACTAGATAGAGAGTGTGGCAGAAATACTGGAAGGGAAGGGCCAGAGGGTGAGAGGGAGATACACATTGGGGAGGATGCAGTATGCCGGGGGGGGGGGGGTTCGATGCACTGCTGATGAGCCTTCTGCGTATAGGTGTAAGGAGCGACTCTCGAGAAAATTTTCTGCTCCTGGAGTTCATTCACAATTCAACAATTAAGATATTATTGAGGCAGTTGCATTGTCTTATACTTCCTTCGAATGTTGATTATATATATATATATATATATATATATATATATATATATATATATATATATATATATATATATATATATATATATATATAGATATATATTAGAGAGAGAGAGAGAGAGAGAGAGAGAGAGAGAGAGAGAGAGAGAGAGAGAGAGAGAGAGAGAGATTGTCTGTACCGCCATTTACTAAATCTTTGGGGAGACATGTTCTAAGGAAGCAATTTTGCAGAATTTTTTTCTTATTGATGGTTTAGAAATAATATTTTGTTTTTTCGTGTGGTCATATTACGGACATTCTTTTGTTTGACTGGTTTTGCTTTTAAAATATACAACAGAATAAATAATCTTTTGGAAGGCTTTAGGGAAATGACAATTGTGTTAGACTGGCCAAAATGATGACTTCTCCTAAGGCGTCAAAACAATTAGACTTCGACAACGACTCGGAAAGAGGCTAGATACACACACTCATGAACTTAAAGGAACACGTAATTTCCCTGTGGCATTCTGCACACAAATGACGTGCTTCAACGCACACTGCTTCAGTGAACTAGTCAACCCACGGAATCAGTGTAGGACATCCAACGAAAGAGTTAAACCAGACTGAGTAACCGTGGATTCGAATTTGGTGGTCGGTGCTTAGGGGACGATGCCTTTCCGCTCAGGCGATGATCTTACGAATTGGACGCTGATGCTTCTTGTGGGCGACCGACCGCAAGGCCTTACCCGCGGTTACATCTCTCTGGCGGACACGATCGAACCACAAAGCGAAAACCGCAAGCGGACATTAGGCGCAAATGGATACACCGCAAATATTACTGACAGGCAGATCTTCATTTGTTCTCGGGCAAAAGGCGGAATGTCGGTGGTCCTTTTTCTATCTGAAGGTTGCCTCAAGTGATTCTTTACCCGATAACCTGTTATTGGGGCAGTCGTATTATTGCTATGAGTTGTTATTGTACTCATTTTTATTGTAAGTTATTTCATCTGCAATAGTTACAACTATTCTACTAATGCTCTTGCATTAATCTGTAATATGTGTCTACTTTCTCTCTCGGGTAGATCGTAAATACATAGTTCCTTTTTTCAAAACGAAAATATGCCAGTCACATAAAATTCTAGCAACAGGTTTCCTTGAAATTCTCAAATCAGTTTTAGGCAAAATCTCACGAAGTTCACTATTATCGAGAGTGAGTTTGGAGGCAGCTTTCAAAGAGCATTCCATCATACATTTCACAGAGGAAAGAATGAGCTGTCGGGCCACTGATAAGCCCTCCCGTGGCGGCAACAGGTAAGGTCAAAGGATTGATTAGGCAATCCTTTTTAGTGGTTTACCTTTACACCATAATTTTTTATTCTGAGTATGCAAAAAAGCGTAAATGCAATAACAATTCTCAGTGTTCGTTTCGTCAATCAATGCTGCCCTCTTATATCAGACCTTTTGCGCAAAGTAAGATTTACAGATTTGACAGGACTAACGTCAGTTTGCGCTGACCATCCCTTTCGTCAGTAGTCATTATTGTATTATATACTGTAGTTTCAGACAGCGATGGCAAAACTTCCAGTCTACAAAACAGTTACGGTTTTCGGAAACGAACCACAAGCTTTATGTCACAAACTATAGTTACATAAAATGACCTGACACCAGAGTATAGTTACAGAAAACGCCTCGACATCCAGAATATAGTTACAGAAAATGACCTGACACCAGAATACAGTTACAGAAAATGACTTCGACATCCAGAATACAGTTACAGAAAATGACCTGACATCCAGAATACAGTTACAGAAAATGACCTGACATCCAGAATACAGTTACAGAAAATGACCTGACATCCAGAATACAGTTACAGAAAATGACCTGACATCCAGAATACAGTTACAGAAAATGAGCCGACATTCAGAACATAGTTACAGAAAATGACATGACATCCAGAATACAGTTACAGAAAACGACCTGACATCCAGAATGTAGTTACAGAAAATGACATGACATCCAGAATACAGTTACAGAAAATGACCTGACATCCAGAATATAGTTACAGAAAATGACCCGACATCCAGAATATAGTTACAGAAAATGACCTGACACCAGAATATAGTTACAGAAAACGACTGACATCCAGAACATAGTTACAGAAAATGACATGGCATCCAGAATATAGTTAGAGAAAATGACCTGACATCCAGAATACAGTTACAGAAAATGACCTGACATCCAGAATACAGTTACAGAAAATGACCTGATATCCAGAATATAGTTACAGAAAATGACCTGACATCCAGAATATAGTTACAGAAAATAACCTGACATCCAGAATATAGTTACAGAAAATTACCTGACACCCAGTTACAGTTACAGAAAATGACCTGACATCCAGAATACAGTTACAGAAAATGACCTGACATCCAGAATATAGTTACAGAAAATGACCTGACATCCAGAATATAGTTACAGAAAATGAGCCGACATTCAGAACATAGATAAACCCTTTTCTAATCTTCTGCGACTGCACATAAAACTCCACATCCATTCGTTATTCACGCTGGAATCTTAGATTAGGTAAACGGCACGAATAAGCATAGAAGGTACTCTGTCTTTTCAAATCATACGCTGCTCTTAGAGGGGAAACAAAGCATACTTTGTTTAATATTATGCATTCGACGTTTAACAGACAATTTATCAACCTACCGCTGATGCTTTTTCCTTCGAAAAGCCGAACCTCATTTACATTTCATAGCGTTGAAAAACATAGTATTCTGAGCCTCTTTCTGAATCTAGGTTAGATTGCAATTTCACGGGCTGCCTTAAAAACAAAGCCTGCGCTGGCCTGTCATTTTGAAATCTACGTCTACACCAGTTGGAAAATAATTAAACCATCCGAAATTCGATTAGGCAAAATTGTTTTCTGAGTTAACTTAGATCGGGTACCTTGCATCATAGTGGACGGGGCTATTAAAAATCAAAATCTGACACTCAATCAACGATTATTTTCACAGGGGGCAAGCAGCCACTTCGGAAAGTGCAGTGTGGCCGGGGAATTAAGTGTTCAGTGGCCGAAAGGAAGACGGTTGAACGAAAGGCTTACCTTCTCCAGATGAGTTAGGCCATGGGCCTGCACGGTCGTCCTTTCGCTGGTTGACGAGGGCTGCGCATCGATCCTGAAGGGCTGTGGCGGCTGTTGCTGCTGCGCCTGCTGTGGGTCCTCACTGTGCAGGACCTCCATCAGGTAGGCGATGTAGGACGTGGCCAGCCTCAGGGTCTTGATCTTGGAGAGTTTGGTGTCGGCGGGGACGTTGGGGATGCACTCCCGCAGCTCCGCGAAGGCGTTGTTGATACTCTGCGTCCGTCGGCGCTCCTTCTTGTTGGCGGACGTCTTTCGTCTTACGACGCGCCCGTAGGCGTCTATGAGTTCGTCTCCGTCCCAGTAGTGAGGAGGGCACGGCGGCAGAGTGCTCCCGTCGGCACAGGTGAAGGGGCCAGGAGGCGCAGGCGGCTGAGGCGCGCACAGATCTTGTGCGTGGTGATGGTAATGGTGGTGAGGAGCATGATGATGGTGATGGTGGTGGTGATGATGCGGCGTCCACTGAGGCGGTGGTGGCGGCGGGTAGCAATAACCAGGGTAACCCGGCCATCCACCCTCACACCCTGATGACATTGTCCAGACTCACGACAGCAAACACACCCAACACCTGACTGTCGCAGGGGGCGGAGCGACTACCACACGTCAGTTGCAGGGAGCGAGACCACGCCCCGTGACGTAAGAAGGGAGGCGGTACCGCGCGCCCCGGATCAAAAGTATAGGTGGAGTTTCGTCATGTGATGTAGGCAGGACTCAGCCGAATGGGCGGAGCCAATCGCGTATCCCGTGTTATGGAGGTCTTACATAGATGGGTTCAAGATGTGAAAGCGAATGTGTGAATAGCCTTCACATTCTAGAAGTTTCAGCCGTGAGAAATTCGCCCGGGGGCCTGGTACTGATCAAGCGCCTTTCCATTTTGACAATTCCATACAACGATATGACTCGCAGAACCTTTCAAAAACTGCAAACGCTCCTCAGGATACCGTCCAAGTGATACTTAGCAAAAATTCTCCAAAAAAAACTCAAGTCTAACTTACTAGACTGCTTCGGAAAGTAAGGCGTTGTTTAATGTTAATTCTCTCATATAGTGCACGAGGTTGCTGAGAACAGATGCAGATGACAATCATTCAGAGAGAAATCAATATGACTATCCCTTCTGACAATAGATCATCATTTAATGAGAAGATGAGATTTTATCACTCATAAAAATAAAGGGATCTTTCCTAGACAGTGACCCCAAAGGGTTTTAACCCGGTATGTAGCCTATCACTTTTGAGGCGTGTTTAGTACTAGACCCTTGATAGACCGTAAAAACATTAACAAAAGACTGTAAATATCATAAAGATAATGACCCCAAGAAATATGGCCCTACATAACGACCCCCGAACTGTGTTGGGGTCACTATCTAGGAGAGATCCACATAAAGAAAAAGAAATATTGCCCATTTAAAACGCGATGACTCCAAGCGGACTGCCGAGGCGCAAATTCTCTTCCCCTGGCTGTTGGCACATCTGCGCAGGGCGTGATTTTCAGCCCGAGAGGAGCCGGTGCGTCGAAGCAAACATTTGCAAATTGCCCCGCGGGCGTTACAGGCCATTCTGGCCCATGAACAAGCAACGAGGGGACTCATTTGCGTCATAATAAGAAACAAGAGGTTTCGCGTTCGGGCGGTGTGGTCCTTTGAAGGCTCCGAGGGCAGAGGCAGAGGCAACATGCAGCAGGCTGACTTGAAGGGCGACGGGGGACCAAATATTTGGATGTCCCGCCGTAATTGCTTCGCTTTGGATTGGTTTTGACTTCGCTGATGCTTTTGGTTTATGCGCCCACATCTGTCGGGAATAATTATCTTAACATTGTGGAAGAATTTTGTAACTATTTTGTTTCTCTCTCTCTCTCTCTCTCTCTCTCTCTCTCTCTCTCTCTCTCTCTCTCTCTCTCTCTCTCTCTCTCTCTCTGTATGCATATATATATATATATATATATATATATATATATATATATATATATATATATATATATATATATATATATATATATATATAGAGAGAGAGAGAGAGAGAGAGAGAGAGAGAGAGAGAGAGAGAGAGAGAGAGAGAGAGAGAGAGAGAGAGAGAGAGAGAGAGAGAATCAAAATAGTTACAAAATTCTTCCACAATGTTAGGATAATTAGGTTATCTATACACACACTCACACATATATACATATACATACATACATACATACATACAAAAATAAGTCTAATCCTTCGGGCCAGCCCTAGGAGAGCTGTTAACCAGCTCAGTGGTCTGGTTAAACTAAGATATACTTAACTTATATATATATATATATATATATATATATATACACATACCCTGCATATATATATATATATATATATATATATATATATATATATATATATATACATATATATCCTTTGTAATTGTAATAACAACAATGCCACCTTAACTTCAAGAATTCTTCACACTTCTTAGATACGTCGGTCACTACAAATCCTTAGGTCCAAATGCAAGACTGTGAAGTAATTCTGACGTCCGGTAGCAGAATTCGAACCCGCATCTAAAGTTTCAGAACGAGTTCACGTTGCCTACCTAGTGATAAGCGTATCTGAAAAGATACGAAGAATTCGAGACGTTAAGAGGGCACTGATATTACCGCAGTTGCATACGTATCTGATATATATATATATATATATATATATATATATATATATATATATATATATATATATATATATATATATATATTGCATGGTTTATCGAAGAAAAGTATCCTAAACTATATAAAAGTCAGTCGCAGTGGTGTGCAAGATGAATAAGATACCCATGAAAAAAAAAAAAAAAAAAAAAAAAAAGTGAATCTGGGCAAGAATTCATTATCTACTTTCAAAATGACACTTCTATGCTGACTATGTAGGTCTAAATACCGTAGGATTTTCAACACATGACATAATATGTATAAATGGGTGCTCTGCAAAATATTCTTCTTCTGATTTTCAGAGCAGTGTGCACAAGCGAAATTTTCCTCCAGATTCAGCACATGAAGATTCTAACATTACATTTCTTTTCATAAATGTTCCTATAGAAGACACAATGTATGAGGTAAATAAATCTCTATATGATAATGAAAATGATCTGAAACTGGAGTGATGGGATCTTTAAAAACTATTCAAACTGTGTATCAGCGAATATAAATTTGTATTTATTGGAGAGAACTTCATACATACTGTATATACAGCGTGTGGGATCTGGCCTGGGCCGTCCTTTGTCGGACCGAATAGCAAATATTTTTGTAAGCTTTCAGGAAGAAAAATGGTTGACTGACTGTGACCTTAAACCTCTAGTTATACAAAAGATATGTTGGTGATTTTTTTCGGGTGTTTAAGAAAATGTGTCATGTAATGAATTTCCTAAACATTAAGCATAACAGTATCAGTCTCACAGCAGAAACGAGTATGGCAATCTACCAAATTTCAGGGGAAAAAGTTGTAGCCTTCTGGTGGGACTGAATGCTAAGACAATGGTTAACTGCCACCGACGTCTGAAGTGAGTATAGTTGCTGCGATGGATGCGTTTGAATCTGAGGACTTTTGGTGAATGTCGACGAAACAAGATAATATGATGCAATCTGAATAAATTAAGAGTTGAAGGGAACAGCGTCAATGTGAGAATGCTTGTGGTAAAGATTAAGGGGGTTTATCATTCGGAAGCCTTCTGGGGAAGGACGATAGGGGGAGACAGATAGAATGGAAGGGGTGTTGGAACGGAAGGGACCTTCATCTATAGAAAAGGCGAGTGCGTCTATGAATATGGGTGAGACGCGCAGTAGTGTAAGATGCCGCCTTCTGAGTAGTTAAATGAAGCCGCGCAAGCTGTGGATATATCTGCCGTTTTTCAGCAACTGAGGCTGAAGGTGGTTTTTCCGTGTTAAAAAGGGGCTGCGTGATATACCTTTTTGCGCACTAGCGTTTTCTAACAGTAGTTTGTTCTAAAATGTTCATCTTTACTTTCGAAACTACAGCCAGTTCAACATTTCCAAGCAGAACAATATCACAAACCTGTCTGGACACCTTTTCACATAAATTATGTTGCTGAGTACTCATGAAAAGTATGAGCTGAGAATAGCTTCAGTTTTAAAACCATGTATCACTGCACTTTGCACAAAACTTTCCCATCTCACTTCCACAGAGAATATTACATACCGTAATTTCCCCAGGTTAAAAAAAAAAACCTCGGTCTACTCTGAAACCGCAAACAATATGTTCACAAGGTAAAAGAAGTTTCTCGGTTCCTTCAGTCGGCCCCGCCTCGTCCTTTTTTGTCCTTGAGGGAAATGACGCAAGTCAGCCGAAAGCTCGGGAGGAAGAACAGGCAGGGGAACGAAACGCCATTTTCTTGTTTATCAAATCCCTATTACTTCGGTCATGTCGAGGTCTCTGTACTGGCGTGTCATCTCGCTCCGTGGACCTGCCATGGACGCGGCAATTATCTGGACGGAATCTCATCCAGGAAATGGTGAGCATGTGGAAATGAGTTATACTTTTGTGAAAAGGGACAATGCAGTGGTATGAGAAGGAAACTTCTGGATCTTTCGACTACAGTTTCCTGGAAGTTGAATTCACGGGTCTTTTCCGCTGCGCCACCTATTGAATGTCAAATGAAAAACATTACAGAGTTTGTACGAGGAGCTGTTGCCTTATAAAATACTTATGAAAGTATACTTAAATTTTTCTTTTCTTGTTTTAAGTTATGGAAATTGTTTCAATGAACCTGCTTGTAGAATTCTCAATGATCCTTGATCCTTTATAAAATAAGCTGAAGTTTTTCTTTCTCTTTCAGGTTTCAGATAATGATAATTTCCGTAAAAAACAAACCCACATGACTGATCATTCTATTCCATATCCTGAAAATGATTCAAGGTTGAATTTCCTACGAGATGTTTCACCTTCTTACTTATAATTGTTTAGTAACGAGAGAGAACTGATTTTGTATAAAAGTGTATGCTAATTCTGAAATTCTCTACCAGGAGATCGAATATACCGGTCCAGTTTCGCTAGCCTGCGCCTCAGATCCCCTTGAAAAAAGTTAAGTATACCTTAGTTTTACCAGACCACTGAGCTGATTAACAGCTCTCTAGGGCTGGCCCGAAGGATTAGACTTATTTTACGTGGCTAAAAACCGACTGGTTACTTAGCAACGGGACCTACAGCTTATTGTGGAATCCGAACCACATTATACCGAGAAATGAATTTCTATCACCAGAAATAAATTCCTCTAACTCTTCATCAGCCGGCCGGGGAATTGAACTCCGGCCCATCGAGTGACAGTCCACAGCTCTAACGACTAACCCAACGAAGAGCTCTCAGATCCCCTTGAAAGACTGCCATTACGATATCGCGAGCATTCCCTGGTCCGCAGACTGGCAGCCGCATCCGCTGCATACAAGATCATTCTTTGCAGAAATCGATTGCATTCACCCTGGGACTTAACCCTTTTCTTTTTTATTTTGTGATCTTAAATGCTGTATCATCAGCCTGTATCAGATCTGCCTTGCTTTCTTTCTGTAAATAAATGCATCTAAGGTAGAGAGAGTTCTAATTCCAATTGGCGACCTTCCCATTCGTAACTTAATTAATGGTAAAATCAAGGTAAGTCCTGCATTTTCTTCCCATTTGATTACGTATGGGTGCTCCCTTTGGCCTCTAAGGCAGTCCTAAGTAAAAAATCCTCATAGTTCCTTCTCCAAAGGACCCCCATACGTAAGAATATATATATATATATATATATATATATATATATATATATATATATATATATATATATACACACATCTCACATTTGCTATCAAAGTTGGTCAGTGGGGTATGCAGGGTGGGTATATGGATTCGCGCGCACACACACACACATATATATGTGCGCGCGCATGTCACGTGTTTATGTCCACGTACTCGAAATGCAAGGGCAAAAGTATCCACACTGTATGAACGAGTCTAGATTATGGGAAAATGAGTAGGGTTATATCAGTCAGAAGGGCGTCAACATCAGCATTTTGGTTTCAGTAATATTTACTTCTCTGTCCATCGGTTTTTTGAAGGGTTCATGTACTGACTACTATTTATATAAACAAATGAAACTTGTCATCTATAACTGAATGTGTTTCATTGATAACATCTGTACAATCATAATATATTTACAAATCGCAAGTAAATTATAAGCGAGTGCTTATTATAAAATATGTAGTTAATAAGTATTTACGTAATAATCGTTCTTATGCAAAAGAAAAGAAGTGAATGTGTAATAAGTGTGACCATTCGTAATTGTCTAATGTCCATCTTCAACACGTAGTAGAGAATTTCATAGGTAACACAAGAGGAGACGCCTCTGGCACAGTGTTTTATTTCCTTCATATATATATACATATATATATATATATATATATATATATATATATATATATATATATATATATATATATATATATATATATATATATATATATATATAATATATATATATATATATGCCTACATAGACGTGCGAACCTGCACACGCATACACAAACATATATATATGTATGTACATGTATAACCTAAGTACACACACACATTATATATATATATATATATATATATATATATATATATATATATATATATATATATATATATATATATATATATATATATATCCTTACAGATTGGGTCCCGTTGGAGGAATACAAGGGTTTTTTTATTTATTTATTTACTGCCAGAACGGCCAACGGAGAACACCAAAATGTAAGGGATGGGTGTTGACCTACCTTATTTTCAACAACTGAATCAGAGAATGGAATGTCGCCACGGGATATCAGTCACTGGTTACGTTACAACGAATCCATTTACATATGAAGCAATCAAAAAATGAATCTGGAACTTCGGCTCCAGCATGCAATCAAAATTAAAAAAATGGAAATTACGAGGACGTGAGCAGCACGTCTCTAATTAGGAAGCGTCACGAGGCTCGAATTAATCTCAGTTAACTGGCTCTTGTGCACAATGGGGGGACTGCTATCCAGACTTTCTTCATTATCAAAATGGCAGTACTCCTAAGATGATTTTGATTCACAAGGTGGGGTCGACTGAGCGGGGGAGTAGCAGGACTCCTTATGCCTGTTGATGTTTTGAGCTCTGAACATATGGGGCTTGGCCGTCCGGATTCATTAGCCGCCACCAGTGGAAGAAGGATGGAAGGTGCGACTGCATGCATTGCTAGCTAGGTACGGAATGTGGTGTGGTTTCGAGTCCAAGACACCCCCTTTTTGTGCCGGCTTCGGGTCTCCGGGCATCAGTCATCCGCAAAAAGTCACACAGCCAGCAAAAGGGGGTATGGAAAATAGGTCTTATGGTTAGGGACTTGAGGGTTAAGCCCCTAGTCTACCTTACAGCCTGTTTTCGTCCCTACGCGCTAACAGACTGGCCACACCTACAAATCACGTGATGGGGGCAAAGGGGAAAAGCTAAGGTGTATCATTGGTCTACGTGAGTTCAAATTCTGGGCAAACATCTTCCTTCCCGCCACTAAAGCTAGCCAAGAAGTTAACTGTGAAGCGCTTTTATTCAGAAATTTCGATTTCTTATCTGGCGGAATAAGAGGGATGAATGAAAATACGTGAAATTATATAATTATATATATATATATATATATTATATATATATATATATATATATATATATATATATATATATATATTTTTTTTTTTTTTTTTCAAGATGGCCGTCATGAAATATATATGATAACGAGGCTATTATGGACCAAGGTAAACGCCTCGTCCGATTCCTATTGCTTGACGAAAATGCGTGTCATCCATTGACAAGATACATACAAACTCTTCTTCATTATCGAATTATTTTAATTCATTGCCGACTAGAGGGAATAAATTTAATTTTATTTTTGTAAAGTATAAAAGATATAACTGAAACAAAAGTGTACAACGTAAAACGTCATACAAATGTCTGGGAATAATTACTTCTATATTACTGACTCATCAAAATGAAAAGCTGAAGATTTTGCTAATCCACTGCGTCGTGCAATCCATTTCGCCCAATCTCTATGTCTAAAGATACATACGCACCCACAAACACACATACAATAAATAAATATACATATATACACAAACACACACACACACACACATATATATATATATATATATATATATATATATATATATATATATATATAAAACTGTGCAAATAAATAGTTCACGGGTTATGAACTATAATTATAGAGTGTAGAGGACTCAAGACCACTAGGAAAATGACGGCAGTTGTCCAATCCAAGGAATAGTGACCCAGACTAGGAATGGGGAAATCCTTGTGGTCAAAATCAACCTTTACAATCCCATCTGGAATTCAGGTGTGCTGATCCGCTGGACGTTTAGTCTACAAGTGAAAAGGTGCTTTCACACTTGCCCACTCACTACAACATCTCACACAGTCAGCGCTTCATATTTTTTTGCAGTCCATAATCTTTTCTGTAATCCTATAGGCAGTTCACGCCTAAAAGAGCCACATAACAGTTGGATCAATTTGATTCCAGACATACAGGTACTGCATAGTATTACACCTGGTTCATTCGTTTTACATGCAATTAGAGAGGAAGGAAGTGCTGCCTGGGAGATGTATAGTGAGTGGACAAGTGTAAACGCACCTTTTCACTTGTAAACTCAAGGTCCGGCTGATCGGCGCACCCAAATTCCAGGTAGCATTATCAAGGTTGTTTTTGACTACAAAAAGTTCCCCATTCCTAATCTGGGTCACTATTCCCTGGACGCTTGCTGTCATTCACCTCGTGGTCTTCAGTCCTCTACACTCTACGTTGCTATGGATAATTATAGTTCATTTCGATATGTTCAACACAGATTATTAACCATTGTATGTATATATGTGTGTGTGCGCGCGCGCGTGTTCTCGTGGGTATGTGGGCGAAACTGGTTGCAGGCCGCATCAGATTAAAAAAAAATTCTAGCTTTTCATTGTGATGAGTCCATAACAAAGTACAGCAGTATTTATTTCCAAACCATTGTACGACGTTTTACGTTGTACACGCAAGGTCAAGGTCACTCCCATAATAATCACCAACCAAATACATCAGAAGAAATCAATAAATTTATGAGACACATAAGAACAAGAAACAATGCAAAACTAATGTAATAATGTAGTTACCCAATGTAATTATATTATGTAAAAAAATAATGTACATAATTAGCCACCCCCTAAGTATATCTTAGTTTAACCAGACCACTGAGCTGGTTAACAGCTCTCCTAGGGCTGGCCCGAAGGATTAGACTTATTTTTACGTGGCTAAGAACCTACTGGCTACCTAGCAACGGGACCTACAGCTTATTGTGGAATCCGAACCACATTATGACGAGAAATGAATTTCTATCACCAGAAATAAATTCCTCTAATTACTCTTTGGCGGCTCGGAGAGTCGAACGCTGGGCCTAAGTAACTAAGCATTATACTAACCCCAAATCCCTCCCCAGTCACATTCCCCATCATACGCGCACACACACAAATACACTGTATATAACACATTTCCCCACCTTAGTAATATGGTTACATACTAAAAGGTCCCTTTGTAAATTCGCTTCTACGAACTTTTATGTCCTCGTGTGTTCACTTACGCGAAATTTTAAATAGTTTACCCTTCACTTGGTTAAACGGTGGCCGGTAATGAAGTCACAGGAAAAAAGTCACAGAAAAAAGCCGTAATTTTGGCTAGGATAAAAAGTCACAGGGAAAAAAGTCACATTTTGTGGTGACCGGTAATAAAGTCACAGGGAAAAATTCACAATTTTGGCTGGGAAAGATGTCAGGTAATCAAAAACAATTAAGTCAGTCATAATTTAAGTCATAACCAATTAAAGTAATAAATATTTTAAATGTTATTAACTGGTAATACATGACTTTTACATATTGACAGCATTGTATATGTATTATGGCATTGCATGTGAAAATATTTAACGGATTAGCCCATTTGGGACCGACTGACTTGTTCTCGAATTTTCAACATTGTTTTTTTGTCCCAAGGGAAGGTCTTACGCTAGCTCCGTTATATATACATGTGTGTGTGTGTATTTTGAACTTCAAAACATTCTTAATAATAATTATTATTATTATTATTATAATTATTATTAACATCATAGCTAAGGAAAGATTGGTCTATCTTGGGACAAACACTTGACAAGTGACTCCCATATAATCATGTTTCAATACAAAGCTAAACCTATTCCAGTAGAAATACTTGACTTTTTCTGCCTATCGTGTAAACAACTATCAGTATTTTTACAATAGTGACTAATACACATTTACATATAGCTAATGGTGTTTAATTCCTAAAAGCATGGAAGTACACACGAATCTATATTCAGCCTCAAGGCAGGGTTATGCGGAACTATTTGTCGTCACTTATTGTTTATGAATTCAGCAACGGACAGCAGTAAGGGTTTTTATTTACAGCGAGCAAATTCACCTGTATACAAAAAATGAGTTGTTTACAAAACGCGGTGGTCTTATATGAGCCTATAATTGATGTCCATACTCGTCCACCTGGATGCGCTATTTAATCCCCTCTGCTGTCTAGGTCTAGTAAGAACAGTAAGGAACTGTAGCTTGCTTTTGCTGTGTACGTACATCCCTGAGATAATGAAAATGAAGATAATCACATGACTATACTGATACTTTTAGTACATGTCGCTTTATTCCAGACGTATACTCGGAAACCACAATCTCCGACCCACCTAGGTCGTGCTCCGAGTTTATGAGCGGGGCCCTTCTGGACAGATTCAGAGATTTTACCCTTCCCGCCCCCTCCCAATTTCCTAACTACAACGCGGCAGTTTCGGCATTTTTTCTTCGTTTCGATGTTATACAGGTTGTAGAATTCAACACAATGTTGTCTATATTATCATACCATGACTGCTTTGCATTATATGCAGCAAAATCATTAAATAAAAACCCTAAACAAAATCCGTTAGGCCCTGTCCACACTAGCGGGCACTGCCCGACGGGCAAACACTGTTCCCGTAACCGTTCCACTATACTGACCGACCGAGTATGGAGCCAGAACGATGCGATTGTCTGGTAACACTGCTTCGAGAGCCAGAGAAAATATAAACAGCTGGAAGGGCCTGACGGGCATGCCCAGCAGTGTTACCAGACAATCGCATCGTTCTGGCTCCATACTCGGTCGGTCAGTATAGTGGAACGGTTACGGGAACAGTGTTTGCCCGTCGGGCAGTGCCCGCTAGTGTGGACAGGGCCTAACGGATTTTGTTTAGGGTTTTTTTTTAATGATTTTGCTGCATATAATGCAAAGCAGTCATGGTATGATAATATAGACAACATTGTGTTGAATTCTACAACCTGTATAACATCGAAAAAGAAAAAAATGCCGAAACTGCCGCGTTGTAGTTAGGAAATTGGGAGGGGGCGGGAAGGGTAAAATCTCTGAATCTGTCCAGAAGGACCCCGCTCATAAACTCGGAGCACAACCTAGGTGGGTCGGAGATTGTGGTTTCCGAGTATACGTCTGGAATAAAGCGACATGTACTAAAAGTATCAGTATAGTCATGTGATTATCTTCATTTTCATTATCTCAGGGATGTACGTACACAGCAAAAGCAAGCTACAGTTCCTTACTGTTCTTACTAGACCTAGACAGCAGAGGGGATTAAATAGCGCATCCGGGTGGACGAGTATGGACATCAATTATAGGCTCATATAAGACCACCGCGTTTTGTAAACAACTCATTTTTTGTATACAGGTGAATTTGCTCGCTGTAAATAAAAACCCTTACTGCTGTCCGTTGCTGAATTCATAAACAATAAGTGACGACAAACAGTTCCGCATAACCCTGCCTTGAGGCTGAATATAGATTCGTGTGTACTTCCATGCTTCTAGGAATTTCACACCATCGAGCTTTGTACGACGAAATTTGTCCGATGTGACGTCAGAAGCGGAGAAACAGCGAGCAAAGGCAGAACTTTGCCCGCTTCTGACGTCACATGATAGTTGGCGTTGCCCGCCGTCCAGAAAGGCCCCGCTCATAAACTCTGAGCACGACCTATAGGTGGGTAGGAGACTGTGGTTTCCGAGTGTTCTTAAAAGGTTTCATCCACAAAATAAATGTTTTCTATTTTATTATCATTGGTTTTGGTGCATCGCAAGTCATCAGCTTTCATTTGCAGTAATTATCAAGTATACCATTGCAATATTTTTCTGCTTCATGGATATTATTTATCTGGGATGTAATCCTATGATTTTACTCTATTCTTTGTATTTGTTTTACCCATCAGAACATTTAGAGAAAAAATATAAAAAAAGTTTAACTAATATATGATCTGATTTTTACCACAAAACTGAACTTTTCTTGCTAAAATTACGACTTTTTTGGGACTTCATTCCTGTGATTTTATTACCGTCCACCATAACTTAATGTGACCTTTTTTCGGGCGCATTTCATTTGGGCGAATTTGGGCAATAGTCAACATATTTTGGCGACTATTCATTATGTCGTTTGGGCGACAAAAGTATCAAAATCCTGCATATTCGCAGCAATCATTTGGGCGAATCAGTAAGGAAAAAGAGGCAGAAGTATTTAGGCCATGTTCTGTATCGGTTGGCGGATAACTCAGTAGTTTGCTGGTTAATAACTGACTGTAATATCAGCATTATTCATTACTCGGCCACCGAGGGAAATACCTCAGAAACAAACCGACGAAAAAGGTGCTTGACATTTTCTGTTTTTTTTTTTTTTTGTATACACAATATTAAAGAATGAAGTTTCGTTGCGGTGCACAAACAAAACCCATAATATGTAAAGCCAAAATTAGGTGGCCAACCTTAGCTATCCGAAGTTTGCGGATCGTAGCCTGGATAAAAGACGGATTTTCCTAAGCTTTTGTCCTGGCGCTCTCAATTCTAAAGCGAACCCAATTCACCCGCAATTCTAAAACCAAGTATTATCAAGAGATTGGCAAAACTAAGGACCAGAAGCACAACTCCCATCCTCACGAAATCCTTTGTGCAATTTTAACAATCAAACTTTAAGAGCCAGACAAGGCCACCAACTAATTAATGCATTATGCAAAAATCCATCATTTCTATCGCCTCACTTACCCGATACATACAAGTCCAACGCTAAAGCCTGTGTTGTAGTAACCATCGACAGTCGCAGTAACTTCAACAATTTATAGGCATAAGCAATAACCACTCAGGGGGCAAATTACAATATCACTATTGAAAATTTGCTGCCTGCGTAACTTTTTTTTTACAAACTAATTACAACGTTTACCTAGCAATTTGGACTCGGTTCAACCCCGCAAGATACTTAAAATATTTTCTTGGCGGTATTTCATGTCAAAGTGAATTTTCACTTCTAACTATTACCGTTCAAGTCACCTTTATAAGTGCTCTAAGCCGAATGCGATCTTCAGATCATGAAGAATGATCTTCATAAACTTTGACTGTTCCTGTCATCAGGAGTCAAAATACTATATCACTTTGCTGAACAGGTTTTGTATCAGCATAGACTATTGCAAGTAAGCACCAAAATTCGAGGTTAATAAATTAAAACCTCCTCAAACACCATTATTTCAGTTACTTCATTTCTCAAATCAGTTTCCCCCATCTTACTTCTGTTAACTAACCAATCAGAGTTGGTACCATTCCTTTGATTTCATAGGACATTTTCTCTTTCAAGGCGTATTCCAGTCTACCCCATCACATGACATTTTAGGGTTAAGGAAATGGAATAAAGGTTATGTTGGTCTTTATACACTAAATACTATTACATATCCAAAGTATGTCAGTTTATATATTTCTAGTTGTCTGGGTAACCGAATTTAGTGCGCTTCGAACCCTCACAGGGCACGCATGACGTCTACGCTACAAGTAGAGTTCTAGTTGTCTGGGTAACAATTCAGAGCGCTTCGAATCCTCACAGGATATTCAGTCTTCACGAAAAGCGTTGCTTTCCATTAGTATTGGTGGCGTTTAGGCTATAAGTTGAGTTCTTGTTTGGGTAACCGAATTCAGAGCGCCTCGAATCCTCACAGGATATTCAGTCTTGACGAAAAGAGTTTCTTTCCACTAGCATTAGTGTCGATGTTATGGTTACTGCAGCTACACCAAAAGCCTGTGCATAAGAAAAGTCGTTTGTTTCGTTTTAGAACATGCTAAAAGCTTCCATGACAAAACATACCCTCTTAAAAGTGAAAATAGCCTGTTCAGTTAATCCCAGCAGCTGTTTTAAGGTTATTATAATTTTAATACTTAACGTGAGAGTAAACTTTCCCATTAACAATCCCACGTACTAGTATTATTGTTACTTCAAACTGCCAACAACTTCCGCATTAACAATCCCATACATTACCACCATTGTTCCTTCAAACTCCCAAAAAGACACCAGGATAAGAGTGCCATCCTTTAAGATTTATTTAATAGGGCACCAATCCTACACTGAAACAACCGCTTCCAATTTTAATGCTGTAAGTATGAAAGGTGCCATGCAGTGCAAAGACTGCTATCTGGCAACTTTCGTGCTTTAGTATCCATCCTAAGGGAATTGGAACTGCACAATCCCAAGGGGCAAAAAATTAAGTTGGGGAATTCAGAATAAGAAAAGGGTTCACGAAGTAAGCTTCGGCGCGGGAGGAAAGGTGGATGAAGGTAAGGGTCAATGAAAATATGCAATGAATTGCATTCTGAACTGTTGATTTCCCAACATGAAAGTTTAGCCTGCGTAAGACGGGGGAGGGCGGGGGCGTTGAGCGCGTTGACGGAACGTCGTTAAGAATGCCCAAATTTGAATTACAATTTCCACTATTAACCAGCCTATTGTAATACCTGAAAAGTCCACGACATCAGTGTAAAAGATTCTTTAAAATGCCAAGACCTAGGCCTCGTAGAAAATCAAGATCCGCCTATTACCTGTCTAGTTCCTATTTACTAGTGGGAATGAAATTCTAAGTTATAAAAGTATGTCAGAGTTACCCTACCCTATTCTCAGCTGCACTAATACAACCTTCAAAATAGCATCTCGTGATTTAACGGGCTCAAGTACTGTAATACCCTCTAATAACTTTCACAGTCAAAATATGTCTCCCTAGGTCTGACTACTGTATGGCGTTTTATACCCCAGTCTATTCCCAGCATCCTTAAGAGATAGACTTGAGCGTCTATTACATTTATCCTAAACCCTGCGTCTAAATAAAATTAGCACGTTCTTTACCCTAACCTATCCTATCCTATATTTCAAGCTCCATATCTAACTTCCCATTAAGTCCTAGATACACCAAAACTATCAACTCTGCAGTTCTAACCGAAGTTAGAAGTTGGTTGGTTTGAAACTCCTGTTGGGCATGGTGACAAAGTCACCATGCTTGTTTTTGAACTCCCTGTTGTGCATGGTGACCAAGTCACCATGCACAACATGCAAGTCCACCTTTGCCTGGCAGATGGCAACGCCACCCCGGCAAAGGTGGACCTCGGGAGTGGGCAAGGAATAACTTTGACGCAAAACTTAAACTTTGGCTGAAATAATTATTACTCAAGAGCTTTAAAAGTTGTTACTGTTCAAAAACTTCAAAATTCCAAAAGAGACTTGACTAAACTTTAAAATAATGAAATACAAAACTAGCTGAAATTACAAGATCAAACCACATAAGGCCAAAGTTTAAGTAAATTTTAAAAATTTAAATACACTAATAAAAAATTTAGTCTACAAACTTTAAAATGTTATCTTAAAATGTTACCTTCCACACACACTGAGCTTCCACACACACTGAGCTTCCACACACACTGAGCTTCCACACACACTGAGCTTCCACACACACTGAGCTTCCACACACACTGAGCTTCCACACACACTGAGCTTCCACACACACTGAGCTTCCGATCACAAATTAAATGCTTGAAAGCAAAAAGTTCTGAAGCTGAAACAAATCCTAAAATTTCTTGAAATCTTCAAAACTGGAAAAGTTAAATTTTCACCTCTGCAATTTTGAAGACAAAAAAATAACCGGCAAACTTTCAAAATTCTCAAAACTGGTTTTAAACCAAATGCATTAAAACAAAGCCTGAACTTAAAATGAAAACTTAGGAGTTTTGATTCTGAAAAAACAAAGCTTAAAAAATGTTTGGGGGGTTGCTCAAGTCACTCACTACAAAAAACAAATACTTACCCATTAATCCTGTTTAGTCATAAGGTATCGGTACATCTAAGAATTCAGTAACTAACTGTTGCACGCTTATTTAACGACACACCCACCTGAAATAAGATATATATTATGGCACGCTTATTTAACATTTCCTGACCTGAAATAAAAAATATATATATATATTAGACCGAAATGTTCTAGCAAGTGGAAAGCACCAAAGGCTGACTATTGCTTACAATCTGCTGGGCCATCTGATTTTTAAAATACTAAGACAAGGAGCAGTAAGCAAGGCTTTATAAATACTGAAAATTTATTAGTTTATTGCTACTTAAGTCTAAATTAATTAAAGTTTAAATCAACAAAATATAACCCATATTATGAAGGATATGGTAGTCGAGATAAGCCCCTCTAATCCTTAAGAAACTTTAAACCCTATTGCATCGTAAGGCTTGTTCTATACCAGCATAAAATTAAAATGAAAACAATCGTAGCACTGCATAAGATTGCTAGTATAAAACTAAAGTGCATAGAATTACCACTCAAAGCAATCTAGTTCAGCTTAGTAATAAGCTTCGAAACGGTCTTAAATGCCATGATGAAGGGCAATCCACAACACCTAATATACTAAACATTTTGAACAGTTATTGTAAGAACTTACAACAAAAAATCGAAAATGCCAAATATTTGAAGATTCAAAACCAGCAAACTTAAAACTTTCATATGACAACTGTATGTCATAGCTCAAGTAGAGGTCTAAATATTTAATATAAAACTCAAAACTGGCAACATTATCCACTCGTCAAACCAACAAACATTGAAGCACGCATTCACGCAATAAAATATTGCAAAGATTATTCACAATACGACATAGCTGAGAAACTGCTCAAGCTTCTTTAGACCCCAAATAAATATTGAAATCAGACATGCGAGTGAAGCATGTAGGCTATTTGAACCTAGAACAAATTGCAATTCAAGCTAGAGAGCATTTGTACACTGCGCACCAAGACTATACAAGTGCCTGCCTTAAGTGAAAATCATACATGAAAGCAAATTTTAAAAAACTACGACTCTCCTATTCTGCAGGAGCTACGACACTTACGAGATAACACTAAAACAATTACAAAATATACCCACCTTACTTTGAAAACGTACAAGGGCCCGTCGGAGAGGGAATCATCCCTGTGGAGGACAGCACATGAAACCGAAGTGAAACACATAAGTGAACCCAACGATCGCCCAGCACAGTGCAGCCGAGGTCCCGAACACAAATGAACGAGAACGTCGAGTTAGTATCAACGAAACCTGTCCTACCAACACTGAAACAAGCTGTTCTTGACGATAACAGCCAACGACCGCTGCAACTACCTGTTTGTGGGACGTCGCTTTCGCCACCGAAGAAGTTTAAGGCGATGATCAAAAAATCGACAGAAATTATTATTATTAATGAGAGTTGCCGGTCACTCCTCCTTTTTAGCGAACTAACCCAATTATGTATCAGTAGTTAGCCCAACTGAAAAAAAAACTATTATTATTGTATTGAATATTATTGCTGCTTCAACTGCATTTATTTTGTAGAAGACTCTTTCTATTTTCCTTATTGAGGACTTATTGGAGGTGCGTGCTAACAGCTCGCCTATATATTTGTCATTTCATGAGGGAAAAGTAAAAAATCTGGAGTCTGCTTCTTTATATATTCTATACAGTTAGTTCTATACAACTGTTGCCGCGACGTTTCGACAGACTTCTATCATTCTCCACCGGGAGCTAGTAGAAGACTGGCAGATTGCATAGGTCCTTCTGAATTTATACACGGGCTTCAGCGGGGGGGGGGGGGTCATGGACGGCGAATTCTGATTGGTTGCAGTCGGCGGACTTCAAGCCAAATTTCTGCGGCGAAGCTCGATCCTGACAGATCTTCGCAACCTGGGAATATCACTCATTCCAGCGTTCCCATTGGCCTGCCGTTGCGTGATGTCATGCCGACTGACATCATCGGTAGTTTGGCTGCTATTGGGCGGAGGATGAATGATGTCATTATTTACCCTTTCTGTCGTAGTCGGGGGTTGTCTCGAAAGGCGCCTCGCTCATCAGGGCGTCTCCATTCTCAGGGTTGTCATTTTCAGGTATTCGTTGGATTTGGTGGGTGTTCTGCATTACTCTTCTCAAATTCGTGGGTAGGAGCGATGCCTCCTGCGTCGTATTCACTGAATACGACGCAGGAGGCATAAATAATCTGCTAATGATGTCGACATGCAGAGTGAGATTAATAAAGGTATGTTCACCGTTCACCTTCGTACTTAGAAGTCGAAGGTTGAACAAAAATTTGATCATGGCCATAACTTTTGGTCATCAGATACAGTCTTCTTATTTGTCACAGGTATTCTGGGGATACGTGAGCTTTTTGGAGGGTGGATTACACAGTCTTTGTGGAGGTTTGCAGCCTCTTGATTCCTGGTTGAATCTTCACTACTGCATACGTCAATGTGTATAAAGAAATGTAGAATCTCTCGAGAGATAGCTAACAAATCCTCCGTGGCTCCGCAATGCCGAATCCTATTTGGTTCTGCAACAATCATTTTCCCTTTGACAAGGTGTTTCTTCATCCAGCATCGCCTCCTGCAAGCGCTCATCTACTGAGGAATTCTCATACTACACAACCTCATGTCTGGCTCCACTTCCTTAACGGCTCCACTGCAGGAGAGGCAAGAACTTTACTTATGCTTTGCTTTTTTAGGACGATAACGTTGTTATTCAGTCGTTGAAGGGGGTGGATTCTGTGAAGCCCTGTTACCAGGGGATTAAACTGGATACAGTCTGAATACCTATCTTGAGAGAGGGGTCTTCACTGCAACATTGTCTGTCTCCAGTGAGAGAGAAAGGTTAAATGAGTCTGAGAAGAGTGTTCCCAACATATGTCATCCTCTGGTCTTTCAGGGGTACAAAGGTTTGAGTAGACTGTGGAAGAGTATCTACCTTGCCCCTATAGAGGGTATTGTTAGACACTGACCCAGTGAAGGCTCATTTGTGATGGAAGGACATGGAGGCCACTCCTTGTTGTTGCACTGGCACCTTCTTTTTTCAAATGCAGTACTTAGGTAGATGGTAATGCAATGGAAGCTGGACTTTGAACCCTCGTTAGCTGGACCTCACTTTCTCTCGTTCTAACGGCAATGGAAGGACCTCCTTTATTATTTTCTTGTTAGTATTTTTGCATAAATTATTGTTTATGGACTAAAATTGATTGTCATTTTTGTTTTTCCTCAGAGAAATTGATTGCCTCCGACAAAGAGGCGTGGTTTCTTCGCAAAAACCTTACAAAAGGGTCACTCGTAACTTGCGAGAACTGATTAAATTCTATGTATGGATGAAAAGTCATCTAGGAAATTTAACTTATGCCAAGATTTGTGACTCCACATTTTCATGTGTACCCCACTGATAAAGCCAATATGCAGGGTGATGCCAAAGTCAAGGTCATACTAAGGGTCAAAGATGAAGTAGGGCCTTGGCCATAACTTTTGACACTTTTGACACATACAAGAAATTTCATATCTGAAAGACAACTCCACCAGTGATACAAATGTGCCAAGTAAGGCCAAGGTTAAGGTTACACTGCAATGAAGAAGGCTAAAGAAGAATTCAAAAAATCCTTAATCCATTAAGGATATAGAGTAAGTGACACATAGGGAGGAGTTATTGCGCCACCAAACAGAATGTGATGTTAACAGTTCTTCGTTTCAAGCTGAAATGAGCCATAATGTTCTCAGAGAAAAGAAACTTGTATGAATAGTTTTTGTGAAATGGAATCGTGTGAAAGAACTGAAAAGTATTTTTGAAGTAGAATCAACTTTTTCCTCTCAAGATGTAGCCAGATATGCTTCTCCAAACATTCCGGGTTTATTTTTTTTTCATTTTTCATATTAATTTTTCAAGATTCAGTCTACAAAAAAACCGGTTTTGATAATTCAGAGAAATATACGATTTCGACTATATTCTGGACGAAAAACAAAATCAGTGCAAATTTGGGTTATGTCATGCCTGTGTAATACACGCACATACCCATACACACACACACACAGTGATACAAGCTCTTGCGCATTTACAAGTTCGAAATCTGAAATCGGTGCTTTGGGCCTCGCTTGAAACCCGTCGCGCTTTCCCTTACGTGACTTTTATGAATTTCCCCCAAATGTGTCGAATTCACTCGAGCAAGATGCGTAGAGTTTGTCATTTTGTGAAAATGAATGTAATTTGTGGCTAGACAAAAAGCGTCTAAAAGTAAGATGCTCATTATGTGATCTGAATCTCTTGTTTACTGATCCACGTTTCGAGTCTTATGTCATTGCGTAGTTAGAATGCACTTGCTTCAACAAGTAAAAAATGCGCTGAAGTTTCTTGAGCCACGGCTAATGAAACTTTCATCCACGGCCCGGTGGTGGTGGCCTGCCCTATGGCATTGCCAGACGCACGACCAAGGCTAACTTGAAGCTTAAATAAAATAAAAAATACTTAGGCTAGAAGGCTGAAATTTAGTAAGTTTGATGATTGGAGGGTGGATGATCAACATACCAATTTGCAGCCCTCTAGCCTCAGTAGATCTTAAGATCCGAGTTCGGACAGAAAAAATGCGGAAGGACGGACAAATAGCCGTCTCACTAGTTTTCTTTTACAGAAGACTAAAAAGCGTGTTTTACTCCTGACATCGCTACAGCTGAAGATCATTCAGGCCTGATCAATGAGAAGGCCAAGTTAACCTTAAATGCGGATCACGAACAAACGAGCAGAATGAACGTCATGCTCAGTCTTGCACGCAAAAACTTTTAACTTTGGCTTATCGTGAACTACTCTCATTGACGTTAGGAATTCTTAATGAACGTCATTTCCCGCCGCCCCCCACCCCCCTCTCTCTCTCTCTCTCTCTCTCTCTCTCTCTCTCTCTCTCTCTCTCTCTCTCTCTCAAGAGAAGCAGCACCAGTTATGAATTCCCTCTGGGCGTACGAGGTATCGTAACGTAATCCTTGTTTTAGCCAGCAATGAGTATTCATTTTTTCTTCTTAAAACAAGCGCTCGAATTATTCCCTGCATGAAAACAAGCAATAGTCTTTCCTTTAAAAGGTCAGCTGGATGAATAAAGGGACTTGTGAGGCATTGCTGAGACAAACTCTGCTGTTATGACTCATCAAAATAAATACAGATACGGAAAGTTACTTCAGTCATTCATGAGAACCCGGATGTGACACACTGCGCTGGATGTGTAACCGACCAAATGCACGGTGTAACAGTTCCTCGCAGCAGGGGCTCATTGCGCATGTCTAGGCAGCTTTGAGGGGAAAAGGTACGGGCTGTTGATATATTAGCATATTTACATAAACGCAAAAGTCCTAATGCTTGTCGCAATCTTATGAACCGACTAGACACGCCAACGCGATTACATGAATCCAAAAGACCGTTTTGAAAGCCAAAGTTGGAGAGCCTGAAATGAAGGGGAAAAGTTCTCACAAATTCGCACAATCTCTTTTTCCTTGAAGAGAACGCGGACGCCATTAAACAACGCTGGCAACAAGAATAACAATAACAGCAATTACCAAACAGACGTTAGCGCTATAGTGCGCATGCGACCGAGATAAGACCGTTTGGACTAGGAGATCAGGCAGCGTAAGGTCGCATTATATAAACATACTTCGAGCTTCCATTAAGATCAAATGAGCTTGAAGAACAACGACAACAAGTGCCTTCAAGCAGGCCACGGTGATAAAAATGGCCCCATTTGAAGACGAAGAGAGCTATCACGATGATGAGCACACTTGAAAGACGACTAATATAGACATCACTCAGATGGAATGTAAACATTCCCCGAGTCTTCGTCAATACGGAAGCAACAAATCAGCTGTTTATTATTCGTGAGAAACCATTTCCCTGCCGCTCTTTCGATAAGGCCTTCTGTCGCAACTTTTATTTCCCTTTGTGGCTGCCAGTGCGCCTGAGAGAGAGAGAGAGAGAGAGAGAGAGAGAGAGAGAGAGAGAGAGAGAGAGAGAGAGAGAGAGAGAGAGAATGGTTAAATGTTTTTTGAATAGATAACAGATGAGCAAACGGACGAAGAGACAAGAGAAATCTTTCAAAATATATATATATATATATATATATATATATATATATATATATATATATATATATATATATATATATATATATATATATATATATATATATATATATATATATATATATATATATATATATATATATAATAATAATAAGGGAATCATAGGGAAAGACACCGTACTCAGGCACATTTATTTTGCCAACGTTTCACGACTCATAGTCGCATCCTCAATCTATAATAAAGATAGAGACGCGAGCTTTAAAACCAAGCACTGCATATACTTCATAAATAATTATGCAGCATTTCGAGTTATCCCATAAATATCCTTAGAAGACGGAGCTGCAGCACTATAAAACTGAGTCGTGAAACATTGGCAAAATAAATGTACCTGAGTACGATGCCTTTCCCTATGGTTCCCTGATGAGATGTACCTAGAGTACATCTCTATATATATATATATATATATATATATATATATATATATATATATATATATATATATATATATATATATATATATATATATATATATATATAATATAATCACCAAAGGTATTTCCAGATGCACAGTCTCCGGTGTCACATGAAAATACTTTGCAAATGAAACATGCTAATGTATAAATTACGTTTGCTTGCAAATATAAAGAATAATTTATCACATTTCACATATTTTTTATACCATTACGAGCTATGGAAGAGTCGTGAAACCCCTTATAAAAATTACTAAAAAATAGAAACAATTATTTTGCATGAAGCGGAAGGTCGCACGGCGCGAGATGGGTGTATCTGTCATATCATGTCATATCTGTCATATCATGTTATATCATGTCATATGTCATATCTGTTATATCATGGCATATCTGTTATATCATGTCATATATGTTATATCATGTCATATCTGTTATATCATGTCATATCTGTCATATCATGTCATATCTGTTATATCATGTCATATCTGTTATATCATGTCATATCTGTTATATCATGTCATATCTGTCATATCATGTCATATCTGTTATATCATGTCATATCTGTTATATCATGTCATATCTGTCATATCATGTCATATCTGTTATATCATGTCATATCTGTCATATCATGTCATATCTGTTATATCATGTCATATCTGTTATATCATGTCATATCTGTTATATCATGTCATATCTGTCATATCATGGGTAATTGGAGTGTATGCATGTGACAGCAATCGCTATCCTATCTGGTTTCGAGAGTCATCCCTTTTTGAAGAAAAGGTTTAAGCTAATGTTGTATTGTTAGTACTTTAAGATAATAATAATAATAATAATAATAATAATAATAATAATAATAATAATAATAATAATAATAATACCGGGCGCCGTGGCAGAACGGTTTAGCTCATCGCCGGACTGGTTAAGCAAACTCTCCCAGGCGTTGATTCCTTAGGAAAGGATCTTTACCATAATTTCCTCAGTCCACTCAGCTGTAAATGAGTACCTATTCCCGTTTGGGGTAAGGTCCAGCTATGGGTTAGATAGCAAAACTCATCAATGATGGAAAGGAATGAAAGAATAAACGACAGCGACGCAAGCGGAACCTCTGGCAACAGAGGAGCTTCGTCCGGCAGCCATGCAGGTGTACAACCCAATCGACGGGGAGGACGGGCAGGTACTTGGAGGTCGTCATCCAGCAACTGACCACCACAACGACAGTAACCAGCAACCAGGGACTGGAGCTACAGAGGCAACCCAGAAGAAGAAATGGACAAGAGAAGAAAATAAGGAAATGTGGAGATGCTATACATCAGAGGTAAGAGGCAACCCGACAGAAAGGGGATACAGAAGAAGACTGGTCAGCATCTGGAATGAGAGAAATAACACCCCTCAAGCAGAACAGAGGCTGGCAGACCAAGTCAGGAACGTAGAGAAAAAGAACTGGCTCTCCACAACAGAAAGAGAGGAACTGGAGAGAGAAACAACACCCAGCAACGAAGGACGACAAGACGAACTAAGAGACGACGACACAGAAAACGACAGGTATGATGAGCTAGCAAACGACACACGACGAAACACCGAAGATGTAACAGAGAGGTCTGAATGGGTGGAAAAGATCAGACGATGGATGAAGCCAGATACAGAAAGAACGTAGATCCCCTCCTTGAAAGCCTACAGCACAAAGAAACTGAGGGGAAAAAACAAGTGAAGTTAATAAAATAATGAGACTAACCCACACCACCAGTATCACAGAAACAAATAACCTGGCATAAGCAGGAGCAAGACTGGTAGGAGAACTCATGGGGATACAAGCACCAACACCACCATCACAACCAACCCGTGGCAATGAGATCTGGCTTGGGTAAACTGAGAGAGATGGCAGAAAAGAGGCTAAGAAGCAAGAAAACAAGAGAGGAACTGAATGCGAAATACATGAGAAGGGACTAAACAACACAACAGAGGATATAAAACAGAGGCTAAAAGTCAAAGCACATGAGATCCAACGGTACATGAACAGGAATAAAGGATACCAACAGAGCAAACTCCTCGGAACCAACCAGAAAAGACTATAACAGCCAACTAAGAGGGGAAACCAACCACCAGGAAATTCCTGAAGCCGAACCAAGTACGAGACTCTGAAAAAACATATGCAGCAACCCGGTACCACACAACAAACATGCAACATGGCTCCAGGAAATCACGGCAGAAGAAATGGGGAGAATAAAACACAGATTCACCGAGATCACGACAGACACAGTCAGACATCAACTAAAGAAAATGCCCAACTGGAAAGCCCAAGGTCCCGATGAAGTCCATGGATACACTGTATCACAAACCACCATGCGCCCAAATGGGTGACCACAGGAAGAACATCATTAGTACAGAAAGACAAGAACAAGGGAAGTATAGCACGTAACTACAGGCCTATCACCAGTGAAAGGCTATACAACTACCTAGAGGACACAAACACCATCCCCCACCAACAGCAAGGCTGCAGAAGGAAGTGTATGTGATGCTTGTCATTCCACATGCGTGGCATCAGATAGTAGGCCTATATACCCCTGGCTATCACTGTACAAAACACCGTTGGTCTGCAATATATATATATATATATATATATATATATATATATATATATATATATATATATATATATATATATATATATATATATATATATAAATATATATATATATGTGTGTGTGTGTGTGTGTGTGTGTGTGTGTGTGTGTGTGAGTGTGTGTGTTTCAAGTCTTTTTATTACAATTTCCCTATCCCCCGTTATTGATTTTTGCTGTTCCCTTAAGCAACCTTGTTGTCCGCCAGCACGCGCAGCGGATGGGACAGAATTTAGTAATTCGAGCAGAAGACGCAACAACAGACCAGAGAAGGCAAAGGATGGAAGGCGAAACTTTCAGCTGATTCTCCTGTGGCGGCGGTTCGCTACCGTCTTAACAGTGAAGATCAGGACAGGTCATCCACTGAACCACTGCACTGAAAATGAGCAGGTGTGGGCCGTTGGTGGCATAAACTATCTCGTGCCCTCCGTCTCTAGGATGGAGGTGGGAGGTTTTACCCTCTACCTTACTCTTCGCTGGAAGTGGTTGCCTCAGGCGCTTATGTGACCCAGTAGTTCCTCATTGGACTGGTTGGTATCGTTCTCGGTTAGCGCTCTGCTGGGCCCGCGTTCGATTCTCCGACCGGCCAATGAAGAATCAGAGAAATTTATTTCTGGTGATAGAAATTAATTTCTCGGTATAATGTGAGTTCGGCTTCCACAATAAGCTGTAGGTCCCGTTGCTAGGTAACCAACGGGACCTACAGCTTACTGTGGAATCCGAACCACATTATAACGATAAATGAATTTCTATCACCAGAAATAAATTCCTCTAATTCTTCATTAGCCGGCCGGAGACTCGAACTCGGGCCTAGCGAGTGCTAGCCCACAACTCTGCCGACTCGCCCAACGAGGAACTGTACAGAAACCAAAGTCATCAACGCATTTGCATGAATGAAGGTCGCCTTTAGACCTTGTTATCTTCCTTGTTTGTACTTCATTTTCTACTCTATTTTTAGAACTTACCAGAAGCCATTCTCCCTCCCTTTCATTCATTAACTCTGAAAACTCTGAGCTGTTAGAATAAATGCAGTTGGGTAATCACGCTCCAAGACCCCTAAAGGGAAGAATGTTTCAATTTGATGATGGTTAAAACATTCGCTGCCAACGGAATAGATGAATACAATTGGGACGGTAAAAAAAATTCATGCGTTAAGTGTTTTCTTTTCTATGTTATCATCACCAGAAATATATTTGACACCTGCGCATTCATTCTAGGTTTTGGCTTCATTGCAACCCTGAACTCTAAGTCTTCAAGTTCGTGACAGGGTTGGCAAAATTCTGAGGCCTTTCATCTGACCGCAATTGCGTTCTTGCCGCAGTACAAACACACACACACACACATATATATATATACAGTATATGTATATATATACATACAGATATACAGTATATGTGTATATGTATGTCAGTTGGGACAGACTCGTACTTGGTAGTAAAATTGTACAGCGGCAACTCAAAACTAAATGGCATATTGACGTTTGTATGTAAATGGTAATGTTCATCCTACTGCCAAGCAATTGTATTCCTAAATATGCGCAAGTACATATGTACATTATTCACTCACTTATTGTTCCATTATCTGCAATGGCCTGAGTAGGCTAATAGCCAAACTCGGATTCTCGGTTATTAAGAATGCAATTGCTCGGCAGTGGGATGAACATCGTCATTTACACACAAACGTCAATATGTCATTTAGTTTTGAGTCTCCGCTGTAAATATGTCATTTAGTTTTGAGTCTCCGCTGTACAATTTTACTATACCAAGTACGAGCCTGTCCCGCCTTCGTTTAGATACTGTTCTACAACGCTGCTATACCGTCACTAAGGGAAAGGCCCTACGAATTAACAACAGTAACCTGATTCTGCCACTAAGGACGAATCCTGCCACTGCTACTGTAATAATACCAGAACTCTAATGATAGTGACAGTGATAGTGATGACTGACAGAGGTCCTGCGAGTGTGTGAGGCTATGTGTGAGGACCTAGAATTTCGTTTTCATCAGGTGGGGCAAGGCGTTTTGATGGAGCGCTGAACACGCTCACGTTATTTCTCTTCTTCTTCTCTCTCTCTCTCTCTCTCTCTCTCTCTCTCTCTCTCTCTCTCTCTCTCTCTATCCACCCCATCCGCAGCCAACAATTGTTAACTAACAGCTAAGTACAATTCACTGGATTTTTTGGGAAATCACCAACATCGTCCTTCAGTTTGTGAAATGAGCGAACTGCCTCTATGCTATGAGGTCAGGATAGAGGAGAGAGAGAGAGAGAGAGAGAGAGAGAGAGAGAGAGAGAGAGAGAGAGAGAGAGAGAGAGGAACACCCAACTTTTATTAGCACTTACTTGAGAGCAACACGATTTTCGTATACAAACAAATCCGTGGAAGGGAAGGGAAGGAGTATCAAGGGTTCATCGCAACCTTTCGGTTGTTTAATGAGGCGCGAGTTATACCATTCGCATCACGTCCAATGCCGAAAAACAAGCGTTCACAAACAAGAAACAAAAAGCCTCATATTCTCAATACCCCAGCGACCACAGCTGGGTAGCCATGACGTCATACGTCCGCCTTCCTCGCGACCCAATCATAAATCAACCGATAGCGGCATTTCTGTGACGTCATCGTTATCGCCTTTTATTGCTGTTACCGCCAGGCTGATGGCCAGGGCTAATTTCTTACGACTTAATGTCAATAACATCAACGCGTTTCCCAAATACTCCTCCGGGCAATGTTGGACGGAGGTCTCGGCCGAAGAAAATTGATACACATTTGCATGTGGTCAGAACGAGATATGAATTTAGGAGTCACATCACGACATGATGCTGTCTTCGAAGAGGGCCGAAATGTAAACAGAAGCCAGTGAGACTGAGCCTGCTTACATTTGCAAAGCTAAAAATACATTTATTTAAATCTAAAACACACACACACACACACACACACACACACACACACACACACATATATATATATATATATATATATATATATATATATATATATATATATATATATATGCGTGCGTGTGTATGTTTTTTTTTTTTCTTTGCCACTACTCGTCCGATTAGCGAATTAACCAACTGGTCAGTTCCTAGATAAGTGACAATTAGGCAAGAACGTAAACAGTCGGCACATAATTCCCTTAAACATTCATTGGACAGGCGTGGGTCTAGCAACCTTATTCCATGAAGAACTGCTGAGTATCAGGATAAAACGTTTTGGCACTACCCACTCTAAGGCGCAAAAGGACATCACCACTTTTTAGGGAGAATAAATTGTTTTTTATAGAAAAAAGTCCAGCTGTTTTTGAGATATAAGCTAATGCTTAAAGGATTTCAAGATGAAAGAGCAGATATTATGACCTGCGTTGAATTAGTCTGCGGTTGATGGAGTGAGTATTCACGACTGATTTGTTGGGTGAGGAGGACAGCAAAGAGGCAGAGGTGAATGAGTGGGAGTGGAATTGCTGTGAGTTGGAGAATGATCGTGAAAGAGGTTGCTGAAGACATTAGGAGGGCGGGTAAAGGGTTGAAGAATGGAAAGACACCAGGAGTTGATGGGATTACTATAAAAATGCTGTGATACAGCTGTAGTAGCGTGACTGACTGGCTGACCGGCTGACCAGGGTTCGTAAGGTATGATAGGATGAGACATAGTCCCGAAGGAATAAGTGACGGGAATAATTGTCCGGCTGTGAAAAGGTAAAGATGGCAGATGTGATTGTCACAATTATAGGAGCATAACATCACCTAGTATACCAAGGAAGGTATACATGGTAGGATTGTGTTTGCGAAAATAATACGTGCTTCACTTCCGAGGTGAAAAACTTTAACCATCTCCCGGAATCTTATTTTCACTGGAGCAGTATCAAAGTGGTTTAGACGAGACGGGGGCTGTGGATCAATTGTTTTTTTATAGGACAATAATGACAGAATAGACAGAGATTCACTGTGGAAGTCACTGGGAATATATACTATAGAAAATAAGTTTCTGGGAGATGTTCAAAGTTTTTCACGGCGGAAGTGAAGCACGTATTAGAATGTGTAGACATAAGATGTAATAAAAATGGGTCTGAGAAAGAGGTGTGTTACTTCTCCATATATGTATGTATATTATATATATATATTATATATATACATACATATATATATACTTCTGTTTGAAATTTCATTATAACTGTACCCTTAGTCAGCTGATCTGTTATTAAAATAGTCTTAAATTTAAAAGCATGCTGTCATGGCAATACTGCTGATGTATCGGCGGATGATTTGCGATATACTCAAATTGACTTTGAATTCCTACCAGAGTTCTTATACACAAACACACACACACACACACACACATATATATATATATATATATATATATATATATATCATAGAGAGAGAGAGAGAGAGAGAGAGAGAGAGAGAGAGAGAGAGAGAGAGAGAGAGAGAGAGAGAGAGAGAGAATCGCATCGTTTTTATCCCAGTGCGGCATTCTGCAGTCATCTAACATAAACTTCTTGTTTTAATAGGCTCAATATATATTACGCAAACATCCTTTAAAACGTGTGAAACTATTATAAATATGCCAAAGGACTTGGTTACAGAATATATACTATTTTTAATAGCGATCGTTATGGGTGACTCCAGGATGGGGTTCCGCGTGTTCAAGAATTCTTAGGACGCAGGATCCTTCCTGTGTCTTTTTCCAAAACTAAATTAAAAGAACTGACCGCCCAATATTTTTTAATAGTGATCGTTATAAGCATTTTATAACTCACAACCCGTTCAGACTACTAATGTCTAATAGACATGTTTCAGTTACGTTTTTTCTTCATATTTTTTTTTCCTTTAATCGACAAAAGTCATGAGTCGTTCATGAAATTGTAAAAAAAGACGCGACTTACTGGGCCAGAACTCAAAATTCTTTTCCGGTACGAATGTTGCATACGTGTATATATATTTTTCATGCTGATCTCAATAATAACCTTCCTTACGTTGCTTGTTTCATGGAAACAAGCAGAAACGACGTCATAAGAATAATAGTGGGTTAGACATATGGTGACTGGGCAGGGAGTGTGATGCTTGCATGCAGTAGCTCTTTAAAATTCCGTCGGGGAACACTGCACAACTCGCCTTCAAGAAAGCCTGGCTATATTTCATGGAAACAAATGTATATTAAGGTGTTATAAATATTGCAAAAAGGTTGATTCAAAATGAAAATTAATGCATCATCAATGTACTTATCCTATGTAAGCCTAATGAAGCTAAGCATTCTAAATGTAGTCTCATGACTTGAGTACTTCCAGCGACGCAAGAAGGAGCACCTCATTTCTAACGGTTTGTGAAATACGTTTCTATCCTTTATCACATTCAGTAATCGTTGACCACAAACCCAGAAAACCGCGAGACCATCGTCAGACCCTGACTTCGAGCACCAGTCTATTATCTTATTATTGACTCTGAGGCAAAATCAGCTTAGTCTGATTTTACCATCACTGATGTTTTCACCACGGAAATTTTAAAAAATCTCTTATCGGAGGTGCATTTAGAGATATATGTTTTTCTACGGTGTGTCGATTTTACTTCAAACATGGGCTAAGGTAAGGATAAGGAGCTCAGCTTATCTGTAAATGTTACGCACATTTCTATATGAGCAATAACTTACATGGGCGGCCGCAGCATATTTTCCAAGGGGCGGGGGGTTAATCTTAACACATACGTAGGTATAGTTTCCAGTATCAAGCAGACAAACACTTTTGACCCTTTGAACTAGCAGGTCAAGTCCAAAAACAGCAGTGAATAAAGCAATTATATATATATATATATATATATATATATATATATATATATATATATATATATATATATATATATATATATATATATATATATAATATGCAGGAAGGGCTCCAGAGAGAATAACAAATGAATGCTTATGAGAGACGCGAGAGAGAATAATAAACGAATGAGAGAGAGAGAGAGAGAGAGAGAGAGAGAGAGAGAGAGAGAGAATAACAAACGATAGGACAGGCCTCGACTTTTTGTTTGAAGCTGTGCCTTAATTGGCGAAATTCAGTGCATTTCATTTCATATAAAAGTTGTAGGGTCAGATAACACGCCCGGCCCTTTTATATAAGTTAGCATGGTCGCCCGCACGTAGGGGCAAGGGTGGGCGGCGGCACTGGCCTCGCCCTGAAATCCCAGAAAAAATTATACATATATATGTATATATATACACATATATACGGCATATGTATATATATACATAATTTTCTGTCCTATTTACGATGATTTATTTCTCTCATTTTTCATCGTTTGTTATTCTCTCTCTCTCTCTCTCTCTCTCTCTCTCTCTCTCTCTCTCTCTCTCTCTCTCTGCATTCGTTTATTATTCTCTCTCGCGTCTCTCATAAGCATTCATTTGTAATTCTCTCGTGTCCTTTCCCCAGCAATTTTCTCTTATCCTCTGTCTGTGGGAGATAGCATCAAAGGTGCTGCCAAGACCACTCGTCAACGAATGTTCATATTTCTGTGACAGATGAGTTGAAACCATAGAGCGTCAAATATTAGAAAACGTTTTGTAAATATACCAGCGAGAAAAAGTGCTGGCAAAGTCATTTCCATCTATTCCAAGGCTTTGGAACGATACTTGGAAAGAAATATTAAAGGAAAACTACCATAAGAAAGTGATTTTCACTAATTTTTAGGAGTATTGTAATTAAAAAAAAAAAGAGCAAAGCAATACAAATAGCTGCTAAATCAACAGGCATAAGCCTAGCGCTTGCATGACCAAAACTCTTGTCCTTGATATTACCATCTTTATAGGCTGTTTTTTTTTTTAGCGCGATGATTCGATAACTTTTACCACATGAAGCCATGGTTTGTTACTGTAAGCAGGTTAGACTTAGACACGAGAAATATGTAATAGTTGTATATTCACGAAATCCAATACAACATCATGGGCAGCAATGCACCTAACAATTGCTATACGCTCACTCAAGCGAGACTGCCCCGACCCGTAGACTCAATATCTCCGGCCTTAAACACATTTCGGCGGGAATATAAGCAATACTTCTTTTACATGCGACGTATGGAAACATCCTACATCCCTCCTCTAAAATAAATGCATTACACTTCTGTAGTATTTTGGCGACACATTTTTCGTAGTCTTGGAGTATTTCTAGTTTCAATCCACAGTTATTTAAACCACTGGCTAACCTGGGTCAGCATATAGTCACTCAGCACAGTCTAAAGCCAGTTCCTGACAACGAGCTCGTAACTACATTTCCTTGTAGATCAAATCAAATTTCCCCATTAAAATTAATGGAAATACTATTAATCCCTTCCAGCTCCCCCCCCCCAAAAAAAAACACCAATTTTTTGTTACGTGTTCTTAAATAAGAAAATGTACTTTACAAATTACAAAAAAAAAAATTATAAAAAATAATAATACATAATAAAAGTGAACGTAAAGATATAAACTGGTTTTATTAAGTGTAACTTTACCTTGAAGACCACACGAAGACGCTGGCGGAGGGGGAACAGCGGGACGAGCGACTAGCGAGTGCCTCCAAGGGTACGGAGGGTCGTGGTTGGAGGCAGTAGATTGGCGGAGGTGGTATTTTCCCGTCGGGTTCTATCGCTAACTTAACTCACTCGCTACATGCTTCATGCTACATTGTTAAATTCAACTTACGCACTATGCTATGTTAAAATATGTTAGATTCTCACGCTGGAAGGGGCTAGGCCATGTTTACAGAAGACAGGGAATAGCACGAGATACACCGGGGTGGGCTGCCCTTGGTAGAAGAGGTAGAGGTAGGCCAAAGGAGACGTGGTTAAGGGCAACGAGGCAGGCAGGAAAAGTGTTGGGGAGATCTTGAGGAGTTAGCCCAGGACAGAATGTGGTGGCGTGAGTTCATCGAGGCCCTATGCATCCCCTTGGGTGCCACGGGAAATGATTGATTGATGATTGACTACGCTACACTTTATCGCTGAACATAAATCCATAACACGCAAACCTTGATCGCGTATTTCTACTTTTTCACGCTTCACATCCAAGGTCATAATGGCCTTCCCTTTTGCCCAGCATTGGTGTTGACAATCACTTTCTTAGGGCCCACGGTGAAAACTAAGAAAATGTTCCAAATTACAGGGACAAAGCGAAAAATTTTAGAGATCCCGATTTTTCAGCTTGAAACAACAAAGGGTGATAATATTGCATGATTAAATCCCATGTATTTCAAATGGTTACGTTTATTTCATTGCCACTGAGACCAAAAAAAAAATTTTTTCGAGCTCATGGGTCGCTCTTAAAGGGTTCCAAAATTATTTGGGATGGTGATTCCAAACAGGATTGGAGGGTTTCGTTATCTATTATTTCAATTATGTTGATTTAAATGTTACAGGTAAAGGTGTTAATGTTAATTAATAAGTGTAATTTAATTGCAAATTTGAAAAGCAGATCTATTTATTGTTTTACTGCAATACTTTTCATGCATAAACACTGGAGTTTCCAAGTCGTTGTGGGAAATTTTGTATCACTCAGTGGGAAGAGTCAAAGAATGTACACTATAAATTACGCGGGTAATTCCTTCCACTGAATGTCTCAGGTGGAAAGATAAACATACCGTGTTTTCACACTTGTGTCAGAAATTCTAAAGGATTAATAAACTGCTTGGTAAATCTAAGTAAATAAATTCAGCTAAAAGTAAATTTTAACCAAGTTCAATTAACCTAAAAGGGACTCAGAGTAAATTAAACTAAGGCCATAAGAATTCCAGGCAGGTTCAGTTAGGCTACGGAATTCCAGAAGTTTCGACAAGGTTAAAGTCAAGTTAAAGCAAACTGAGTACCAAAATTCACGGTAAATATGCAGGCAATAATTTGGGCTAAACATTCTATTACGCCCATGTAATTACGTAAATCTATGTAAAATTATTCAGGTTAAGCCTATGCACAGTTAATTCCCATAAGCTCCAATATATTACCAGCCTAATCAAGTAAACGCCTCGAGAAGTAAATAAAATAAGGAAAACAGTTAGCTGCGTCTTTTAGACAAGTAACTAAAACGTTAACTGACGAAACTGCTTCCTACAGAGCGACTGTCAACTCAAATCGCCTGGTGACCTAACCTAGGAATCGTATGTCAACCTGCATTGAAGTTAGCCTATAGTTTAAACAAAATCTTAATTGACCTCTCAACTGAAACAAATCCTATCTAAATGGTTAGTGGAAACCAATGGCCTCTAGTTACGTTCCTGGAAATAAATTTGTACGTTATTATTTGGCACCGACATGTGCTCCAACGACAACGGGAATGAATGGCCACTCCAATTCTTTGGTTGTATATCCCGACAGGTAAGGATTTGGAGAGGATATGGTAGTATGGGGGTTAAACTTAGGATGGGTAAAATAGGAGGACATACGAAGTTACGAATCAAATCTCTTACGTGTTAACGAGTTTATAGCACTGCACTAAACAAGTTGTACTTTCGAAAGTCGAAGTTTAACGCGTGTACGTATCATGCAGGGTTGCCAACCCTTGCAAGTCAAACAATACCAAATCGGCCATCATGTAATACCAAATTTCATGTTTCAATACCAAATTAGGAAAATACACATTATTTAAGTGAGGGGAAGAGATTGTATGAAAATTCATTAATCACTTTTATTGCAGAATCTTATAAAAGTAGCATCAACATTGTAAGGAAGAACAATAAAGCTTCTATTAAAGTTAAATGTTGTATTGTTGTAAACAAAAGCCCAGCTTATAAGCGAGGATTATTTAAAGCAATGACATATGGTGATATAAGAAGGATGGTCTATTTACCATTGTTGGAAAGCTTTTTTTTTTTTTTTTGGTGACACGATGTAGGGCATCCAAATTTTCATCATCATTATCCTTTGCTGCCTTGTGAAAATCTTCCCAATATTTTTAATAGCAAATTTTACGATTTTTAATACCAGAATACCAAATTTTGTTTTTCAATACCAAACACATTTTTCAGTACCAAATTTTAACTAATTTGGTATTGAAACGTACCGGTTGGCAACCCTGGTACTGTACGTAGGCTATGCTGTTTACCATGCTGTCTGAATTTACAGTAGCGCCAAAAACATGCTGTAGGCCTAGACCCACAAAAAAAAAAGGGCAGGTAAACGGTTCTTTACCACTCACTAAATTAATATCTTTACTGATTTGAAAAAACTGATAAAATGAGTAAGAATTCTGTTATGCTCACTAAAGAGAACGGGGTATAATTATCCGTAACCCCTAGCAGTGACTTTGTTAAAGTTAGAAAGTTAATATTATTTTGTACAAATAAATTTACAACAGTCGTTATCTTCAAAACTTTATGAAGATACCCAAGAGTAATTGTCAGTGAAAGAAACTCGGCTAGTGACATGCTGTAAACACATCTCAGTAGGTTCATATTCTTTGAAAATTGTTGAACTTTCATTTATATTTCCCTAAATGGTACAGCTATTGAATGTATTTTTTTTATGATCTTTATCTTGATTTCATGCTCATATGATTTTCGTTATAAAGTGGTCGTTTTCGTTCTATGACTTATTAAGTGACAAGTTTATTCATGAGGGTGTCTTTTCCATTTTTGTACGTTTTTATCAAGCTAAGAATCCCTGGGCATAAATAGCGAGCTAATCAAAACTGAACGCTAGAATGTGAGCCAGTGGTGGTGAACTACATATTGACAGACAGAATGTAACATCTTTGGCATCATAAGTGGTCGAGATAATGCCATAGTTTCCACTAATTAGTTAAAGCAGATTTTTGCATGAAAACTTCTAAGATTCCCGACTTAAATTCAGTTTATATATTTTTCTAAAAATGTTCCCCATAAGTTTACTTAAGAGGGATTGCTGAGTAAGAGTGACCAAAGACAAAATGATAGTAGGATTGTTAGTAGGGCTAGTGCTATGACAAGCCAGTCCCTGGCAGTCCAAAAACTCACAACACCAGGAAAGGAAAACCTGTTTAGGAGTGGTAATCAGACTGCTGGATATTTTTCTTGGCGACGAGGCTTTGAGCTTGTCAGACACCACTGGTCACTTGACTTGCAAATCAGCCCACCTTCATTTGAACACCACAAGGGAAACTGCACCAATAGCTATAAAATCACTAAGTTACCTAATTACCAAAAGGCGTCTTCTTGGGAGGCAGCGTTTGAGATCATCAGACTCCAACTTTTATACTTTTTCTAGTGAAGTATACCATTTTTGAAGTCGACATTCGTTCCTTTCCCTGTATAAATGATTTGCATTCAAGGTGAACCTAAGATGTCAAAAGCTCCTGTAATTTCTACCTCTTTTGGACATATATACTTTTGTGCATACTGTGGCCTAATCTAAAATTTCAGTAAATTATAATTTTGTATGGTAGACAAGCAATTTTAGGACAGCCGACCACACTTCACTGGGACCTACCAAGGATGAATGTTAGCATGTCACAACTGGTTACTCTCCTGGGAAGAACTTCTTTAATGCACAAATTACCCTCAATATCTGAAGAGTCATCAGTACATCGAGAATGAATCTAGAACAAAGGGGTATATTTGATAAGAAAGCTCCCCTCACTCAACACATCAGGTACTCCAGTTCTGTGAGCGTGAAGTGTGCTATCCAGTTCTAACCTCCATCTGACCTAGTCGATTTCCTTGTGGTATTTTCATTTAAAAGCTCTAACAAGTGACCTTTTATCATCTTTACAAGCCATTGTCCTTTAGTAAATGGCTGGCTTTATGGAATAATGAATTTGATAGTAAACTGAAATTAATTAAACTCGCTGTTGGACTGTGGTGTTCATCCCAGATGAATGCCAAAACTGATATTAATATCTTAAAACTGGTCATACTCTTTTCACACGCGGAAACTTTACAAATAATCCAAGGAAACAAATCCCAAAATGTAGGGAATGCCTAACTCTCACAATCAGTACAATCATTATGGATATTTTGTTAAGCAAATTAATGAGTTTAAACACACACACACACAGAATGTGATTAAAAGCAACTATGTATGAACCTATTGCATACATGAAATTAGAAACATCAGTAGGGGGGAGTCACTTGCCAAGAACACTACTAAATTTATTCAATTACATTTTGCGGAAGAAAAAGAAATCATGAAGAATAAGGACAAAGTTAAGACTAAACAGCAAAATCCTTTGTTATTCTTCACCAAAAAATTGCTAGATTTAAATTCGAGAGACCATCACGGCCAGTGATAGATTATCAAGCCTAAAAATTAGGGGCTACTCTTGGCCGCTTTGACGCTCATTAAGCTATCTCGCTCTTGCAATTTCAACGAGGATCTGCATGTGCATATATATAAGCATTTTCAAAGATTTTACCTGAAATATCAGCATTAACTTTTTATGAACAGCTTGGCATCAGTGACACCAGTTTTAGTACCCATAATCAATACTATGAATAGCTGTATCATTATGAAATACATTAATCAGTGTTGGCATAAAGAATTTGTCTTTACTAATGATACAGTATAGATTTTATTAATCAAATTGGAACTTTTTAACCAAAGGATGGGCCAGATATGTACAGTATGCATTACTAAACACCCCCAGGACCGGGCAAACTTTAAGGTTGGCCAATTTAGGAAAAAACACATCAATGGAAAGAGAGAGATATGCAAATGCACAAGTTGCAAGAAAACAAATTCCAAAAATTTGTTCCTACCTTGCACAGAAAGATGAAAGTGTCTATTTACAACCCTGTGTGGTGCCTCTTTTACCAAGTTATACATGTTTTTTCTAATAATTTATTTTGTAAAATTTTAATTACAACTTGCACAATATCATAACAGATAAGAACTAAAATCATTAACAAATTCTCAGTATATTTCTTGTAAAATATTTAAGAGATTTACCGCGACGGGGAGTTGCAGTTAACTTTTTGTGAGCTATACATGTTTTTTCTAATATTTCTTTGCAAAATTACATCATAGCTGACATACTATCATAAAAGATAAGAAATAAAAACAACAGCAACCCCTGGGTACATTAATGAGCAAATAAAAAGACGTCATGGGAGAGAGGCAATACATTCCCCAATCGAGTGTCAAGGCACACTAATATCCCCCTCTGTCCTGTGCTGAGCTACACAGTTGGCATAAGTCATTTATCGACCAATGAAGCGCTACGACCATCTTTCCCTCTAAATTCATCCATATGGCGCGTAATATCAATACTCATATGAGTTAGCCCATCAATCACTCAAAACTTGTTGTAGATACTCATATGATGATGTCCGTCTATGAAGGGTTAAAAATCTGATAATTGGGTTAATTGACAATGATGGAGATTGGCAAAACTGTCACAGACTGATTTGCTTTCAAAACTTAACATTAGTTGCCCAGTATATTTTGGGCATACTGTACACAAAAACTGTGTACAAGTAGGAATTGGATATGTGGGCTATTCGTCAAGTATACAAAGTTGTTAATGTCTGTCATACCCACTTTGTCATATTATTCTGATACATGAATTTAAATTTTTTGTGCCACTACCATGTTGCATAATGAATATTGAGTAAGAAATTACTTGGAAATACTTTATAAGGACATGGATCTCACGTTAATCCCAAACGGAATTTGGGTTGTTAAAAAGTTGACAACCACTCCCAACTTGTTTCTGTGAACACAACATCTAGTGCTCAAGAATCTGAGAGTAATAATTGCACAAGAAGTTTTCTTTAACAGCAATTGAAGGAGACAGTGACATGCTTTCAGTATAACTTATACACGTTCACAAAAATATAACAGGAAAATGATTTGCTAGTAAAATACTTAAAATCATACTTTAATAGGAAAATATTGTAAAACAAATACACTGAGTATACATTACTAAACTTTGATAGGTAAGGTACAGTAGGACACAGGAGATTGCATTTGGTATAGAAATACAGGAAATTCTCACATTCTTTCAAAGCTACTGAATTTTTAGGTGATGAAAACATAAAAAAAAAGTGCCTTTCAATAATCACGATTAGATAGAATACAATACATGAGAAGTATAAAAGAACCACTAAGGTGAAATAAACATGTGCGTCTACTGTAACATTTAGGTAATACAAGTACACAGTACCCAAATATAGTAATGACCCCATTCTGCAACATGGGATGGTCAAAAGTAAATAAAATACTAGTTAATTCATATCTCAATAACAACTGAGTGCCTTAAAGAAGTACCTTAAAATGATTAGCAAACTACTACATAACAGATATGAGTTTTGAATATTTGTAACTGTAATTAGACTGTTTCCTCTCTTATCCTTCTAACAAAACTCCATACAACTTGTTTATGACTACTGTATGGTGAATCAAAAATCATGCTGCAATGTCCTGAGCCAATGGATATTATTTCTGCAGACACTTGGTCTAACCAATCTATAAAGTAATTTGGTCCCCACAATCATGAACACCCAACACTGCAAAAAATACAAAATAACCTCACAAGATTTTCAAAATCTAAAGTTATACAAAGAGTAAAATGAGAGCACAGCATTTGAACCTCTACGTTATCACTCAATTTAACAGACAAGTAAATACTTGCAATGTGGTAACCTACACATACCAACAATCTGAAACAAAAATTCCAACAACCCACTTACCCAATGGAAAAACAATGAACATCTTTGAAAATATACTTTTCAACAATCAAACTCCCGCGTCACTATAAAAGGCCCAACCTTTTTCAAGCTTTATCTGAATGGTCTGCGTTTTTCTCCTCTAAAGCTTCTCGCAACTGTCTTTCGTAAATCTTCTTTGAATCGCAAAACCCCATGCGAGTCTTTCCAAAACTATTGGGACCAGCTGATGTTGGGGTATCCCTGTTAGATAAAAGTAAAATTTCGTTAAATTTACAAACATACCTGTAAAGTATTAGTAAAGATATTTTACTGAACTATGAAAATAGATGAGAGATTCTATTTAAGTACATAATACAGAACTGATACTTCCTAAAAATATATATGTATACTGTATTCTAAAAGCACAAATGAACCTTTATTCACCTGACTGCTGCCTATCAAGCTAATCAACACGTCAGAAGTAAGTCTTCTATAAAAAACAGAAATTCTTCGTAAGACACTGATTCAATACTTTCACTCGTTCAACATTTAACACAATCCACACATACTTTATGAAAGATTGCATACCTTATACCAAAAACCATGCTGTTTATCTAGCCAATAACGTTGGCAAAAACCCAGCACTTATCTATTTCCTCCATTGCCACACATTGTCATTCAACTTTAAAACCACATATGATAATTACACTCCTTAATCAATCCAGCACTTAGTAAATGTGTGCATTCTTAAAGCATCAAAAATTGGACAGTCAACCAGCTAGTTCAAAACAGTCAGACATGAAGCTGGGGTTGTCAAGCAGCTAAAATCCTTTGTCGCTTGTGAATATTTCAAGCCACTGGGTCCTTTCCTATCTTGGAAAGTTACAGTACACTGTTTACCCTTCATAATAATTTTTAATAATTTTACTGGAATTTAAATAATTTTGGCATCTTTTATGCAGCGCTTATTAAATTTTATGGTGTTCAAAGGAATGTAGGACTGTTCTGGTGCAGTTGCCACTTGAAATACTATAATTTGCCTTCTATTAATATGAAATCTCCATATAATTTTAATATTTTTTCCAGAAATGTACATAAATATTAAGATAAAAATTGTAAATTCTTGGCAAGCTTGTGGAAGTCTTGAGCCTCCAAGCTTTAAGTTATGTGCACAGAGCAAAATTTTACGATCAGTATGAAAATACAAGCTCAACTCCACATCATACGAGACTCTCCAAATAGTTGATAACGAAGTGAAGCATGTTCTCTTCTACCGAAGTACATAAATGCACAGCTGATGCAAAGGGTTACATTTTGTCATTCTGGTATCTTAAACTGATGAAGTTTTCATCAACCCACAAATAAAAAAAAAAAAAATCTGAATACAGTAGTCTAAAAGGAATTTGAAAAAATCAGTCTTAGAAAACAACTAACCTGCCAATATTCTTCATTCTCATCTTGGCTTCTGGAGGCATTTCCTCTTGGTCATCATCATCATCTTCATCACCAAACACAGCTGCAGCTGAGCCTACCTTAGGCTTCATTGTTAATCCTGCATTGCTTGCCGTTTTCTGCAAAATGTTAACACTTACAAAACAGCCTTCACTTGTTGTGCCTTATAATTACCTCCAGGACTCAAGTGAATGAGCAAAAATACATTAGCTGTACATTAATAATATCTCAAAAGTTTTTTCTTATTCCTTTAGTGCTGTAACAAAGTAACTTCATTGTTCAACCACTAAAAATATTAAATTTTACCCTCTGAAACTTGAATAAAATGAATTTAGTTTAATTATAAACCAGATAATGGATATATTGTACTTAAAATTCCTGATAATTAAACTAGTTTAATGTTGATGTCCTTTGAAATGCACAGAGAAGAATCAGTGACAAAAGTAATTTTTCCATTTTTGTAACGAGTGAAATGAGCTATATAAATGAAAAATTAACTTAATCATTATCAGGCAATGCCTCACTCTAGTAACAAAATTCTACATAATCATCCATGAGAAAAGAAAAGAACAAGTCACATTCTCAAACAAATGAGCACAGACTGTGAAAACTTTACAAGATAAATATTATCAAGTATAAGCTTGAATTATACTTCATGAACAAAAAATTACCTTTCCTTTAAAATCACTGGTACTTGGACTTATACAATCTAGAATACTGTACTGATCTATCTAACTGCTGTATATACACTTTGAATAACTTGCATTTAATGGGAAACATAATTGGTGAGTTGTTCAGCACTGACCATGATTTGAACCGTGGTCTCGTTAAGAAACAGACTGTGACTCTGACCACCCAACTCTCAAGAGAAATACAAATGGATATCAACTCCACTTGGCATATGCCTGTCAAATTCAGGTTCCGTGCAGTATTTAAAATAGATATTAACCCATCTTCACATGTTACTTATCAGTAAGTTTGTAACACTGTGCTAATTGTGAATTGTTATTAATACATGCATGACTTTTATGTTCACAAATATCATGCCACAACCATCATTAATATAGAATTCACTATGCCTTGGGAATAATTCACACCCAAGGGGATTGACAATTGTTAAGCAAGTGCTTCTGCACCAGCCAGGATTTGAACCCTGGTTTAGTTTAGAAACGATAACAGACAGTGACTCTCACCAACTGGCTATCATGAAAGATACAAGCTAATATAGAATCTGCCTGTCGAATTCAGGTTCGGTATTTTGAATCGATACAGACCCATCTGTAATCCGGTTCCATCGCTAATTTGGCACCAATTTCAACTACAGTATCTCCTCGGTCACCATATTTTGTTTTGGCTGTACTAGATATGTTCCCTTATTGGTGCCCTGCTATGTTTACTATTATAAACACAAGATAGTTCACTGCCTTTTTCCTGCATTTATAACTACAGTACATCATTGGCACTTACCCTACCTGCACCACACCCTTTATCACATCTTTCACATGTGACAGTGCACATGTATCAAATCACACTAAATCCCAAAAATGCTATTAAAATTGCACCACTGGAATGAATGAGCCAAGCTAAGACTGAACTGTCTCAATGGGGTTGCAAAAAATACCTCTGCTCAGTAAGGCACACTAGTTGTGCACTGTTTGTATGATGATCAGTTCACTGAAAACATCTTGTGCCAATTGGCTTAATGATGAGGAAGGGAAGGAAAAAGGAAGGGGTGATGAAGTGAATCAGATGTAGCTGCAAGGAAAATTGCGCACTTCATCAGCCTTATTTAGGCAATTTTCTCTCTCTACTGTGGTCACAGACTTGTGTTCTGAAAGTTCTTGCCTTTGTTGGTGTTCCTGAAGTCAGGGGACATGTTTTTTTAAGTATATTTGTATGTCTGCCAAGAAGTTGGAGATTCTTGATCACCTTGATGCTTGGTAGACCAAGTCAATGGTATTTGTGCAGTATGGGTCCTGAAGTTCACCTTATAGGACAGACTGAAATCTTTATGTACAAGTTGGAACCCAACCCATAAGCTGTTGTTTTCAATGTTTTAAATATGCTAACATTAGGGTTACAAAGATAAAGTATAGAAAAAAATTACTTCTCTACAAATGTGAATGGTTTTTCTGCTGTAAAGTATTGGAAAGTTGCCACTATTCCACTGCCAATTGATTTCATAACATTTCACTAATTTTCCACAAAGTGTACTGAATTACAAGAAAAAAATATTATTCAGTCTAGGAAATGTGGCAACTTTTCCCCCAGCATCATACAGTACTGTGCAGTACCAAAGGATGTGAAATTTGTTGGTTTTGTTACAAACTTTTGTGCATTACTGTTCAGCTTTTTAATACCAACGTACATACATTTGTAAAAATGTAAGGTGAGAATGAGAGTACTGTACAACATAAATCAAATTCATGACAATACACAGAGAAAATCTGAAATTACTGCAAACTGCTTCGCTTCACTTAATGACTTCTGCAAGCAGCAGTTAGCCACTGGCCTGTACAGTACAGTAATGGCACATTGTTTTTAAATGTAGTTTGTTTATTGTGTGTTCTGTAACAAAGGTTCAATATACATAACAGTGTGTATACAATTAGTCTGAAACATACTAAAAAATACTATCAGCTTTAGGATATAATTTAATAATTACTTGCAAGAAACTTTTCTTATAATGTTTCCTCTTTTAGAAAGTTGCCAAGCACAGGAATGGCATTACTCACTACCACTGACTATGATAAGAGAAATTATCATAAGTAGTAGCTCATTACAGAGTTTTTAGTGCAGAATACAGTACAGGCAGTACCCAGCTATCGGCGATCCGGTTTTATGGCGCTTGTCTAAAGATGACGATAACAGGGATTTTCGGCACCGATCCCTGGTTATCGGCGTTGTTATCAACGATTTCCGGTTATCGTCACGCTGTTGGGAACAGATTCCCCACCAGTAACCGGGAACTGCCAGTACAGTGGTTTTGAGTTACTGTAAGGTGAAAAAAGAATAGTGATGTACTGTTGCTACAAGTTGGGTGCATTTAAGACAACGGGACTTGGCTTACGTTTCCACTATAGGCAGTCCTTGTTTATTGGTGGCGTTGTTAATGGCGTTCCAGTTTTACGGCGTTAGGCTAACAACATCGTTAACCAGATTTTCGGCATCGGTAAGCAGTTTATTGGCATCAGTAAGAGCTTTACTGGCGTCGGTAAACTGTTTATCAGTGCCAGTAAGTGGTTAACAGCACCGATTAGCGGCTCATTGGCGCTTACTACGTCATAAATGTAATTTATTACCATAATTGTCAGCAATTTTCAGTTAGCGCCGCTCAGCCAGTAATGGAACCCCTGCCATTAACTGGGACTGCTTGTACTGGCATTAGGTAGTATGCTGACACGGTGTTTCTTGGTGTAATTACATATACTTGTGCAGCATAATACTGTTCAGTATACAGTACTCATGTACAGTACATTACAGCTCGCTCAGGTACCTACCGTTTAAAAGTTTGGAAAAGGCTATAAGCATGACAATGCTATTTTTTGTCTAGATTTCTAACTTTTAAATGATGGTCAAAATAGACATGATAATGCTGTAGTTATGGGTGTATAGACTATTGCATAAGCAAACAGGATACGGCCACTAGTTGTATAGTGTAGTATTATTGTGTAAAATGAAAAAATGCAGGATTAACAATGAAGCCTAAGGTAGACTCAGCTGCGGCTGTGTTTGGTGATGAAGATGGTGATGACCAAGAGGTAATGCCTCCAGAAGCCAAGATGAGAATGAAGAATATTGGCAAGTTAGTTGTTTTCTAAGACTGATTTTTTCAAATTCCTTTTAGACTACTGTATTCAGATTTTTTTTGTGTGTGGGTTGATGAAAACTTCATCAGTTTAAGATATCAGAATGACAAAGGTTCATTTGTGACTTTACAATACAGTATATCTATCTATCTATCTATCTATCTATCTATCTATATATATATATATATATATATATATATATATATATATATATATATATATATATATATATATATATATATATATATATTTAGGAAATATCAGTTCTGTATTATGTACTTAAATAGAATCTCTCATCTATTTTCATAGTACAGTTAAATATCTGTACTAATACTTTATGGGCATGTGTTTGTAAATTTAACGAAATTTTACTTTCATCTAACAGGGATACCCCAACATCAGCTGGTCCCAATAGTTTTGGAAAGACTTGCATGGGGTTTTGCGATTCAAAGAAGATTTACGAAAGACAGTTGCAAGAAGCTTTAGAGGAGAAAAACTCGGACCATTCAAATAAAGCTAGAAAAAGGTTGGGCCTTTTATAGTGACGCAGGAGTTTGACAGTTGAAAAGTATATTTTCAAAGATGTTCATTGTTTTTCCATTGGGTAAGTGGGTTGTTGGAATTTTTGTTTCAGATTGTTGGTATGTGCAGGTTACCACATTGCAAGTATTTACTTGTGTGTTAAATTGAGTGATAACTTAGGGGTTCAAATGCTGTGCTCTCATTTTACTCTTTGTATAACTTTAGATTTTGAAAATCTTTGAAAATCTTGTAAGGTTAATATGCATTTTTTGCAGTGTTGGGTGTTCATGATTGTGGGGACCAAATTACTTTATAGATTGGTTAGACCAAGTGTCAGCAGAAATAATATCCGAGTAGTTTCCAGTACTCCCATTAGTGGGTGGGGCTTGTCACCTTCACTAAACAATTGAAGTGCTAGCACGATTTTTTAAATAAATGGCTGCCACGCGAATTAGAAACGATAGCTATGTAATTACTTGGCAAGTTACTTATATGAAAACCTCAGTTGCTATTTGCAATAGATTAGAAAATATAAATAATGGCTAACCAGATCTTAGTTAACTTGAACATTACATCATTAATACTAAAGTGTCAGCTGGAGACCTACTGTGTTTCTTGCCATATATCTTAGATTCCTTCAAGTTACCATTACCAATCAACACTACTACTGAACTTACCTGCTTTGTATCAAAAACCAAAAATTAACTGTTTGCAAATGTATCAAAAATTCTATGAACAAGTGTTTGGTATTACTATGAGTAAAATCTTGTCTAATGTTGTAAATATACATAACATTTGATATGGAACTGACTGTTTCAATGTGGCTATCTCAAATGGTTTGTTATACATACTCTATAAGATATAAAGACATCCTTGGAGGGAAGACTAATTTCTTTAATGTAATAATCTCAAACAGCTTGGTACAGTATATGTATGTAAAATATGTCCTGGGAATTCTAAAAGAAAATTTTGACTTGAAGGGGCTTCTTGTCCTCATCAGTTCCCTGACTTCCACAAAATTTACAATTGATAAAAAACAAGTATCCCTCTTATTTTTGGGGGGTTACTGAACAACCATAAAAAATTTCCCATATGCAGGAAGCATATAAATACTTTTATAATACGAACATTTCTAGTCAGGCCACTGCAAAATATGAAATCTTCTGTCTCCATACCTAAGGGCACTAAGAATGTGAAATCCAGAGGACTGCAGATGAATTTACTATATAAAAAGAAAATTACTAATAAATAAATGTAATCCTTAATATTTTTTTGAAAGCCTCTGTAATAGTACTGGTAATACAGGTTCATTTATTTCACGTTCAATGAAACTTACTTTATTTGGGCCAAATGTCTAAAGATATACATACAAGAACCAAACCACTGAGAAAATGGTCTTAAGAGGGTCTTAGCAATAATGTCCTAGAAATACATTGATTTAACTTACAGCACTCAGAATTGATTGGCTAAAGATCAACACACGTAACCCTTGTTAATGAACTGCGTAGAGAAACGTAATTTGACTATCTGTACAGTGGGGGATTTCAACATACGCCCAGGGATGCTTTCCACTGACCTGGCCCTATGGTCATTTCTCAAAGCAAAATCACTTAAGGTCATTCAGGTGTTTTCCACAGACACAGTATCACCTTTATTTCTTGAAGCACATGTTTGTATATACTGGAAGGAATTTAATTTTAATTTCACTTTAAGCAAAGATATCTACTTATTCCTTTGTAGATTCTTAATGTACATTTCATGCTCATCACTTACTCTCTCAAAAATTTTTACGCACACATACCCATATATGTAATAGAGCTAGCACAAGGGGACAAGAAGTAAGAAATAGGCACTATTAATTTTATTATAACACAACTAACAATTAAATTATCATAGCGAAGAGTGCTAATAAAGTCAAGGAAATATATTACAAAACTTGTGAACTTGGACTCAGGACCCGGAAGTTGGTTAAAACTTTTGAACTTGGACTCAGGACCAGGAAGTTGGTTGAAACTTTAAAGTTTTACGTAGCGCTAAACCTTCCCAATCACATGTAGTAATCTTACCTTGTCAACTTTTTACATCAAGAAACTAACAGAGGATGTGAAAGTACAGTACAGTCAAGGAGAATGATAGACTAAAATCTTCAGAGCAAGATGTGTGTTATAAACGCATCATTCCTCATCCACCACTGAAAAAGCAAGGCTTCACCCAAAATATATACAGTGGAACCCCGCTTATTTGCGGTTTAGCAATCGCGGATTCAGTTATTCGCGAAATTTTCTGTGGAATGCATTTTTCAATAAACCGCCGAAAATTCAGTAATTCTCTGGTTTTTTCGTCAAAAAATATTCACTGATTACTGTATTTTCATGTTATTTTTGTGACTAAATACATTTTTTATCATAAAAAATGTATTTAGTAACAAAAATAACATGAAAATAGGCAATTATAAGCATTTTTAGACAGGTCTTTGGTGTTCCATTTAAAAGCATTTTTAGAGGGGTTCCAATATATCGTGGAATTTCGGTATTCGCAGGTGGTTGTGGTTCCTAACCCCCCCAACTGTATCTATAAAATTATAAATTTTAAAATTAATTTGTATTTTTCATAGCCGACAAACCCGCTGTCTTGACATTAGGATAAAATCTTTTAGCACCAGCCGGAAACCAGTAAAAAACAAAGGGAACTGTTCGTGCACGGAATTGGTGGCGTCTGGCATCAGTCGCAGGGATGAGGGAGGAAGTGGGGAGCGACCTAATCTCAAACCTGTGACGGCGGCATCCCTGTATTCACTATTCTAACCTTAAGCCCAGAAAATGCACCTACACCTCCAGAGTTCAAGTTTTTACTTTTCAGCTTGTTGATGCCACCTCTCCACCAATGCCTCACATCTTTCCTAAGCTTATCTTAATCTTCCTCATTCTTTTACCTACAGTCGGCACCCCGGATTTACAGACTTGCAATTCGAGGAATTTTCTGTTGAATCTATCCATAAATTATTCGCGGGATAACTCACCCATTCGTGGATTTTTTCGTAGAGCAATATTCTGTACTTTCATATTTTCATGACTAAATATTGTAATGCATGTACATATACATTTTATGATAAAATAATGATTTACAGTGCTAATTTTTAAATATTAAGTTTTATTAGACTAAATAACATCTCTCTTTCACTGAGATGAGAGAATTTCTATGCATATGTAATATGTTATTTGTTTTGTATGATAAATAAATGCTTTACTAATTTTCAAATATTAATATTAATGTAGACACAGCAAAATATCAATTCATTAAAGAAAATATAGTGAAATGATAAGATTTTAACTCAATAAATTCTTTTCCCTGATCTTTTTCTGTCTACATTTAAAGGAAGGGACGAAGGTGTAACTGTCATCATCTTGACACACTGATGCGAAAGGGTTAGCACCTGGCCAAAGAGTCTCTCTCTCTCTCTCTCTCTCTCTCACTGAGATAGATTTTTTTAGGCATATGTAACATATTTACTTCTGTATATATCCTGTGGTTTCATAGATAAATGTGATGTTACTTTCCATGCTATAATTATAACATTTATGCATTTCTATGGTAAATTATATAAAATTTTAAAAGAAAACATCAATTCCAAGTCTTCTCCAAAGCTTGGAGCAAGGGAGGGGTGTGTAATCTAACATTCAATTATCTTGACATATTGACTGTGCAGGTAGAAAGTGTTGCCCACTTGGTGGTCAAAATACCGCTCTGAAGGATACTGAAAAATCTCTCTCTCTCTCTCTATTTTGTGTTTTATCTTAATAATGACGGAAAAAAAAATACAAGTGTAACATGCTCAGTGTTGTCTGGTGTAAAGAGTATTGGTACATCAGTACGCAAAGGAAATGTGGCGTACCTAGAATAACAACCAACTTACTACCTCATGCGGTTACCATAATCCATTATATGTACTCCAAACTACAGCTTAACCACTTCCATCCTTCAGTTACCCTACTAACATTCATTGCACCATCTTGATTCCACTGTCATGTCTCTTCCTCACATACTACTTTTGAATGCCTTGTTACATGGTTTCCATCAGTCACTTCTTTCTTGTATCATTTATTGACACTTACTTCAAAGTCCTCATAATTTTAGTTTTTATCTTTTTTTTTTATAAGATTCTTTCTTCCTTCAACTTTCTCTTGTGTAGTCATGGGTTACCTGAAATAATTATCTTTTAACATTGTCTGTACTATACTTATCATCGCATCTTTTACTCTCCTGGATTCTTAAAACATGGTGATCTACAACTTGAACCATTGCTTTCGGAACAATTCAAGTACTACTTGATTTCTTTCTCTAAAACTTTATCTTTGCAACATATCCTTAAAACTAACCCTATCAGTTCTCATCATCATGGCGTATAAACTGAAAAACCATGCACTATTTTCCCCCAAGATCATTTTAATCTTTGTTAACCTTTTATCTACGGGTTCCACCACTGCTACCTCTTCTGTCATCATATCCTGCATCTATCTTGTCTCACTTTCTTTTTACCAGAATTTATATTTCTGTTTTGCTTCAGCACCTTTATACCTTCACCTCCTATTGACTACAAATGGCTACAGTTCTTCTTGACAGTACCTCCACCACATCACTACTCTTTCCTACCCTTCTTCCAGCATTTATCTTGACAGCTCAAAAGAACTGGTGACTTATATTAAATTCTGTATGACCTACAAGGGATTTGGAATGGCTACTGATGTTCCATTAAATCGTTTTGAGTTTCATGATCCAACTAAGAAGAGTGATGAGAACGAAAATGAGTGGCATATTCAGTATGTCGGAAAGAAGAGAACCGAGATTATGCCAAAACTATTCAGTGTGTTCAGACTATTCAGACCATGTGAGGGCAAAGGAAAAGGCTACAGATCGTACCTTGAGAGAGGGATCCAGCATCAGACTTCTAGCCATTCCAAGAAGGGTTCTATTTATCTCTAATGGTAACATCTCACTGGGTGGTTGGCACCCTGGCCAATCTGTTACCACACTCAGAGCCTCTGACATCCTTAACTAGTGCTTTACAACCTATAAAAATGCTTTTAAAACTTTTGTTCTTGTGGCATTGCCTCCATATCTGAAACTTACCTGATTCTGTCCTAGTTTGATTGAGATACAACCCAGGGGCTTCTTGGCAGAGAGGGACATCCCGACATCACCTTTGTCAATGGATTTGTTAAGCCCAAAACTTATTTTTTTCTTGGGCTCCTCGCCATCTTCTCCATCAGCCACCGGTCGCTTGGTGGAAGAAGTTCTCTCGACCACTGATGTCTCTGGAGATAAACACTGGCGAAGGTGAGACGGAGAAAAATTATAAGAAGAGAGTAGAGCCAGGCACAGGTCACAACACGATACAAGATGGATGACCAATAAAGTTCCAGATGTTACTTATCTTTTATGCCCTTGGAAACCAATGTGACCCTTATCAAAAAGTGACCTCATAAATGACAAGACAACAATACAAAATACTGCTGAGCAGTCAAACTAAAGCAACTTATTTCTCAACATAACTGTAACATAGGGTGTAAAGAATAACATTCAATGCATAAATCATGGACATATTTTGCGTAAAAATTAAAAACCACTGCACATTAAATGTTCCAGAGCTGAAAAGACACTGACTTCTTATCAATCAGTGATGCAGTAACAAAATATGTAGCTCTATTTGTAATATACTTCCCCTGATTGTGTACATTTTAGTTCTTTAACATTTAACTAAAACCACAGCTAATTACTGGCAAAACAATAACCTGACAAATCTGATTAAAGCATGTAACATTCCTTTTGGGGATTTAATTTTTTCAGAGCCTACGCTATTCCACCATACAAAAATAACATGGAATACATTAATATGAGTCTTTTAAAATAAAATACTACAAACTATGCTTTCCTTGCATAAGATAGGCTGAATTAACCAACTGAAATTTAGAAAAACCCACAGTCTTAATAGATAAGTTTCTTGTTTCATATAATACAAACCAGTACTTTTACAGATGTTCTACTTTCTGCAGACGGAAAAATATTCAATTCAGTATTTACTAAACACCCCATGGGATGAAAACTAGCTCCTCTAAAATGGCTCCAAACTCATAGTATGCACAAGCTGAAAAGCATGTTCAGGTATGAGACCTTCAAAACTTCCACAGAGCTTATAAACACACCTCAGTGACAATGAGCTGGGAACAAGAATCCCTTGAGAGACTGGTGGTTACTTACAAGGAGCTGTTCAAAAGAGCCCTTGTAGCTGAAACATCAAAGGTGCTGGTCACCAAGACCTAACACATCTGATTAGCCTAATAAACCACTACTGTTCACTTGAGACAGAATGCAAGATGTACCCATTACTGTCCAACTGCCCAGCTGGAATCAACCAGGAAGTAGTGTACCCGCAGACACTGTCAAACAAAGGCACAAGTACTAAAGCACTTTGCTTGGGGAAACTTTCAAAGGCACTTGAACTCCAATTCATAATGTTTGCCTTTAATTTGTTTTTTGAAGATACTACAACAAAGTAAAACTCCTCAACTTCAAAGCCCCAAAACCATTACCATAACATGAACAGCTGTCAGGAAAATGTAAAATATTGCCAAGAGCTGTGCAGGTTGCAGGTTGAAATCTTATACGGGGCTTGTTTAGCGACAAAAATCAGCAATTTTCAGCACCGAAAACTGCCATTTCCACTTATCGGTGCCAATAGTTGGGTATTGGCGCAGATACATACCTAACAGAGGCACCGATAACCTAAAGATAAGCCCGAAAATTGCGGCAGCAATTTTCAGTTATCACACCCTCAGAACGGATCCCCCCCCAATTAACTGAGGACTGCCTGTAATCAAGAATCACAAAATTGTTTAATCTGTGTCTTTGTCCTTTACTGCACAACAGGTGAAATAAACAGCAATCAAGTAGACATTATCAAAAGGGTAACTTACTGTGAATTTGCATGGTGTGCAAAGATCAGCACATCGCTATTACTTTATTGTTGGTGAACATTCCTTCAATATAAAGTTTAGAAATGTATTTTTCTGGCTGTCAACTTATTTTGACCTTTCAGTAAACCCCCGTATTCTCAGGAGATGCGTACCACACCCCCCCGAGAAGCTAAAATCCGCAAATACTTAAAACCCCTCTACAACCACTTAGAACTGCTTATTTTGATAGTTCAAACACAAAAAGTGCATTTAGTCATGAAAATGATATGGAAATACAGTAATTAGTGAATACTTCTCAGTGAAAAATACTGCGAATGGGCGAATTTTCCGCAAATAATGCGTATGTACAGTATGTTCCATAGAGAACTCGCGAATAGGTGAGTCTGCGAATGCAGGGGTTTACTGTATATATATATATATATATATATATATATATATATATATATATATATATATATATATATGCAGTCCTCGGTTATTGGCGGGCTCAGTTATCGGGCGATCCGGTTTTATGGCGCTAGTCTAGCAACAAAATTCGCAATTTTCGGCACCTAAAATCGCCGCTTTCCACTTGTCAGTACCAATAATTGGGTATTGGCATTGATACATACCTAACTGAGGCGCTGATTTTCGGTTATCATCACGCCATCAGAACGGAACCCGCTAAATATATATATATATATATATATATATATATATATATATATATATATATATATATATATATATATATATATATATATATATATATATATATATATATATATATATATATATATATATATATATATGTTTGGGACAGTATAATTACAATACTATTACAGTAATCAGCTTTAACCTGGCACCAGAACCAGCATCATAAGAACTGAAGATATAGGACCAGGCACCATGTCCAGATCCATGACTGGTAAGCAAACTAAGTTATTGTATACAAACAAATGTAAGACTTACACAGCCATTATCTTCCGTATTTAAAATCTGCAGTCTTCCTTATTCAATTATCAATTTTTTCCACAATTCAAAGTTTAAATTTGAATGAATCCCTGATGATTTCTGAATAGCAGATATCTTCTCGTTGGGCCAATAGCAAGAAAGCTTTTCACTTCAGTGGGATATACAGAAAAGAAGAGAAAATAGAGCCCCAACAACTTTACATGGTGTGAAGCCACAAATGGCCAAGAGTATGAAGTTTGCAGCCCTATACCCTGCATTGATACTGAAAAATTTACATATGGAATGGATGTGGTTTTATAGAAAAAGAAATAAGATAGCTGTTGTGATGGAAACGGGCAAGCGCTCACATAAAAACTAGAGGAGCTGTGGAGAGGCCAAAGCACAGGGCCCGAAATTGAAAAACTCTGTCCTCGAAGACGAACCTGAGATACTTCCTGGAGTCCGGATAGACAGGGACATGGAAGTATGCATACTACATATCGAGAGTAATCATCTAATTGCCCTAGTGAATGGATGATAGTACTGGCTGGTTCATCTCCATTTTGAACTTCATCTTCTGGATGAAGAAGTTCAGAGCGCTGATGACTTGGGGACTAAGAAAAAAAAAAACCGTTGTAAAAACCTTTCATGGAGCAATCCTCTACCTCCTCTATGGCTCTCTCCCGTACTTGGCAAGTTAATTATATAAAATAATATATAAATTAAATTATATATATATAAATATATATATACAGTAAACCCCCTATATTCACGTTCTCACGATTCACGGACTCGCACATTCGCAGGTTTCTCTGTGGAACATATCTATCCATTATTCGCGGAAAATTCGCCCATTCGTGGTATTTTTCACTGAGAAATATTCACTAATTATTGTATTTTCATATAATTTTCATGAATGAATGCACTTTTTGTGATAAAACTATTAAAATACTCAAATATAAGCATTTTTACAGGGTTTTTCTTGTGTTTAGACTATCAAAATAGGCAGTTCTAAGTGTTTTTTTAGAGGTTTTAAGTATCCACGGATTTTAGCTATGGGGGGGGGAATACGCATCCCCGCGAAGACGGGGGGTTCACTGTATGTATGTATGTATGTATGTATGTATGTATATATATATATATATATATATATATATATATATATATATATATATATATATATATATATATATATATACACATGCATACATACTGTACATAAATATCTAAGCCTTTCTCACAAGGGGTAACTACAGCGAGAGAAAAATGGTCACTACCACACTACCACATTCATAGCCCTTTATTGGCCGAGTTGGTTGAGCTTCAGACCGTCATTCGATGGGCCGGAGTTCGATTCCCGCCGCCGGCTGATGAAGAGTTAGAGGAATTTATTTCTGGTGATAGAAATTCATTTCTCGCTATAATGTGGTTCGGATTTCACAATAAGCTGTAGGTCCCGTTGCTAAGTAACCAATTGGTTCTTAGCCACGTAAAATAAGTGTAATCCTTCGGGCCAGCCCTAGGAGAGCTGTTAATCAGCTCAGTGGTCTGGTAAAACTAAGCTATACTTACTTTACTTTACCACATTCATGTTTACAACTTCTGATGAACCTTTGTGAAGAAAACTTCCACAACTGCTTCTTACACCTAACAAAAGCTTCATCAAGGTGCCAGATAAGAGTTGCAAACTGTACAATTTGGGTTGTTTAAATAACCAAAGGTCTTCTCATCTATAAGATATCCATGAACTTGTTCAACCTCATTAAATATGATACTGGTAATTTGTGATGGATGAGATGCAGCACAGCAGACAGTCCTATACCATATTCAGGTGGCTGCAAGTAATGATGCCTGGAGAACCTCAGCTGGTCTATGTTATAGAAGAGGTTAGGGCCAATTCCACCTGACACCAGTTCCAGGAATGTGGTGTAAGTGACGAGCAAGGTTTATGGGCGTGTTACTATATCTGAAACCGAGCCCTTTTTTACTTTGCTGACTTAGAAATATTTCATACCAACCCTGCCTGTGCTGAATGATACAGAACTTACTGGCTTTTAGTCTAGCATACTTGAGCTGGATGTGCAAGCTGCCACTTTTCTTTTTGTGAAGTTGCTCAGCACAAAGTAAATTTGTCTATTTGGCCATAGTTACCATATTTAGTTGGGTGGAATACTATATGGATGAGCAATAGTAAAAAAGTACTGGAATTACTTTTCCTCATACTGTGTAGTACATGGTGTTTCTCATTTTTTTTTTTAAATGGTCTCAGTATCCATGGCATTTGCTTAAGACAGCTGACTACAATTATGTCATGTTAAGTTGTCAAAGTTGATTACTCACAGGTTTCTCTACTTGGCATTATATCTTAATAGAATTTGTCTGGATCAAAATAGCAACTGAGGTTTTGTGTTTTCCCACTAAGCTTTTCCAAATTTTTCTGTATCAAAGGCTACATTGTCTCTCTTCAGTAAATAGATAATGTGGCTAATTTTGAAACTGTTGGTAGTCCTATCTGGATATGACTAATGATGTGGAGTTCTGTGTATAAAGATTTAAGCTAGCAGATTGTTAATCAAGGTGATAGCCATGATAATGATGAGATCTTATCTTTGTGGGACCCTTTATATATTTGACACTAGCTTTTAAAAGTGTTTAATCTGAATGGAAACTGTGTAACCAGACTCAGATTCACTTACAAATGTGGGTTCATTCACGAGCACTATAAGAATTGATCAATTTTATTAAAACCCTAGCTACTGTAATTCTATCATTCTGTTTGACTTATCTACTGAAACAATTCTCCCTTGCAAAAAGACTGAGAAATTAGTTGGCATGAGATCTTTATCATTCAAAAAAATTTACAATTGCTCTCCTAAAATTTTTTTCAACATTTTCATTAGAAATAATGTTTGTGATATAATTAAGCATAACTTTAGGAGATATCTTTCACTGATGAATTTCAACAGGATAGCATACCTGGAAATTTTTGAAACATCATCTGACAATTTTCTGCCACTGGGGAAAGGCTGGTTTTATTTATTGTTTTTTTTTTGCATATATCTTATAATACAAAGGATGAAGTCTCATCATATGTTCATTTCCTTCTCAATAATTTCTGTAAAGGGGATATTTGTAACACTGGGAGACCTGTCCTGATTAGGTCACTGATGTACCTGGGTCGCATTCGGGTCGTTTCGGCCGTAAGCACGTTTACGTGCAAAATGGGCGCCGTGTTTAGTACCAGCCCCTTGGAGATGTATGTAAAACATGAAATAATAATGGTAAATACCATACACATAACGGTAAATACCATAAACAACGTCTTACATTGTTTTGGATGTTACGGCCTAAAGTGACTTACGGCCGAAACGACCAGGACCGCCTGGGTCTATCTTGTGGTTTGATTCTGAGCTTTAATACTGTATACAAATGACCATTCATCTGATAAACCAGCAACAAGTCCACAGTTCTACTTGTCCGGGCTAATGCCACTTTCCACTTTTTGGCCTCGTTTTTCAGTAAATTTATACAATACCAGGATGACCAAAACAACAGAATGATAACCAAGTTTTTGATATGACTGACAATTCAACATTCATCTCCGTTGTAAATGCTGGGTTGATGCATCACAGCACGTCAGAACAGTCCCCACACCCAGCACGGATAGAAGGACACTATGCAACTGTGGGGAACGAGAGGTTTTGCCTAGTGAGAGAGGCGATATGAAAAAAATAAAGTTATACAGTGACCTTCCAGAACGTAAATAAGAATGCTGAAAATAAACTTCAAATTCATGAAAAAATCATCCAATTCTATCAGAAAACCAATCTATTAGCACAACCTTTCATGGTACAAGGTAAGTAACACACAAAATAATGATGTCACTACACTTGTTACGGTACCATGCGAGGTATGAAAAAAAAAAAAAAAATCGTACCGGTAAACATGTATCCTCATATGCACTTGTGCAGCTGCAGCACTCAAACCATTCGGTGCGTCAGTCATTCACCTGCCACGTCTTTGGTCTATTTTTGACAGAGTAAATTTTATGCATTCATGCATAGCCTATAACATTTAATCAGTGCATATACTTAGGTATTTCAGATTTTCTTATATTAACATAAACATTTTCTTACAATAACATAAAATTATTTAATTTTAGTACACTGTCATCATTAATCTTTGCCTTGCCAACCTCAGGATTAGTGAGGAGCCTCTTATCTATGATTTTTTATCTGAAAGGACAATTTCTTTCATTCCTGTATATATGCTTTTGTTTTCAACACAGCATTTCATGAAATCTGCTTTATCATCAAAGTAGCTCTAATTTGTTAAGGGTAAATGGTTAGAATCTGAAATGTGCTTCATGACATATGCTACAATTAAATTTTTCAGCAAAACATGGATAATCGTTAATTTTTTATATAAATACTGGATAATGCTAAATTCTTCTGTAAAGAAGGGATAACAAATTTTTCTGTAATGCAAGCATAACGTTAAATTTTTCCATAAGTATGGATAGTAATAATGTTTCTGTAAAGCATAATATTCAAGTTTTCTGTAAAGCATGGATAGTGGTAAACTTCTCCGTAAAGCATGGCTAATGTTAAATTTTCCTATGAGGCATGTCCTATATTCTTTGCAAGTTCTATATGCAAAACCAATATTGTTTCAACACTCAAAATAAATAATGAAAACTGGAATTCTCAAATAGCTTTAAAATCAGTTTTGGTAAAAACTTTAGTTTGGTGGCCTGATTCCCGCCAGTCGCCAACCGGGACAGGTTTCTCATACATAAATAGACATAACCTTTCCTATAATGCCAGATCCTGACATAACCAGACCTTCCCTACCTAACCTAACTCAGGGCTTCGGGCGGCCTGTAAAACCGACCCCTCCAAAAGGCCGTAACCTGTCCAGTCGGCGACTTGACGGGAATCAGGCCGCCCATGTAAAGTAAAGCCTTACCTAAATAAAAAATCTACCTTGTGCAAGAGTTCCTTGTATGGTATGCCATTTCTTTAAACCTCACACTAAACCCCACAGCCAAATACTGAGAGCTAGTTGTAGCTTGAAAATCATGAATGGGTTAGAAGCAAAATATTTGGTTTTAAATTAAACTATTTCATTTTCCTGGCTGCTATTCACAATAAAGCAGTTTAAGGTCTCAGACAAAGCCTAAAGCAAGGGTGTATCCCAGTAAAACTGACGTATCACAAGTGTCCAAAGAATGGCCCAACAACAATGGAGCCTGTGGTCTGCCACGTCTTCGACTACGGGCCGTTTAGCCTGAAATAAGCAATTGTCGGTCATTAACCATACAGCTTGCCAATGGATTATCAATCATACCGAATTCAGCACCAATTTGGCAGGAGTTTTGGGAGGCCTTCCGGTACATAAATGAGACCATTCAGCAGAAGGGTTGTCCCGACCTTTCCGCCTTGCCTTACGATAGGTAGGACTGTATGCCAAGTCAATATGCGACCAAAGCTAACATTTCCACCCAACAGTGGCAACCAAATTCCACACCAGTCTCCCTCGGGATCCGAACAGAGAACAAAGGAAAGTTGTGCCTGTGTAGGAGGCGACAGGCTAATATCCCATTCATGTCAACCTCTTGCGTTCCCAATGGGCTAAGAACCAGTAACACATAACTAGTTTCACTATTCAGCGTGCGTCAGCCGCACATTTGTTTACAGCTCTACTGAATGTAGAAAAACTGGTATAGAATTCACACTACCTTCTCGTCTACTCATTTGGCCTAAAAAGAAGAACCGAAGCTCATAAATTACTTGAAGACGCCGACACCCCTTGCGCGCGACGGACCAAGCCAATGATCTTGTATTGTGCGATTCTGTTGGAATGTCTAAAACAACTTTTACTTTTCCACTGTAGTAACTTTTAAAACATTTTTTTAATTCTGCGTATAGTTAAACATCACATTTTCTTAAATAAAAGAGGACTCTAGCAATTTTACGTTTGAATAGGCTTTTCAGACAGTTATAGTCATTCAAAGTCAAAGTCAGTTACAAGCTCGAACATTGTGCAAGTAAAATATCTACAATAAAATTTTTCACGAATCTTTGCAAATGTTCCAAAATTTTAAGTCAAATATTTAATTCCTTAGTCATGGTTGACAGAACACAATCGTATAATTTAACAGTAATGTTAGAGTGAATATTCGTATTCGATACATGTTTAGAGCGATAAAATTCTTCTTCAAACGAGAAAGGGAGGGTAAAGGGAACCCCCCATTATTAACATATTACATGATCTGTTAAAGTCTTACGATCAAAATATGAAAGTTGAGTTTGTTTATGTATTCCGCGAGATAAACATAAGCCAATTGGACATGTTTCCACCTGCCGAAGCCTAAGCCGAGGATCGAACTCTGGTCAATCTTGTAAACAAATGGGTCGAAGACGACGACGAACGCACTACTAATTACCAATGGACGCTGAATTTTGACTATTACGTGCTCGTTTTGTTTTCTGTAGGCCATTCCTAAGGTCTAAGGGGCCAACGTAAACATGGCCGACACTCTGGTGCAGTCCAACTTGGAGAAAATAAGCAGGTATGGAGAGGTATTGTTTGATGAGAGGTCAGCTGATGGTGACAGGTCACAGTCTCGCCGAAGTCCCTCCCCTGCCCCGTCATGTACACTTTTTTTGTAGCGTTGTGATTTCACAAAATCTTATTCTACACAATTGCCGGAGTATGCATGTATGCATACATTTCGAGCGGATTAATTCATATACACGTCGGTCTTTCTATGAGTAACTTGATACCCGACTCATCAAGGCTACGAATTTAGGCCAGCCTAGCCTAGGATAAATCGTAATTTAGGCATGGGGTAGCCCATCCCCGTGCTGTAGAAAAGTTCAGACATTTTTTCCCGTTATATTTCTCCCTGATCATGTTGTGACAGCAACTAGAATTGCAAAATATCCATTAATATGTTGTCAGTGGTTGAGTTGCCTGGCCCCAAAAAGGTTGAGGCTGTCCCAACACAACAGCATGGTGAGGGGAGAGATATGACGGAGCAGATTGCGTTGCCGATGTTCAGGTGTGAATGCTGTTAGAATTACTAATCCAACTATACGAATGTGTAACCTGGCCTAAGTTAGTTCGCAGCGGCTTATCCCTCCAGTTGTGTTTACTTAATAAATACCTGTTGGTAATGGTTAAAACATAAAATCTGTTGCCAAACAAACCCATATTGTTTGAATAGAATTTAAACGAATTCAGTTTCAAAGAATTACTGTGAATCACTGTTCTTATGAAGAACAACGTACCAGGCTAGGTTATTGTCGTTCCAATCCTTTTGTCAGTTGGGTTAGTTTTGCCTTATTACTTATCTTTTACAGTTAACATATATATTTGATACAGTAGTGGCCACTTCAGAGTTTAGGAGCTTCTAATCACACTCAGGGCAGCTTAGTATGGCCAACCAAGTTCATTTTTTCCTTGTTTAGAAATAGGCAAATAGTTATTGTTTTTTCGTAGAAATAGGCAAATAGCTATTGTTTTTAACTGGTAGAGATATGTTACAGGAGACTTGAAATTTTATTTAGGAGTACAGAAAGCCATTGTCAGGATTTGATTATGACCAATGTGTACTTGAATTCGGTACAGTATAAAGAGAATATACAGAACCAGCTGGAATGTTTTATATGCTTGATATAGGATTCATGGTAGATAAATTACCAGGTTGTCCTTCAAGATTGTGCCTTTACCATTCAGAGTAGATGATATCCTAAACATAATCCTTATATCTTTATATTTTTGTCCCATTAAAATATTCAGTACCTTATGGTAGTTATAGGCTCTGCAGATCAATTAGAAATTTTCAGACTGTAATTTTTTAATAAATGCTGTGCATTTACAAGCAGGTTGACCAAAGCAACAATCTGATTTTTCCAAGTGTATGAATGTAGGTCTGTTCATTGAACCCAGCTCTGCAAATAACAGAATATTCTGTACACAGCAATGCCATATATTCAGTAATAACTTGTTATACAGAGATCCTGGCTATAATATACCTGTCTATACACAGGGCCTGGCCTGCATATAAAAGGAGGAAACTATTACAGTAATTGTTCACCATCACTTAATGGGCTTCGTTTTTACAATGAGGACTTGTTATCTTGAACAGTATTTTCATGAAATCATTGTCCCTTAGGGAGTTAGTGCCATCAGTGCACCTCACGCGGAGTGCTGTAGGCACTGCCGAAGGCTCTTTGCAGTGTCCCTTCAGCCCTTATCTGAAATCCCTCTCATTCCTTTTACAGTACCTCCGTTCATAATTATCTTATGGAAATTGACAATAAAAGTTTGAAAGGTGTAACAGGAGGAAAAACCTCGCAGTTGCATTATGTAAGTAGCGAGTGGAAAGTAATATAGAAGAAAAAGGATATGAAAGGCGGTATAGTAAAAGGAACGAAAGGGGTTGCAGCTAGGGACTGAAGGCACGCTCCAAAGAACCTTAAGTATTGCCTATAGTGCACCGCATTAGGTGCACTTTCGGCTCTACCCCCCTATGGGGAGTGCAACTGCAAGGTTTTTGTCTTATGTTTTCCTTTTGTTACACCTTTAAAACATTCTTTACTGTCAGTTTCCCTTTCAGTGCTGAATGACCTCGTTCTATACTGTCAGTTTCCCTTTCAGCACTGAATGACCTCATAGGTCCCAACTCATGGCTTTTGGCCTAAATTCTGTATTCCAATTCCAGTGACATGAGTTAGCTAGAGTTTTTATTTGGTTGATACTGTAGTCAATTTCTTAATGTTTCATTGAATAATCCCCGTTTCTACATGAGTGTGGGAACGTGGCTAATCTGCCTCTTTTCTTTTACAAACATTGGCAAGTTTTAATAACTGAAAGGGTGAGCATCTTCAGGGGTTTTCTACTGTAAGAAATATGCATCCAATGACTGCGCCGATGTTCTTGTATGAGTTTTGGTATATTTATGCATTTCCACTCGATTGTCTGTCTGCTATGAAAATGCCTACCAGTGCTGTGAAACAGCTGTCGGTCATAAGGCCAAAATTAATGGAGAGACCTACCTGGGTAGTTATATTAGTAAAGCATGGTGCTAGCATTGTAAATGATCGAATTTCCTGTGTTCAGAGAAAAATAAAGCTTGCGTCTTTAAAATATTTCTATACAAAAAAATTATTGAAAACTCATAATTATTCTCTTGTAGGGAAGTTTCACTTTCCCAAGATTATTTTAAGAAGGGAAGAGTACATCGAAGCTAGATATGTTTTTCAGCTTCATTTTATTGTCTGTCTTTAAATTTGGCGATTTCTCCTTACAGTTTTCTCCAAGATGTGCAGTACCGCTCATTGATGATAAACAGTGCCAACTACAATGTACGACTCATGCGAGAGCGGAAGACCCGTCTACCCTTCCTCGATTCGCAAACGGGTAAGTACTGATTTTGTGGATGGTTAAGTTATGTTGTCTTATGACGTAATGAGACCTTGCCTTGCAGAGATAGTTGAGGGTTGTGTTTCGTGTATCTTGACCTCAGGAGCTTTGAAGAGCAAAATAATCATGTAGCTGAGAATTCTTCAAAAGTCATACACATAAATACATTGGTGTAAGATATATATATATACCTGTATATATATATACAGGCAGTCCGCAGTTATTGGCGGCCTCGGTTATTGGCGATCTGGTTTTACAGCATTTTTCTAGTGACGACGATAACCGGATTTTCGACACAGATTCCCGGTTATCGGCGCCGATCTCTGGTTATCGGCGCTGACCTCTGGTTATTGGCGCTGATCCCCAGTTATCGGCACCAATAACCGGATACCAGTTCTGATAACCGGGGACTGCCTGTATGCTTAAAAAAAATCAGTAGATGCATGTGACTCCAGTGTATAAGCGAGTCCCATAGGAAAATGACAGGTAGAAGTTCAGTACCAAGCACCTTCTCGTTTATTAACGTATCATCCTGGCACAAATGAGACACAGATGAAAAGAAGGTTACAAAGTAAACAAAAAGAACAGGAATACCAGATGGTCAGTTGTCGAAGGGTAATAAACAGAAAGATAATCCAAGATCAAGCAGTCACAAACTAAAACCATAGATCAAAGTACAAGAGATACGAAAGTTTAGCCTTACAAAATCCAAAGATGTATAAACTTGAATACCAGATGGTTAATTGCCAAGGGTTAACAAACAAAAGGGTAATCCAGGAAAATCCTGGCTCACGCGGTCACGAACTAGAACCATATACTTAACCATAAGAGATACGGAATCTTACCCATTCAAATTGCAGAAACGTATAAAACTGACCATCTGGTATTCTTGTTCTTTTTGTTTAATTTGTAACCTTCTTTTCATCTATGTCTCATTTGTGCCCAGATGATGCATTAATAAAAATAAAAGCACTTGATTATATATATATATATATATATATATATATATATATATATATATATATATATATATATATATATATATATATATATACACACACACACAATGAACCCCTGTATTCACGGGGATGCGTACCACACCCACCCGTGAATAGCTAAAATCCGCAAATACTTAAAACCCCTCTAAGAACACTTAGAACTGTCCATTTTCATAGTTTAAACACAAGAAAAACCCTGCTTTTGTATTATAAATTGCGATCATCAGTGTTTTGGTTTGGAAATGTTTATGTGGTGTTTATTTCGCCGCATTTAACTCAGTTCAGAGCGCTTTTCTTGCTTCTAGTTAGCATAAATGAATCTCTAGAGTCTAGATACTTTATTTATAAGGGACAAGGTTATTTTTTGTTATACAAAGTGTTTTTAAGTCGAAATATAACTAAAATACGTCTCGTGAAATTGATTTATCTGTTATTTTCGTTAATAGATGACAGTTGACGATGGCCGCTTGGGGGCATTTGTTTTGTGTAAAAAAAAATTCAAGATTCCGTTCGTTATTTTCACTTGATTTCATCATAATACAAGTTTTACTTATTTATTGTTTATCGGCATAAAATAACAGTAATGTGTTCTTTCATGCCCAGTAGTTTTGATTAAAATACTTTCTCTCCCATTTTGATTACGATTGAGTTTCATCCATGTTGCCGATGCACGATAATTTACAGTATAGTCATTAGCAGCTTGAACATTGTTTTCTCAGCTTCAGCTGCAACTTGTAGCTTAAATTTAGCAGTATATTTCCTTGACGATCTTTTATCCATACCGAATAAGGGTATAATGTAAAAATATATCAGTCCTATTCTACTTAACGTCATTTGTACCATAACCTACGGTAATTGTGTATTACTATATGATGGTTGAAATACCAGGTAAACGGCTGTTGTTATCCGATTCGGTTATGAGCAAAACAACAGTTTCTTGTTCGGTTATTTATGACTGTACGCATTTACGCAAGAGTATAAAATTACTAACAATACTTTTATCATACTCTTTTACTTTTTTAACTAGAAGATGGAATAAAGAGATGGAGGAAATGTTGTCTATTGTAATTTGGTCACCCTCACTGCCTGATTACACTGCTGCCTGTGCCCTCGCGAAATTTAAAAATATTTTATAAATAATATTGTCGTATCGGTATTAATTGCTTACCCCAATGCAAAATTGAATTATCTTAAGATGAATTATCGTAACTCAACCATTACCTGAGTATTTTAATAGTTTTATCACAAAAAGTGCATTTAGTCTTGAGAATGAGGTGAAAATCCAGCATTTAGTCAACGGCTGTTCGCAGGGAGTTTCTGGAGGTGCCACCATAACAATAGATGAGAGCTCAGGATGTGGGCGGTGACAATGGTCTCAGTGCACCCGAGAGCACACCTGTAGGTTACAAAGGGTGTCAGGTGTGTGCATCCAGCAACACTGATACATCACCAGCGGACAAGCCCAGTGAAGCAAGAAGTCCATCCAAATATAGCAGAGCAATGTTGCAAGGTGGTGATTGCCACACTGAACAATGAGCCATGAAAAAAAAAACGAGTTCTCTACAGGAGAGCCAAACGCATTCTCTTGTCAATCCAGACAAAAATATGTAAATCACCTCTTAAACAGTCCAACATGGCAGGAGGCAGAAGACCAAACCAACGAAACACTCGTGCATGAAAATAAAGAGAACTTTTCTTGAGCGGAGCACTAATTAACAAATAACAACCTTCGGTGGGAGAACAACAAAACAAAACTCTAACCAAGAATTTGAGGCTCAAATGAACTAATGAAACATTGAACAGTAATTAATAAACAAATGTTTACTTTAACAGAGCCACGAGATAAAAACTTATGTAGCTGATATTACAATATATAATATAGATATCCCCTTTCCCCTGTAACCTAACCCAACCCAACCACCAACCCCCCTCCAGCCTAACCTGACACACCCTGCCTTAACATATCCTAACATTTCGGGACCTGACCCTCTCTCCCTCCAACACGCACGCACGCACACACAGACATATAAAAAAAAGTAACAGGATATGATCACCCCCTTACCTTCTAAAAATACTGGGTGAAGCAGTTAAGAGATCCACCATCTTCCATTTGACCTCTCTCTCTTCTCTCTACGCCCTTTCCCCTCCCCTCCTTTGACCTTCCCTCTCCTTTCCATTCCCTTCCCCCCTCCCCCCTCTCTGACCCTAACCCTGGAAACAACTTTTACTAAAAGATTTTCTGTTACCTATATTTTGTTCTGTCAGTTAATATTTTTTTCTGTTTCGCTCCGTCGCCGTCGAACGTGAAATATCTAATTAGGGACTTCCATTCAATATCCATCGACCATACAAAGGAGGGTAATTATTTTTCGGAGGAACTGTCTCTGTGTTGAGTAATTACTCTTCTAGGAGTGCTGAACCGATGATACAGAGTAATAAACAAAAACAAAACAAGAAAAATGCGATTTTATGCACATCGTGAGACACAAATCTGCGTTGACCAAGTTCTTTTTCTCCGAATATCAGGGGTGACTAAATACGAACGCAAATGGAATGTGATGCCCACGTTACCCCCGTTTTAACTTGTACAGGTGAATACAAGAGACGTTTGGTACCCGTCTCAACAAGTATTATCTCACGCCTGTTTTGACGTGACGAGGCATGGACTGGAGGGTATGGCTGTCCAAGAAACATTCAAACAGGACTGTGATGATTTAAAGGAAAAAAGTAAAGAAAGCAGGATACATTTATATTATTATGTTAAATTGGTTAACAGTATACAATAAAACAGCAGAATATAATACAACAGAAATTTTATATCGTTTGATTTCGCACAAGTATATTCGACGTTATACTAAGAAGACCATGTACCGGATACTTTTTAAACACCATTGGGAAATTTCGTGAAAGACTAATGTCAAATACCTCATGAAGCAGAAATGAAGAATCTCTCTCTCTCTCTCTCTCTCTCTCTCTCTCTCTCTCTCTCTCTCTCTCTCTCTCTCTCTCTCTCTCTCTCTCTCTCTTTACTTTCAAGTTGTATAATTTCCCGTTCCTGTTGTCGTTTAACATCGGTTTCTCCTCATGCGAAACTATTGTAATCTAAAGAAGTCCCTTCTTCCGGGCTTCTTCTCTCCTCGTCCCAAGATATCCGTGTTACTTCTTGAGACAACACAGTTTTTTTTTTTATTGAATCTTGTAACTTTATAAATGATGTCTTTCGTACTATTTTTTTTTTACCATGAACAAGTATACCTCCAGCCACTTTGTTCACTTTGGTTTTATGTACAGCCCTCCATAGGGATGATTCCCTCTCTGGCGGGCCCATTGTACATCTTCAAAATATATATCTTTCTCACCAAGTGCTTGAGTTTGAGTGTGAGGTACAGTAGCTACTAAAATTATTGGTTTAATTAAATTAATTTAACTCGGCCGACCTGAATATGGAGATTTCCATGCACCTACCATCTTTCCCTGATTCACACTCTTCTCCTGTCAGTCACTCTGGTACATGTTTAATTTTTCTCAGTTAAAATGCCGCCTTATAAATTTCTTTTAGGTACAAAGAGTAATCTTACGACCGTATAATTAACGGCGAAAATGTAAAGGCTACATTTTTACTAGGTTTTCTTCAACTTTCTTCTTAAAATTATATCTATATGTGTATAAAACTTAGATGGAGTAAACTCTGAACTGTTGTTTGGTCAGTTCCAGAAATAACGTGGTTACAGTAACGCTGTAAATTTCACATTAATTTTCAGTTTATCTTCTTTACACCCATTTGCTTTTTTTTTTTTTACTTTCTTTCACTTCGATGATATTGTATTTTTTTCCACAGTGTTTCACTGTCTTTTTACTTCGTCCCTCTTAGTTTCACTTTTCCCACTAAACTTTTCAACCATCAGTCTGACGGAAAATGCGTCCCGTAGCTGCTGACATTAAAAGGTTACACTTTTAAAATCTCTTTCACAAATGTTATACGAAGAAGACCATGTCCCCCATACTTTTTTCAACACCAGTGGGAAATTCAGATTGACACCTTGAATAAAGAAAGAAAGAATTAAGGGAAGATAAAAAAGAAAAAAAGGGGATATACATGTACAGTAGAACCCCGGTCCTCAACCGTACCAGAACTCGACATAATCAGATTTCGATGCAAAATGTCAAGTAAATTTGGCATCAGAGATCGAACAACAAACCAGAATCCGACCCGATGAATCATATGATGTTTGTAAACAGAAGTGTTTCGGTCAGCCGCCGCTAGTTAGCGTTGTTAGTGGCGTTCTTCCCACGAGTATTTAAAAGCGTTTAAAGCCCACACACGCTGCCGCTGTTGTTTGGAGAAGATTATTGAGAAGTGTGAAAGGGACATTCGTGTGACTGATTTAGCATCACAATTTAAGTTACCTAGACCCATCATAAGCACATTTTTGAAGAACAAAGAGGCTATAAAAAGTGCTAGTGTTGCTAAGGGGGTTACGAGTTTGATGAAACAGAAGCCTCCCATAATAGATGAAATTGGGAAGGTGTTTTTAGTTTGGATAAATGAAAAACAGATTGCTGGGGATAGTGTATCAGAGGCTATGATTTGCGCAGAGGCTAAAAGTTTGCATGCTGATCTTAAGAAAAACATATAGAATATAGATAGCCAGCAATGTTTTGCTTCATCATACACCTGGCAGTAGTGAACAACCTCTGATGCTCTTTGTTTTGCTCTGTACCCTTCAAACCGAAATCTTAAGAGGCCTACTACCTTTGTGTACTGTACCTGGTACTATGCAGTATTAAAGGGGTAAAAAAAAATGGAATTTTGAGGGAGAGAGGAAGTAGTCCCTACATAAACAACACAAAATCTTGAGAGGCCTACCACCTCTGGTGACCCGATACTATGCAATATTAAAGGGGTAAAAAAATGGAGTTCCGAGGGAGAGAGGAAGTAGTCCCTACATAGACAACACAAAATCTTAAGAGGCCTACCACTTCTGTGTACCCGGTACTATGCAGTATTAAAGGGGTGAAAAAATGGAGTTTTGAGGGATAGAGGAATAGTCCCAACATAGACAGCACAAAATCTTAAGAGGGTTACCACCTTCCTGTACCCGTTACTATGCAATATTAAAGGGATAAATAAGAAAGCCTGAAATTAATTAATTTTTCATTTTATTGCTGTATGTACTCAACGTAATTAGTAAAACTAGTCTACTGTACACAAGGAATCTTTAATACTAGCTCAAACATATAATGACATTAATTAATACTGCAGTATACAGTGAACCTCCTGTATTCGTGGGGGATGCGTACCACCCCCCACCCCCCCCCCCCGTGAATAGCTAAAATCCACAAATACTTAAAACCCCCTCTAAAAGCACTTATAACTGCCCATTTTGATAGTTTAAACACAAGATAAACCCTGTAAAAATGCTTATACCTGAGTATTTTAATAGTTTTATCACAAAAAGTGCATTTATTCATGAAAATTATATGAAAATACAGTAATTAGTGAATATTTCTCAGTGAAAAATACCGCGAATGGGTGAATTTTCCACGAATAATGGGTAGATATGTTCCACAGAGAAATCCGCGAATGTGTGAGTCTGTGAATTGTGAGAATGCGAATAAGGGGGGTTTACTTTAGTCACAAGTGTACTTGGTACACTTTGTAAAAATATATATATGTATGTATATATATAATATACACTCACTTGTATTTTTATGTATGTTTTGCATGCACATATGCATGCAAATACTGTATATACATGTGCATTTGAATATAGTGAAAAATGGGAGAATAATAAAACTATCCTGTTTACTATATAATATTGCAGTCAAGAACACTTGCAGTAGTAAAAATTTCAAGGATATATGTAGTTCATTTTCTTTTTGAAAGTGAATTTTCTGTTTGAAACCTTATCCAAATTTTATGTGAACCATGTGCTAGAAAAACGAGACCAGAATAAAGCAAAACCATCACTCTGCACTAATATACAATACTTGATGCCAAAAAACCATGAAGGTCCTTGGAGAAAGACTACAAAAGGAATGAATTATTCATTGTGTCAGTAACAAAACGTCTGTCTTGGAATATGAAGACAAAATGTCAAAAAAATAATAAAAAAAAATCGTACAGAAAATTTAACGCAACTGGATTGAGAGACAAGCTGATTTTCAGAGAGAGAAGAAGAACTAGTTGTTCCTTTTAAATTCACCCTTGGCAGTCGTTCGAAGACATAGTCAGATGAAGTTCGTCCCCATGTGCGTTGTTTCTCTGTAAGCTGCTGGGGTGCTTTGCTGTTCTCTACACCATGACAGTTCCTCATTGGATGGGTTGGTATTGTTCTTGGCTAGCACTCTGCTGGGCCCAAGTTCGATTCTCCGACCGGCCAATGAAGAATGAGAGAAATTTATTTCTGGTGATAGAAATTAATTTCTTGTTAAAATGTGGTTCAGATTCCACAATAACCTATGGGTCCCGTTGCCAGGTAACCAGTTGGTTCTTAGCCACGTAAAATTAATCCTTTGGGCCAGCCCTAGGAGAGCTGTTAATCAGCTCAGTGGTCTGGTTAAACTAAAGTATACTTAACTTTCTACACCATGACGTCTGGAGGCCACAGCGAGGCAGTCGCAGATATCCAGCTGAGTTTGATGCCGCCAGCAGGTTGCATCTTTCCAGAAGTGCTACGGAAAATATTGATTTATTCATGATGACCAACTTACCTGTGTGGTTGGTATGGGCGTAAAATATTGTGTAATACATTCGGGAAATAACGTATTTTAGGAGGTCAAAACTTATGACACCCTACCTTTAAACATGTAATCAGATTGAGCCCCTCCCCCAAAAAATAGGTTTGCATTTTGTACAAGAAAAGGTTTTGTGGAAAAAGATATTTTTTTCGTACTGTAGATTACCTTCGCTAATGAACGTGATTTTCTCTCCTTGTGTAATTGCAAGTGCTTTTATAAATTGTTAATTAGTCAGTTGCAGTGTCAAAGAAGTGTCTTTCATTAAGCAGTGATCTGTTTTGGCTGAAGTATAATTTTCTGAACAGATTTCTTTTTCTCTTCCACAGGAATTGCTCAGAACCCATGTAAGCTGTACATGAGCGCTCGGCATCGTATGCCTGGCACAGTAGAAGGTCAGCTCTATGTTTACCCATCACAAAGATGGTGTAGAAGAAAACGTTCGTATATGGCAATTTCACATGAGGTATGCTTTGTGGCCAACAGCCTTTTTTCGATTTTAATTTGACGAGCTCTATTCACTTGAACAAAATCTGATTTAGCTACCTTCCTGTACTTATTTGTAATTGAAGAGTTTTAGGAAAAGCTTTGTTGCTGGTGACTTAACCAAGCTCACTCTCTATCTCTCTCTCTCTCTCTCTCTCTCTCTCTCTCTCTCTCTCTCTCTCTCTCTCTCTCTCTCTCTCTCTCTCTCTCTCTCTATATATATATATATATATATATATATATATATATATATATATATATATATATATATATATATATATATATATATATATATATTATATATATATATATACAGTATATATAAATAAAGACAAAATCCACGAAGGAAACGGAAACACTGGAGCTTTCTTTGTAAACATACTTTTATATTTCTTCAGTCTGCTAAGTAAAGGACTAGTGTCGAAAGGCCTTGCAGCACTCCAGTGTTTCTGTTTCCTTCGTGGATTTTGTCTTTATTTATATATTCATCACATTCCATATTTTCATGATTCAGTTATACATATATTATATATATATATATATATATATATATATATATATATATATATATATATATATATATATATATATATATATATATATATATATATATATATATATATATATATATATATAATATATATATATATATATATATATATATATATATATATATATATATATATATATATATATATATATATATATATATACTTAAATACACACACAGTACATCTGTGTCTGTATATCATCTTTTAGCAAAGACAATCAAATGTACAGGATTGGGAAGCCCAACCAGGACTTTATGATATTCTAAGAAATATGAAAGTTTTGAATGTTCGTTCGTAAGAAGTACAAACATTGCTTTATGAATTTCTTATTTTCTGGTCTCATCATCAGATCAGACTAAGTCTGAGATTCCAAAGTTCCTTGTTAGAGAAGGTAAGCATAAGTTAAAGCGTCCGGGTACAGAAGTATTGCTTCTTATACTTGAGCCTCTGTCTGTTTAGCCCCATCGAGTAAAGATCTTTTCTGCTGCTCAGACACCTGTTTTTTTTTTTTTTTAATCACCTTGTTTTACAAATAACTGCCTTTGGCACTTGTGATTTAGTCCATTTCCAGAATTTCAACTGCCTTATCTATCACTTTTGTAGTCGATGTCTTGTTCACCATATCAGTTTGAAGTGTTCATAAATGTGAACATACAGTCATTGTGAAATATCCATAATATTTACAAAATTAATATTCCTGCATGCAAATCTTAGTGAAAATTTACGAGAAATGTTAATTTCTGTTAGGATTATTATACAGTACTTAATGATAAACAATAAATTTGTTGACAAATTTCCAAAACCCAGGATGGAAAGCCATTATGCAGCAGTTTGACAACAAAGCTGAACTTAAAATATTTCTATGATGATGATGATGACAGAATTCAGTCATAATTTGGAAAAGCAGAATCCTACTAATTCCAAGGCCCCAGTAAGGAAAGTGGGACAGCAGGGTCAAAGAAAGTGAGATGTAAAAAATAAACTTTAAGAAAGAAATAAAAAAGAAAAAAAGAGGAGAAATAGTTAGATAAATAACATAATGACAAATGCGTCAAGTTTAGGTTTCTAAAGCTCAGGTTATTCAGCCACAGCATTAGGAAGATTACAATTCAGTCACAGTAGGAGTAATACTTCCAGAAACCTGTGGTTGATATTGAATCTAATAAAAGAAAGGTCAAGACTTTTAAAATGAACTGTATATCTTGTAATAAGTGGTGGGTGTTAAAGTCTGGGAAGATCTAAATGAAAATTATGATCAGAATTCTGTAAAAAAATATAAGTGGCAAGCACACTGAAACTAATTGTAATTGTTTAATACTAAGACCAGGGATAAGGTATTGAATAAAACCAAAATTTTTCTCAGCAGTTCAAGATGTGACCCAGCTGCCGAAGACTGAACAGGGGAACAATATTCAAAGCTTGGAGGAATGACATAACAAATACACTTTCTCAGTATAAACAGTGAGCTAATTGAAGCTCAATCTCTGTTGAGAGATTCAGCTACTAAAGGTCTATAATCAGGCAATGTTATTGACACAGAGAGTAGCCTCATCTATATAAGCAACAAGCTTGTTATATTTCCTAGAATTTGATAGAAAAAGAAGATTTAGCTCAACAGATTTGAGCAAATATTAAAAGGACAAGCTAGCGAGGGGACACTTTCCAAATGAGCTCCACTACCCTTCTAGTTGCCGCTACTAAAGAGTCAGTCTGAATTCTGGAATTCTGTTAATATTTTGTAAAGTACTAGTGGTTTGTATCCATGAATCATAGTAGTATTTTTTATATATATATATATATATATATATATATATATATATATATATATATATATATATATATATATATATATATATAAGTCGTTAATTTTAGCACATTCTTATATTGTCTTCCTTCTTTCTGTGGCTGACAGCATTGGCTCCTGAAAAAGGTATTGAAGTTTTTCTGCATTTGATTAATTTGCACTTGTTTGTGTTTAGCATGGATTACTTATGATTACAGCAGGCTATTACAGAGCATGAATAAGCTGTGACGTATTTGATAATTGTTTAAGGATTTGCCTTTTCTCAAGACAGAATGGACGAAAGTGCCCATGTAGAATTCATAAATAAAACCCTGTGATAAGTAAAACATCTTTCATTTTTTTCTAATTTTGTTTTCTCTGTCTCATCTTAGTAACTGTAGTTGGATGTGTGCATGCCATTTTGTATGACACTAGTTTGTCATACTGCACAGTCAGGTAATAGTTTTTTAACCCTTAATGGACGGGAATCATCATATGAGTGTTATAACAGGTTTTGAGTGATGGCCAGGATGACTCACTTCCTTCATGTGTGCATTTTCAGAATTTAGTCTGTAATGAAGGTTTTTCGCTTAACATTGATAGAGACCTGGTGCAGATACTACAGTCCTCATCTATCTAACAATACCAGTCTGTATGGCAAGTATGGTTGGACCTCCTTCACACAGGGTTTGGTTGAAATTATGACCAAAACCACTGAATATTCTGCTCCACCTGTTGAAGGACAAATGCCTTTCCATCACCTCAGTTATGATGAACAAGTCTGTGCTGTCAGAGCCCTTGATCTGTGGGTATGGTATACATACCTCTACTGAAATCTTTAGCTTTTCCTCTTGTGTCCTTTGTATTGAAAAAACCACCCCCTTCAAGGGCTGCCGTTACCTGGCCTTTGAATAATATATGACTCCTTTTGTCTTCTAAATTTATCATCCCCAGTGCCACCGTGACCTACGTGCATCAAAAGGCGGTCTTCTTGACCACCTTGTAATCAGGAGTCTGGCTCAGCAAACTCTGCACTTAGGCAATGCTTCATTACCAACTCAGCTAAGTGTCACTTGCTGTTGTCCCCCGACCCATCGTTCCAGGGCAAGAATGAGTACCCATCAGAGGCAAAAAGTTGAAATCTCTTGTCTGTGAGAACTCACTATTACAGATAAAACATTTATGGTTTGTCTGGTCGCTCTTCTCTTACACCCTACCAGTAATAGGCCACTCTTATTGCATGGATTGAGAATCATCTAAATGTCCTTGGTTAAAAATGCTGACTTCCACTCCTTTCCTAAGTTGTATGACATCCAGAAGTTGGGCACATCGTCAGTGTTCTTTGGGAGCATCTCGTTTGAGGAAGTTTCCAAGTAAACAGGATGGTCATCGAAAACAGTTCCCCAAATATTACCATCATGAGATTGAAGAGGTTCAGTTGCATTGTGTGTCAGTAGGTGGTATGGTAAATCCCAGCCTCATAGGTCCCCAGGCAGAAAGCAATACACCTCTCTGATGTCATGGTACTTCTTAGTTATTGGCATGATGGAACAGTTATCTTGCATTCCTTCTTAGCATGTTTAGCTAAGTCACTTTGTTTTCGTAAGGTTATGTACCTAAAGTTTTTTATCCCTCTTCATCTGTTGTTAATTCTTCACAGAAACCTCCAAATAAAAGAGAAAAGGTTGAGATTTTGGCATGAGTATTTTTGTTGAATTTTAGACTTTTGGCCGTTTCTTTTTTATGATGCCTGTGCATGCTTGTTGAAAATGGCAAGGTGATTTGGCCATATAAATTTTATAGAATAGTATTAAAATTAGACTTTGCTTCAAAGTACCATCCCTCCATCAAATATAAGTACAGGAGACTTGACAACTCCCTTGAGAGTTTTGATTGTTATTAATTTCTTGCTAATACCATATTTTTCCAAAAATGTCTTATGTTTTCCTTTATATTTCACAAAAATGTGCAAATATTGAGCTAGCAATAGGATTAAAAAAAAATATGCATATGCCATACTTCATTTGTAGTAAGTAAAAGAGCTTTGCACTATATTTTATTCAGGACTCACAACCTTTAATGATGTTATCTTAATTGTTTACTATGTTCTGAGTATTTTATCTTTTTTCCAGACTATAAAAGAGCCGGAAGGAGATGAGCATACAATTGTAACGGTCGAGAATCCTGCAGCTGTCAGTACAGAGGACACCAACATGATTTATGAAAATAAGGTTAGAATCTCAGCCCTCTTTACATGTTCACTCACTCTTTCTCTTTGTGTGTGAACAGCATATTTGTCTAAAGGAAAAAATGAGCTTTTTCAAGTATTTGTTTTGAAGTTCTGGTTTTTGTTTTTGCCCTCCTAATATTAGTGCAAAAATTTCTACTAGTTAAAAGTCCTATCGTCACTTTTATTTTTATTGCTATTAAGATGAATGCTAGTATGTATAGCCTTTGGTTTGAGAAGTCCATCAAGTTCATGATGGACTTCATTCATATCCACAGTTTTTTATGTCATTTGTTTCTCCTTTAGATGCAGTTTAGAATTTTGCTGATATACCTGTTGTATGTATTTTAAATGAGGCTCATTTTTTTTTTTTTTTACCATCCTCCATCTAATATTTTGTCTGGCTTGTATATATTGCTTTCCATATTTTAACAGTAGTGTCTTCCACTCTCAATTTTTGGCTTTTTTTTATTTTTATTATTATTATTATTCAGGAGATGAACCGCATTCATATGGAACAAGCCCACAGGGGCCATTGACTTGAAATTCAAGCTTCCAAAGAATACGATGTTCATTAGGAAGCAAGAGAAGGTAATGGGAAATACAGATAGAAGAGATCTCACTTATTAAAAGTAAAAAAATAAATTAGTCAATAGATAAAAATCTGTTAAAATACAAGGAGAACATTAGGGTAGCAATGCATTGCATCTTTGCTTGAACTTTTAAAGTTCCAATTGCACAACATTCTCAGAGAGGTTGTTCCACAGTCTAATAGTGTGAGGAAAAAAGGAGTCCTGGAACTGAGAAGTTCGTCAGTGAGGCACATTTACTGCATATTGGTGCTGCTGTTCAGCAAGTCTGGTTGACCTCAGCAGGAAAAGGGGGATCAGGGATCAATTGTGAATGTGAAAGAGTGACAAACAAGAGACCATTCAGCAATGATCCAAGTCATAGCTACTAATATTAGGAAACACAAACCTACCACCATGAACCACTCCATACCTGAGAGAGTTAAATCAGTATTCAAGTAAAGGGAGCACAAATGACCTAAAATAGGCTGCATTAACTTTATCATTTTGACCTTGAAGTAATCTTAAAAAATATCCACTTAATTACTCCCAGATTCTGAAGTTTATAAATAAGTGCCTTGTGGTTTACTAAATCGAAAGCAGCATTAAAATCTATTTGAATTACTCTAGCCTCACAACCCTTGTCAAGGTTCTCTTGCAAATGTCATGTCAAGTCTAAAAGAGCATCGCAGGTTCCCAACTGCTTTCTATATGGATATTGACTATCAGCTAACAATCTTTTAGATTCCACATAGTACTTATGTAGTGGCTCAAAAATAAGTTTTCTAGGAAATTTAGAGAGCACAGGGAGAATAGAAATTGGCCTGTAGTTACTGCAGTCTGCAGATTCACCACTCTTTGGAACAGGAACTGTATTACTAAGCTGGTGCTCATCCGCAAAGACACTGGGTCAACATAAAATTCATAGAATCTACTAATCTTGGAGGCAACACACTAGAAACTTTTTTAAAAAACAAAGGGAAGAAACCATCACGATCTTCTCCACCCCAGCTATCAAGGTTATTCAGAATTTTCTTAACACTTTTAGAGCAAAATGCAAATTTTGTAAGAATAGCTTCAGGATGACAAGTATCAGGGAGAGGGACATCCTCAGCTGATTACTCAGCTTCAAAAGCTCGGTGAAGCAGTTCAACCTTTTCCCTAGGGCCAGTAACCAATCTACCATCATCTGTTAGTCTCCCGAAAGAATTAAAATGAACAACGTAAAATCAGTAGCAAAACTCATAACATCAGTAACACTATTAAAAATCAACAGAGAAATAAACAATACCATCAACAACAGTGCATCAACAAATTGCATCCACGATCAGGAGAAGTAATAAACTACATTTTCCCTCCAAACAATCTTGATTATTGTGTAGTCAGGTAATTGGATGGGTCCTGTGGTAGATGCTCAACAAGTCATGTAGTTCACCCAGCTCTTGAGGGACAGGTTGCATCTCGCCTAAGGCGTGCAGCTTTAAGGAGAAGGTTTGTGTGGGACTGGCCTCCTCCCTTCTGTCTTCCTTCCTCTCCCAGTGGGCGGAAGAACAGTGAAAGAGCCATCACGTGCCGGACGGGAATGCATGCAAGTGATCAAGATGACTGAGTATCCTGTCTGTAATCTAGTACCATATGGGTTACTAGATGCAAATCCCTTTTTCCTCTCTAGCAAGGGGAGAGAGGGACTGACTATGAACAAACCAATTGGTTATTCTTAGCTTTATAGTCTCCAACACTGTGGGTTCATCCAAACCTTTTCGAATCAAGGATATTACATTCCTTTAATTTGAAGTGCCCGGAAGTCTGGCGATTGAACATCTCTCTTGTTCAATAGATCAGAGTTACGGTCTCCTTCCTGTGCCCTTTCATGACCAGGAAGAGAGTACCCAGGTGAGCCAAACTACCAGTCGGTTCATAGATTTACTCAGAATTCTCCCTCTGAGAGTAAGCCTCCTATATGTAAAGACCTAGGGGTTGTATTTGTTTAGAACAAATGACAAATTTTTAAAGTAATTTGTATTTTTCCTAACATACAAACATGAGGTCTTTACTGGGCCAAAAGGTAAACTGTGTAGAATTGAATGCTCACTGACATGGTGGGCGGTGCTTCCCTCCCACCATCGGTAGCTATTACCATAACCACCTTGCAAAAGTTTAACAGCCGAATTCCCAGCTCCCTGAAAGTTAATCCCGTATGTAAAGACCTCAGGTTTGTTTGTTAGGAAAAATACAGATTACTTTAAAACTTGTCATACTATATTTCAGTTCATCTTATGGTCATTTTGCTTTAGTTGTGTTCCTGTTGTGAGCATACTTTGACAAAGTACAACAAAGTCCATCTCCTAACCAATCAGGAAATTAGAATCACTTATCAGCAACTGGTATAGAAATAAAATATATTTTCAAAGGGCAATTTATTATAGTTTTACATGGTTTCAAAAGAGTTATATATCCTTATTACTTTTAGTTGTGGCAAATATTTTGTATGGCAGACTATTTTGTTGCTACGTGACTTCAGTACTGTATGTCATTTGGACTTTTTTATTTGTATTTTTATATGTTTTAAACATAATGTGGTAAAGTATTGCAAAACAGTGTAGCTTGAAGCTGACAACAAATTCAACTTGTCCAAAAAAATTTAATCTATGGGCTGCCTTCATTTTAAAAAATATTGCCAAAGAAAAACAGTCAAGAATCATAAAATTTTGTGTTCTCTTTCTGTTTTGCTAAGAAGTACAGTATGCTTGTTAAAAACAATTGAAATTTACTTTATATGGTAACTTTTCATTGATCATTTCATGAATACATGAAATGATGAATATGGTAACTTTTCATTGATCATTTCGTGAATACATGAAGTGATGAATTAAAAGTTACCATATGAAATAAATTTCTATTGTTTTTTAGCAAACATACTACTTAATGAAATAGAAAAAGTATACGTCCAAGCCATCTCTTCCTTTCATCATTATCTCATCTGCATAGTTTCCGTATAATGTCATTTCTAACTGTTCTGCCATCTGAATCCTAATCGTCTTCATAAAGTTTTAGTCTCAATTAATAAATTCTGTCACGGTTTTTTTTTTTTGTCATACCCTGAATTATCTGTAAAAATACAGATCATATTACCCTTATGAAGAATCCAACCTTTGCACACAGTTTCAGTGAGGTTGATTCCAAATCGTATTCAGCCTGCCTATTGTTTGGTGTGGTGATTTAACTTTTCACCAACTTCCAACTCTTAAGAGAACCTGTACCGGATATCACAGTTCCCAAACATTTGAAAGATTCAACCTCATTTATTCTTTCTCCATCTAATTGTTATTTCATCTTAGTCCCATCTCTCTAGGCATTTTTGATGCTTTTTTATTAAGTAAGCTTTGTAATTTCATTTTTCTTTATAAATCAGTGAGAAGAGCAAATTGAAATAACGTTCCCTTGTATTTTTATTGCACTTCGAAAAGTTATCAGATCACTTGCATAGGGATACTGTGGGGTCACTGGCCTGGTGATGATTTAAAACCAGTGTAAATAATTTGACCTTCATTAAGATGAATGCTAAGTTTTTATGTCTGAGCAAATCCTGTTTCTTATATCTACCTATGTTAGTCTGTTAGACTATTGGTAGAACAGTGGCTATGTATAGCAAGAAAAGTATTGACCTATCAGCACTCCAAGTTACGCAGGATAATTTTATGACTGAGATGGAAACATCTTTGCATTACCTTTTATGTATGCTATATAAGTTTTACAGGCAACAACATTTACCAGGCCTGAGGTCGGTCTTTATTTTCTAGTTGAATGGCTATAGCTTTTCATCTCATGTTTACTTCATTGCCAAATTTTTGTTCCCGTGTGATACCTTTCAAAAGCATGAGAACTTTTGTTCTCAGTAGAGGACTGAAACCTAACTGAGAAAGCCCATACATCAACTTCAGTTATAGTCAAGTTAAGGTTTGTTTTGAGCAGGTTGTAAGTTAACGCTGTGTAACATATAGCTAAGTCATCCTTGTAAACATTAATCTTAACTTCAGTAGAGAACTGTTTTGTGATATCATTAACTGCCAGTGTAAACAGTTTGCTTTTAAAAACACTTCCTGGAGGGACTCCATTTTCCAGTCTGTTTGTAGGGTAAATATTATCTATACAGTACCTACATGGGTGAGATCAGTTAAGTGGTCTAATGGGTAAATATTATCTATGACAACTTGGAAAGGTTAGTTAGTTAAGTAGTTTATGATTATCAGGAAATATCCATAAATTTTATCATAAAATGTTTGCAGTTTTATGTAATGAAGCCAGGCAAAAGGGCATTACAGGGATGTGACATTATTTTTCCACATATTAAAATGCCAAAAGGAAATTAAGAAAGCAGAAAGAATATTGGTGTAGAGATGATAAGACATAGGAATAATACTGTATTTAATGAATTGATGTTTAGTAGCTAAAAATGAAAAAGCTGCATCAACTAAGAAAAGGAGCATAGCACTTAATGCAACACTTCAGTCTCCACTAAACGTATGAGCATTAACATCCAGAATACTGTTGGGAAGACAGTTTCAGTTTTACAGAAGAGTTACTTAACTTTGTAGTATCATGGCTTACTGAAAATACAGTATGATTAAGGAGAAAAAATTATTTTCAGTAACAGATCATGTAATGTAATTATATCAGTAGTTTTTATATATTATATAGTGTAGTAAACTTTATATTTATACTGCATTTATATATTACAAAAGAAGTGAAAGAGCCAAGCATCTCATCCTAATTGGCAATTTGTATGGAAAGTCTTTCCAGGAAACCTTTTACTATGATGAAACTGCATTCTATGAAGATGAGGAAGACGAACCTGATGACGATGATGATGATACCTACTCTGCACGTACTACGACAGCGCGTAAAAGGAAAAAGCCAGCGAAAGTTCCAAAGCCTCCTAAGGTAGTGTTTTTTATAATAATGCAATAGGTATATGGCTTTGATACTTTTATTACTTGTCATTTGGTGCTTATTCTTTGTGTGTTTATGCTAAGTATACAAAATGCTCTTGAATTATATGACTCACAATGAATGAATGAAGATGAGTTTTAAAGAAGTGGAAGATTCCCCAGAATCCTCCCTCAAAGGTAACACTTACCCCCATAGTAACTGTGAGTCCCAATAAATGTAAGATTCAACCAACAGTTGTTGAGCCTTCTCCATTTTTGTCCCAGTCTCAGACTTGAAAACCTTTCTTGTCCCTTGGAATAATTTTGTTAACCAGTATAAAATGGAAAAGGACATTCTATTTGATCCAAGGTTGAAATGGAGCAGTGAGTTGCTTAAAGACCAATGAAAAAATTACCAGAAGGACTCTGAAAATTTGAAATCTTAAAGAAGGGAAATGAGCTGGAGAATTCTTGACCTAGCAGGTAACAGCAATGCAGTCTCATGAAACATGAGGAAGGTGATTGATGCATATCCATGGCTTGAGATTGTGCATACAATGTTAGACTGACATGCTTTCGTTGCCTGATAAACAAAAGACTGTAAGTTTTGGGACATTAGACACTGAATCCAGGCATATACAGGTATATGAATGATGATGTTATGATGAAATACAGTATACTGGTATTGTTTTTAGTTTTAAATATTTAAATATTTATTATGATTTTATATGACTACAGTTTTTTAGATTTGTATGGTTTGCATGAATATTTTGGTAGTTTATTGGACTGCTTGTACTATGAGAGAAAACAAGGGTAACTTGATTAGTGGTCAAACTTTCTGTACACCAGATTTTTTTTAATTTGTATTGAAGATTTAATTTGTATTAAACATTTCATAGATATTTTGCTGCATTTACATTAATATTAATATTTGAAAATTAGTACATCATTGTTGTGAGCATTTTAGGGGTGTATATACTTGAACAGTTGTATGGGGACAATCTAAGATGACTTTTGATGTTTTGGGGTGATTGCTTGGGGTGTACTTTTGCTTGAAATATTAAATTGTTTTAGTATGATAATTTAAGGTATATTTTTGTCTGAACTATTAAATTTGACAGTGAACTGTTAAAATAGGCAGTTATAAGAATTTTAGTTTAAAGGGTACAGGGTATTTGGCAGTTACAAGCACTTATAAGCATTTTCAGAGGAGATTTTGCATTTTCGTGGTGGATTCTGGAACCTATCCCCGCAAAAAAGTGGGGGAGTACTTTATATATTTTTATTGTTAACAGAATCACTGTACATTGTAAATGTTTCCTTTATATTATAGTGTTCCCCATTCAGTTGTGTCTTATTCATCAGCAGTCCAGTGGCCGAGGAAGAAAGAAGCGGGAAGGTGCTGTGAAACCCATGGTTGAGGTTGATGAAGAGACTCCTGGAAAACCATATGAATGCCAACGTATGTTTGAATTCATGAGCCTCTGTGTGCATTATAGAAGGTTACATTTTGTGGGGTGTTTTAGCCATATGAAGATAAGTAGACAAGTTGTATTTTCCCCTTTCAGTATAATTTGTCAAACATTTTCTACTTAAAATATTCGATGGTTGATTCTAAAAATACATTTTTACAAATAATTACTTAGTCCACGTAATATCAAATAGCAGACAGTAGGGAAAGATTATTTGTTCCTCTGGGGATACAACCATCGCTTTTCAGCACAAGCTGGAAAGGCTGTTGAATCTTGTTAACTAGTGGAGATGGGAGGAAAGAAGGGGGTGACCCTCACTTGGCTCACACTCGCCTCTTCAGTCATTCTTCGCCTGCCATCAAGAGAGGATGCTTCTTCTCTCTCTCTTCCTTGTGTGCTCATTAAATTTTGGATGAGTATCTTACTACCATTATCTCTTTTACCTTGCTCCTTGCCCCGTGCATTGTTCAATTACATTTTGTTTGGTTGCTGTTTATTTTGGTCTTGTTTTTCTGTTATGGAGAAAAAAGCACAATTAACACTGGGGGTTATGAGCAGCTATATAGTCATTTCATGTCTCCTCCATCAGTAGCCCCACATACTTAACCCTTAATGGACGGGAATCCTCATATGAGTGTCTATAACAGGTTTTGGGTGATGGACGGGAATCCTCAATTGAGTACAGTATTAATATTATGCGCCATTCGGTATGGATGAATTTAGCAGGAAAAATGTTCATAGCACTTCAGTGGTACATAAGTGACTTATGGCAACTATTTAGCTCTGCTAGGAAGAGATCTCAGTCAGTATGCCTTGAGATTTCAGAGGGGAATGTACTGCCTCTCTGCCACTCCAGGATGTCTTTTTATTTATTTGCTCATAAATATACCCAGGGATTGCTGTTGGTTTTAGTTCTTATCTACTATGATAGTACGTCAGCTATAATTGTAGTTTTGCAAAGGAAGGTGTAAAGAAATATTAGAAAAAAATGTATACTTCACAAAAAAGTTACAGCATTTCCCCATATCAGCAAATCTCAAAAATATTTTACAACAAATGTACTCATAATTTGTTACTGATTTCAGTTCTTATCTGGTATGATATTGTGTGAGCTGTAATTATAATTTTACAAAATAAAATAAAATAAATTATTAGGACAAATATGCATAACTTGGTAAAATTAACATATGTTCATGATTGTCTTGTAAAGAGGCCCGAACCAGAGCCCTCCTAGGAAAAGTATGTGCAAAAGGCTCTCGGAATGCAAGCCATAGAGAAGGACAAGGACTTCTCTGAATGGTGGGTAATCCCCTACCGAGCAAAGCTGAATAAGCATATTTTTTGCTGGAAGTTGTGGATGACAAGCTTTACCCAAATGCACTCACTCATTCTGCATGGGACCTGGGTCATTACTGTCAATCTGAAAGATGCATATAATAGCACATCCTTATCATCTTTCCCTTCTGCTCCTTCCTAAGTTATGGACAGAGATGCATATGGTTATGGGTTGTGCACTTAGGCTGGAACTTCTCCCTAAGGATCTTTACAAAGTTGAAAAACTGACATCAGTAGTCATCTAAAATCTCAGATCAGAGAGAGTTCAGTTGATGGCCTTCGTAGACAATTGGTTAGTTTGGAGGGCCACAGGAGAAGAGTGCTTATGAAACCTATGAGTGGTAGTCAGCCAGTTCCAATGAAGAGGTTTCCCAATTAACTGAGACAAGTCTTGCCTCATATCCAGCAGGTGCTTTGTATGGCTGGAACTTCACTGGGGCACACTCTGCAGCTGGTAGTCATTTCCCAGTCAAACTCAGGCCAGAATCAGGACAGATCTACGAGAGTTCCTGGCCCAACCCAAGGTCTCCTGATGATAGTAGGAACAAATCCTGAGCCTTTTTTATGGGTTTATAGTGGATCCAAACCTCAAACTGCAACTCAAGGACAGGATCAGTCTAACTCTCGCATGACTAGGAAAGGCCTTTTTTAAGATGCCACATCAGTTTTTTGGAACTGATGGCCATCTTTCTGTACATCAGAAAATGGAAGCTTCTGATAGGAACCCACATTCTGTTGATCTTAGACAACATGATAGTAATGACATATATCAGGATGCTCAACTTTTGCGCAGCTCCTCTCAAGTGTAGTCTTGAAATTGTCTACCTGTTGGCCCCAAATTGGCCCAAGAGTCATTGGTTTGCTCTGCTACTGCGACATGTGAGGAATTGTATTCCTTTGTTTTCTGTTATTCTATCTCAGACAGTAGGACAGAAAGTCATCTGTGCATCCTCTTTGCTAACCTGCAACCTTTGTGAGTGGATTATCTAAGTTTTTGCTACACTGAAGAGTATTTATTAAACATTGCTAGGTACCTTGTCCAGAAACTACAGACTTCAAATATCCACCAATACCAGTCCATATGGCAAGTGTGGTTAGATTACCTCACACAAAGGCCAGTCGAAATTATAATGAAAACCATTCTGATCCACTTATATGAGGACAAGTGCTTTGCTACCACCATAATCACAATGTATATGGCTGCACTGTGAGATCTTTGTTGTATGGATTTAGCTCCCTCCCCTGCTCCAGGAAGGGCTTATATTACCGCTGAGGCCTCTAGAAGGCACAAGAATGAGACCAAGTCTTAATCTGAATCATTGTGTTCTAAGGCCATAACCAAGAGAACCTTCCACAAAGCAAGTCTTGATACAACTGCCAATGTGCTTTGAACTCTTAACTTCTTGATTCCCGAGTCTCGAGCCCCAGATTTATGATTGAAGCGATGGGGCAGAAGGGGCAGCAGTTTAGTGCTGTATCACCCACACCTTGCTTTATGATAGCATGGGAGTTGTTGCATAGTAGACAATAGATTTTAGGTGTTGCAACACTAGTTTAGGTAAACCAAACAATCAGTCAAGTAACTAGTCTACCAAGGTCTTGTATTTCTATGGAGACATGCCTAAGAATGGTTTGTGTGCTAGAATACTTTAAAGATTACTGAGATTTCAGAATTTTTTAATAAGATGAAGTGGGTTATAAAATTAGATAGAAATAGAATAGGAGAAGTTTTGAGCATGAACAAGACAAATTTTTCTGAACAGTCAAATGAAAGGAAAATGTTGAGTTGCAATTCTATTGTTTAGTCATCCTTTGGATATTTTTTAATGGGTGCTATCTATGTAGATTTTTGCAATATTACGAGTTTTTTCAAGTTGTTGTTATACCTGGTAAAGTATGACTGTACAGTACATCTTCATGAGGTTGAAGAAATAATTTTAAAGTATGCATTATAAATACGTGTTTTCTAGAAGGCTCATAAAAATTGTCTTGTAACATGCCTCAATTTATTTACTGCTGTAAGATCTTTTGTTCAGCAGTAAATTTGAAATGACATTAGTGAAACATTATTATTGAGTGCAGAACTGTCATTCGAAGCATGCTCTGAATGATGTATTCCTCTTCAGACTTATTAGTTATTGTTTACTTTTACATAAAATTTTAAAAAACTACAGGCTCCATTTTCTTAAAAGGTACTATGATGAGAAACGGTTTACATTCCGTACTATTCTTTATATCATATACATTACATGGGAGTATTTTTTCTTTGCTGTGTATGAAAGATTATACAGTTCTAAGTAGCATGCAAGTTAAGGCAAAAATAAGATGACAGCTATTCTTGCCCAAGTGGTTTCTGGGTTTGGGACAGTAACGTGGACCAGGCAAAAGTCAGGAAAGAAAATTAGTGTTCAAGAAGGTATAATACCCTTGAGGTTTGGGATAAATTTTTAATATGCAGTAAATTACCGTAATCATTAAGTTATTTTCAGTTGACCAACGTTAGAGTTTTAGTCATTTTTCAGTCACATCTGTTAATTAGATAATGCCATGACAAACGGTTAGATTTTTGGTCATTTTTCAGTCACATCTGTTAATTAGACAATTCCATGACAAACAGTTAGATTTTTGGTCATTTTTGAGTCACAACTGTTGATTAGATAATTCCATGACAAACGGTTAGATTTTGAGTCGTTTTTCAGTCACATCTGTTGATTGGATAATTCCATGACAAACGGTTAGATTTTGAGTCATTTTTCAGTCACATTTGTTGATTGGATAATTCCATGACAAATGGTTAGATTTTGAGTAATTTTTCAGTCACATTTGTTGATTGGATAATTCCATGACAAATGGTTAGATTTTGAGTCATTTTTCAGTCACATCTGTTGATTAGATAAGGAATTAACAATCTAAGAAGGAGCAAATGTTTAGGAAAATATGTTGTGAATAAGTAAAGGGTCCTTTATGTGTTTCTATCATTTCACTCTACATAATGTCTTTAATAGTTATTTTGCCATACTGTATATATAATAATGTTTTAATAGATGGTTGCCTTTTTACTGTTAGCTCATCGTACCTAAAATACAAGAAACCTTGTATTACAATATGTTATATTTTGCTTTTTTATTTTTTCAAAGGTGCCTGTCATGTTTTAAGCTTAATTCAGTGATCTCAAGAACAGAATGAAACACTCTTTTCATTATATACCAGCATTGCTTGTTGCATTGAGGGCAGCTGTATTTTCCTCTTTAGTGGGAGAAATAAAGAAGAAATTTTGAAGAATTGTTGGTTTAGAGGTCACTTTCATGTCTTTTGGTTGTAAATTACTCCAGTTGGTTAATTGACAGTATATAATACACAAATTAAATTTTTTGTATGTGCCCATCCAGTTAGGTAGTCATGCCTTAAAATTAGCACATGGTGAAAACTTGAAGTGTTAATTGTCAAATCTGATACAGTATTTGCATCAGTCCAACTGTTATTTTCTCCTTATTTACATCTTTTATGAGACAAGCATTCCTCAGCTGTTAGAGTAAATATTATCTAGTAACTATATGTGGTAATGTTTTGTAAGATGTGTTGCAGGAAGCAGCATAGGGCTACAGGAATTTTTGTTATTGGTTTTGACTTCCAGTGTGTGGTGCTCGATACAAGACCAGACAGGGTCTCTCCTACCATCTCTCGCACACACATAAAGGGGGCAGGGCTAACTCCGGGGGCAGTCGAACCAGAGGGGCCAGCAACAATCCTACTGGTACTAGGGCCGAAACCCCAGCTGCATCTGCTGGGAGCTACCAGCCCCAAGCCTACCAACCTGATGCTCTGGCAGGCCTGACAGAGTTTCAGGACAGTTACCTAGGTTACTTATCTGCGGGTCAGGATGCCTCGCCCACGGGTATGCTCTTCCCCCTTGTCATACTGGCCCTGTCTGTGCTTGCTTGCGCTTTCTCTTTGTCCACTTGCTTGCTCATTCTCATACTTAAATGCAGATTTTTCTTAAAACGTGTATTTATGGTATCTCTGTAATGGACTTTGCAAGATGGTATTTTGATGTTCATTACTGCGTATGAATGATCTTGCATTAGTACTCTGCTTTTAAGTTTTGGTGAATGACATTTCAAGAGCATAGATAACATTGCATTTTTTTATATGTTTTAATGCCAAAGCTTGTAGTTAGTGCTAAGCTTTCTTTTTTGCACTTACAAATCCTTGTGCTGAAACTAGTTATAGAGGCTTTGCTGCTGGAAATTTTATTTATTAGTGAAAAAGATAGTAAAGCAAATATAAGATTTTTCACTTGAATGTAATTTGCTTGTATTTCGTATTGCTGGTGATAATTTATTAGTTCTCAGTGGTCTTTATGTGTCTCATATAGCATAGCTTTGTGTTTTGTCATCAGAATTTTTATTGCATGTAGTTTTTACGTGAAGAATTCATATATATTTATTTAGGTCAGATGTAAGCTTTTCATATTCAAGAAATAGGTTGACTTGAGTATGCATTTTGTGTATTTGTGCATTGTCTGATGAATGACTGGTTAATTTCCTGAGAGATTTTTCATTCACACATTCAGTTTGTAATGTTGTTCCATAATGGTAAGTATTGTACATTTTCATTTTTTTTATTTAATTATTTTTATGCTACCTTTAAAAAACCAAAATCTCACTTCATTTTTTAATCAGAAAACGAGGCCACTGTTTAATTTTGAAAATGATTAGAGTGTCTAGTGGCGTTCAAGGTATTTATTGGTTTTGTTGTTTATAGTGATCCTCTTTGATTTATAGAGGATGTACGTAGATAACATTACCTCCGAACTGCCTTTGCTGACGTTATACTGTATCTAAGAGTATTGTTGGTGTTAAACACGCTTTGAGATAATGGTACACATCTTCCCTTGTTAATGCTGTGCAATCCCTAATGCATGCGTTACGCTCTTCTGAGTTCTTCGTTTCACAGCACTTTAATGAAAACTTACCGTTCTAAAGAAATTTGTATTTATTACCTGTATTTTTTCTGTAGCTTATACTGTGTGTCACCTTTGCTGGTTCTTTGTTACTTATTTGCATCACAAAATTCTCAAGTTTCACGGTTGTTTTGGGTGTACAGCATTGGAGAGATGCAAAACAACCTGAGAAAGAAAATAAAATATATATACCTTTATAGTATATATATATATTTTTTCTTTTCTTTTATATTATGTTTTATGTATATATATATGTATACTGTATGTATAGTATATATATATACATAGTATATACGTACAGTAACTGGTGAGAAAAACTCAGATTACTTTGGAGATGTAGACTCCATTACAGTTATTATTCATTCCTATGTGTAATAATAATACACATCAGTAGTCTTTTTTTGCTCACTGTAGGTGGTTACATCGACAAGTACTTTATGAATTTGTGTTGTAGGTATTGTTTTTGCCATAATTTATTATTGTTTTCAGTGCTGTGTTATCAGCAGACATAGTTTATTATGATATTGCAGCTGTAATATAGATGAAATTCAGTAAAATGAAAAAAAAAAAAATTGTACTGTAGATGAATTCTAACTCAGAGCTAGAAAGAAAAGACATAAATTCATTTAGGTTACACTGTGTGAGAGAGAGAGAGAGAGAGAGAGAGAGAGAGAGAGAGAGAGAGAGAGAGAGAGAGAGAGAGAGGGACTTCAGTACAACAGCACAAATTACTGCAGCCTCTTGTACTGATTAACCTAGATGTTCCAGCACTTGGCCATTAGACTAAACAATCACAAAACAAATCGGATCGTTACTGCACATGTTTTGGATATTTTAGTTACAGTAAAATTTTGTATACCATAGTATGTAAATATTAAATTCTTTTAATTCAAAATAATTTTTTTCAGCACAAACCCATAACTCATGATATAGCCCAGTGCCGTGGTCTTCAGAAGTTCAGGACACATCTTACCTTATTTGGGAAAAAACAAAATAGAATAATAGCTAAAAATGCTATGTGTATTATAGATATACCCATAATTCTTTGGTTATCAGTATCATTTTTTCTTGTTCTGGAAAGTAGACTAAGATAGATTGAGTCGTTGAAATCCACACTTAATTGTCGTAACTCATAGGATTTGTTACGTAGAGTACTGGGAATTAGCAACTTTACTTATTTCGCTTCATGAATCAGGGAATAGCCTAAGTCTACTAGAGTCATGATGTTGAAAATAGAGGGGGTGCTATGGTGTAGTTATCTAGTCAAACACGCTTACCCATAAGATAAGGCATGGAAACAAAAGCCAGGATGGTCACAGGTTCAAAATGTGATAAATATGTTTTAAGGGAAATAATTGTTCTGGTTTATAACTTAGACTGAAGCAGCCAATACTGGTCCCAAAATAAGGAGTTTAACAATTGATGAACAATGCCCCTCACGTAAAATCTTGTAAAAGTAGATTGGCACCTCCAAGTGCCTACCCTTAAGACTGAATTGTTGTTCAAGTTTCTAGCCACCCCTCAATCAAGTTTCTCCTCGATTCAACCTATCTCCTTGCCACCAGTTCCCTGTGTTTTCCTTTTTAGCGGTTTCCAGCTGGCACTAGAATTATCCCAAAGTTAAGACCGTAGGTTTGTTAGCTATGAAAAATACAAATTGATTAAAGAAAGTAATTTTAAGACCGTTAAAAGAGGTAACTGGACCTTCTCTCTTCCAGCCTCAGCTCTAACAGATGAGCATAAAAAGCTATCATGGAAATCCCCAGGCCCCAGGAGTAAAGGCCCTTATATTCTAGTACACTTCATTTGTGCCTTTTTGATTACCAGTATACACTCCAATTTTTCAACTAAGCTGTTTTGTATTTATAACGCCTTTGTGGTAGTTACATTTCTCATCTTTTCAGCTGTTCATATTACATATAAATTCTGTTTATAATATATATAAATTTTTGAAACAAGTCTCCAGTTTTCTTTCAACTTAATCTCCCATTCCCCTTTCAATATCCACATTTTGCTTCCATTGAGATAGTCAACTCAAGTATCTGTCATATATTAAAGCTTTTGTTTCTTGAGACATCTCTTCCAAACCTTCTGTAGAAGTCAAATTATATGTATTTTTTTTTTACTTACTTTCAATTAGCATGTCTTACATCTTACCATCATTCAACACATTATCCCCCAAAATACTTGCAAGAGTCAAAATGTCTGTCCATACTAGCAGTTATTGCTCTGTCTTTCTGCATTCCCTTTATCCTTAAATCCTTGCCTTGTAAGCATCCATTTAAACTTTCTATGCGTACAAATTTTCGGATTCTTTCACCACTTGTCATGTACTGCAAATTTACACCAAAATCTGTCCTTTCCCTGATTTTCAGCATCCTTACACCCACAAAAATTTTAAACAGCCGTAGAGGCATCTCCTCCCTTGTTCATATACAGAACCAACCTTTGGTCTTAACATAAAGGAAAATTCTCTAGTGCCTGCTGGAGCCTGGTTAAAAAATTACAAGGAATTTGGTGGCATCGGGAGTTAGCCAAGATGATGGGTCCATTGCGTCAGTTTTCTCTAGACCCCCTTCAGATCTGGTTGTGCTGCTGCACTCCCTGCCCTGAAACCAGTTGTTGTCCATATCCTGCCCGCATTACGCCATTGGATCCTGGGTTTTTCTTTCTTTTTGTTGTGCATTTTCTGCTGTGAGTATGCAAACCCACGACTCATCTAGGCCTTTCAAACCTCAGAGAAAATGTCCTTGGGTTGATGGCAATCCCTGCTCCCATTTTCTGCCTTCCTTTGTGAAAGACCCCCATTCTACTTGCAGCAGGTCTAGATCGAACACCTGTAGCATAAGTAACCCATGTCCAGATCGTTGATTGGTCTCCTGAGCAATGGTAGAATTTTGATAAGAGGAAAGATAGAAGGAAGTCAGCTCCACCATCTTGTTAAGGCTTTGTTTCCTCGGTGGTGGCATCCGCATCTTTTCCTTCTCGTTCTGGCTCTTCTCTGCCAAAATCTTCTCACGTTACTTCTTCTCATGAAGATTTCTGCCATTGATTTGGCTTTAGGAGATTCGATTAGGGGCTCGGGAGATCATGTAATTAATATGGCTGCTCCTGTTCTCTCTGGGGGGAAGTTTCCTCCCCAAGGATGAAGGAGGCTGCTCCCCCTTGTAAAGTTTTTTTAGGAGATATGCAGAAGATAACCGAGTGTTGAGACTCTGTAGGCCTACCAGGGGTACCAACCCTTTCTTACCTATTGTCTCGCTGTATGTCTTCCCACATTCCAGTGTCGTCCGCCATGACAGTTTCCAAGTCTGCCGTCTCCATGACATCATCTCTTCTTACTATGCCTCTCCCCTTGTCAGCTGCCAGAGCATCAGTAGTGTCTTCTCAGCTGTCAGGGAGACTCTCCGCTCCCTGCCCTGTGCCATCAGCTGTGTCTTTGCCACCAACTTCCATGTCCGTACCTTCTGACTCTCTCATCCAGACTATTTCTGATAAAGTCAAAGGTATTTTCATGAAGAGGTTCGGTCATTCAGAGATCAAGCCATCCAGGAAGGGATGTCATAGATCCCCTTCTTTGTCTTTTTCTTCATCTTCATCCTCTTCATCTTCATCGTCTGCTCCATCCATCTCCATCAGACGTTGGAGGACGAGAGACTTCGTAGCCCATCCACGTAGGAAGATTCGCGAGTCCTCCTTGGAGCCTTGTTCTTCTTCTCTGGTAGCTGTTGTACGTTCGACCAAACACACCCATGCTGAACACATTCATGCTTCTGCTCAGGTTACCTCTCAGAGAACCTCATAATTCCACCAAATTCTCTGTCAGTGTTGTGGATGAATATCTAGTTAAGTTGCAGGTGCAATAAAAGCTCCATTAATATCGTGACTGAATAATATTGAAGATGTGAACATACTCAAGTATTTGGCATCAGTAACTTCAAAATTAATGTAAAGTTCAAGCATTATATGAAGTATGTAAGCAGCAGGAGACAGTGGCTTAGTAGCCATGCTGTAGGCCAAATGATTCTACTTTTAAGTTGTCAGCAGTTAATTTTCAACTTTAAAGACATAGCACAAATAATTAGGAATTTATATTGTTCAACACTCAGAAGATAGTGAATCATGTTATGTATATACTGTCTATGTAATGGTCTGGTCAGTAGAGACCAGCAGGTTCAAAATAAAAACATGAAATTGGGCTGGAATCAGAGGAGGACTGAACAAAACAATCAAATTACCTTAATACAGATTCATTATACAAATTAATTTACATTATTTACAAGTGAGACCAGGTTTTGGGTGGCGAAAACACAAAATGATCAGTTAACAAAGATAACAGTATTTAAAACCAGCAAAGGAATCGACAGACAAATCCATCACACGAAATCATACTCCAACATTATTATCAGCGCCATACACTGCTTGACACCACAATTACAACGATGGAATGAAAAATCATAATTAACACCAAAATTAGGCAATCGTACAGATAGCATAAAAAATAACAACAATGACACATAAATAGGCAGCATAATAAATCATAAATAATAAAGCAGCAACATAAATATTATCAGAGCCATACGCTGCTCGACACCACAATTATAATAATGCAATAAAAAATCATAACACCAAAATAAACACAAATCAAGCTGTTACTGAGAGGTCCTCATCCTCCTGTCGAAATCAAACATGCTGCTACCAATGAAATCAAACATGCTGCTACCAATGAAGAAGCCATTACACACACAAAGAGACGGAGAGGTCCTTATCCTCCTGTCAAAATGACCAGGTACCACAAACCCATCCATGCTGCTACCAATGAAGAAGCCATTACACACAGAGAGACGGAGAGTCCATATCCTCCTGTCGAAATGACCAGGTACCACAGACCCATCCATGCTGCTACCAATGAAGAAGCCATTACACACACAAAGAGACGGAGAGGTCCTTATCCTCCTGTCGAAATGACCAGGTACCACAGACCCATCCATGCTGCTACCAATGAAGAAGCCATTACACACAGAGAGACGGAGAGTCCTTATCCTCCTGTCGAAATGACCAGGTACCACAGACCCATCCATGCTGCTACCAATGAAGAAGCCATTACACACACAAAGAGACGGAGAGGTCCTTATCCTCCTGTTGAAATGACCAGGTACCACAGACCCATCCATGCTGCTACCAATGAAGAAGCCATTACACACAGAGAGACGGAGAGTCCTTATCCTCCTGTCGAAATGACCAGGTACCACAGACCCATCCATGCTGCTACCAATGAAGAAGCCATTACACACACAAAGAGACGGAGAGGTCCTTATCCTCCTGTCGAAATGACCAGGTACCACAGACCCATCCATGCTGCTACCAATGAAGAAGCCATTACACGCACAAAGAGACGGAGAGGTCCTTATCTTCCCATCGAGGTCAGCAGGTCCATTACACCTGTTACCCAACAAAGTGACTTTCCACTGCTCCATTACTGCCATTCAACTATGCTGCTGTTGCCTTCGTAACCTAGAGTTGCCAAGAACCTCTCAGGTTGCCATACAAAAACTGACTACTGCTGTCACTCACTCCATGACAGACATCACCTTGTCACCTTGACGAAAAACAATGGAGGGTAGGAGAAATGATGGAACAATTGTAAAGATTGTTTCAACCAGATAACAACCAATCATTACAGTCTATAAGAAAATATCACCACCAATCAAATATAGTTAATGTCATGTTGAATATTCGTATGATACAGTATTCAGTCAAGGAAATAAAAGTATCTATTTAATTTTTTGAAGAATTCGGTAGATTAAATGCAGGAAAATTGTCTCAACACTTTGGAATTGAATGAGAAGTACATTGAACATTTTTAAATTTAACAAGGAATTTTAGATTAGCGTGAATATTTACACTTAAACATGACTAAGCAATTTTTTCTGGCCCAGGGTTCACTTTTATTGAAGCCTTCCACCACTTTCTTACTCCTCTAGAAAATTTGAGTACAGTACCATTCCCATTACCTACACTGGAATTTTCAAAATCTTCCCTCGCAGTTTGTGTCACCTCATTAATGTATTTATCAAATTTGTCCATAGTTAAAGGAGTCAGTGTTGTTACATGCCTTGAACAACTTCATCTTTTTCACCTAGACATTTTACAATACTCAAGGTAATTTTTTGGGTTTGGTGTGAAACGCCATAATCACAACTAGGTCTTCACTCCTCAAAGTTAGTATGACACTGCTTGTATACCTTACTTTTAAACTTTCTGCTTCATATTGAAATTTGCTAGAAATCTACTACTACAAGACTTATTCAGTCTGGTGCTTACTCTCTGAAGCATACCGCTATTACCCAAAATCACTGTTGAGGATCATTATTAGTCTGCCAGTCTGGATCAGTTTATGAAGTTGTGTTAATGTGGAATTATATTAACTAAATCAAGGTCATAACCATGTAATAATCTCTCTGATGTGATGGGGTTTAGACTGAAAATTCCCCTGCAGTCTCCAAGGACCTTCCATAAATCAACTGGTCCTCTGTTTGCCATTGGCACACTGAGAACTTGCCATCTCATAAATCTAAGACAGTATGCCTGATTGATCTGTGTGTTAACATTTGGGTAAGTTTCATCCACCTTTGTAAAAGTTGTGTGTCTGGGTCATTGATAATGTTGGATATGGAAGTGGAGACTGTAGTTAGCTAAACCCAGATTTGAAACACATTAGCAGTGGGATACCAAATTCAAATTTAGGCACCTGATAGGCCCTCAAAAACTCTGCTACCAAGTGATCATTTCACATTAATTTTATAATCTGGCTTCACGTACGGGATTTGCACAGAACCCAACCTTAATTGTGCATATCAATTAAATGCAGACCTAGATAATTTACACAACTGAAAGGGATAATTGGCAGTGCCAATCAGAATTGTCTTTAGGGGCTTTTATTTAGTTTTTAGTGTGATATTTAAACCTTTTACAAGCTAAGCATTCCTTCAAAAGTTTTTTTGTTTTTTGTACCTCAGATAAGTAGTGTGGAATCTCAGTTTGAATTCTTATATACTAAAATTATAAGGTAGCATGAGAAAATCTTTAATGCATATCTCTGATTAGTGTTTGAGTTAGTCCACTGTGCTCTGTAAACACTGAATGTTACTACAGTACTACTCCCATCTCACTATGTATCACACTTGCTTCAAAGTCTCAATAAACCACATCATCATGGTAAGCATGAACATGGTTGATTATATGAATCATAGCCTTCATTTTCTTCTTGTTACTATCAAATTATTGAAAGTTTTCAGGAAATTTAATGTATTGCTCCCATAGCAAAATCTACTTTGTAACTTTAGGAAAGGTAAATTGGTTCATTCTAAATGACCATATTTCCTTACATCCCTTTGTTTCAATGTAGGTTCCATTGTGGGTTTCATCTTATGAACTCATTTACTGCTTTATGCACTGAACTAGATAGCTGAAGCATGAATATTAAGTAGTGGTATCAGGTGTTATGGTTACATTACTTTCTACATCCACCTCAACATTGCATGTGCTTTTGAATTAGTTTTCAGTCATTGTTTTAGGATTTGGAATGACAACTGTAAAGGTTTCATTTTTTAACAAGTTCCAATGAAAACCAGGAAATCCAGGTCCTGGTAAGCAATTCGTTGTTTTAGCACTAAAAACCCATCATTTTATGACTGCCTTCAGGTGTTTCAGCTACTTCCTTTCCAGAAGCACTCAAGAAAAGTGAGAATCCAGCTTGCCATCTTTACATGCTGGCTCTGAAGTCCTGCCTTCAGCAAATGATAGTCATACAAAGTGATTCCCCTACTTGGAGTAATTCATTCACTGTTGGGTATTGTCCAAGTTCTCAGCTTGTTACTGTGTAATTGTGTAATGGATTTACTGGATGATTATTGTAAACAATCTTTTCTTATCTACTTGAGTCTTCATAGAATATCTTGATGGAATTATAATACAGTACAGTATTTGGTTTTGAGTCATAGCAGTGATTTGAGGCTTCTTAAAGTGATCAGTTATGCATTTGCAGCATAACTAGCATTTCATATCATCGCCACGTCTTAGGCATTGCAGTAATTTCATGTGTAGGTTAGTGCCTTTGGAGTCAGATCTGTAGGCCATATGTGGTTTGCAAAGCATGAAGGACTTTTCTAGTCCCGAGGGCCACCATAACCCCATCTGTCTCAGCATTGCCTGCCTCTTGAAGGCCTACTGACAGAGTTTCCTGCAGCCTCTAAGACCTTCAGAGGAGGGTGATTCAAAAACTACCTCATTGCATCATTGCACAAGCAAATGGAGTTGAGATTGCGTAAGTTTTTGGAGAATCAGAATTCTAGGAGAATGGGTTGCTCTTCTACTCCTGCTTGTTGTAGATCACCTTTAGGTGGCCTATTATTTGTTTCCATAAGACTTGAGGTACATGTTGAACTACATTCATGCATTGCCTCTTTAGCTCAAGCTGTTTCTGATAGCACACTGACTGGTTTTTTTGTCTAGCGTGAGTACAGTGCTACCAATTCTTCAGATTTGAACTCAGCAATTGTATAGCACATTCACCCTCCAGTTGCTTCCATTTAGGAATGATGTATATATAAAGTTAATAGTACTTTGGAAACTTGTGAACACTACTTTTCTGCTAGATCTCTTAGTATTTCTCACTTATTGGTATCTAGCACAGCCAGTTCTTCTGGGACTAGATTGCATAAACACTCTTGCGTAAACACTTGTAGATTACATAAACACTCTTATTGTGAATGTATGTAGTCCACTCAGATCTAATAGTGCAATGAGTTTTGGTGATTTCGCTTAAGAGTGCTCTCAGCTTCATATCATGGGGCAATAAGGGTTTTCAACCAACATTCTCGTTTCATAGACAAAAAAAAGTGAGATTCTTCAACCTATATTATTTGAAAAATTTAATTTTTCCAAACATGAGCACTCATTGATTTGGTGCTTCATGAGGCTTAGTGAGCATGCTGCATCAGCACTCCCTCACACACCTGAAACCAAAGGATATCAACATGCGTGGTAGGAGTGCAGTGAACTGCTCGTAGTGAGAGGGTTACTTTTACCATGATCCACATACACACACACACACACACACACACACATGCGTACCAGCACCCTTTGCTACTGATGATGCATGCATCGCGTCTGTTATGTACCCTCTCCTTCCAATCTTGCTGTCAACCTAGTACTAATGCTTGACATAGGAAAGCTTGTTGTTCTTTCTTGGGGTAACATTGAGCACAGGCAAGACATAATATGTCCTTTCACACTTAGTGCTAATACCACTAGTAGGAATGCTATGTATGACTGAAAGCACTGTGTTCTTTCTGTCTGTGTGAGATGGCTGTGGACGTGGGGCTTGATTTGCCTTCTCTGCTGTCATGTCTTCCTGGTCATACCGTCCTTGCCAATCATGGACTGCTACTTATGCAAGTGCCCCCACCTCTCAAAAGTTCTGGCATACACGTACTGGCACACACATTCACTCCCACAGTGAGTGAGATGATTATGTTTACTAAAAACAAGTGTCTATATGAAGTTAATGTATTTAATCTTTAATTCCAGAACATTACAGGAAATTAGAGATTTTGCCTATTCTCAAAACTGCAAAATAGAAACAGTACTAGGGGGAACTATACAAATAGAAAAATCTCCCTCCCATAATTCATACTTTGATTGCCACCAGACTCGGTCGGAAGCTTCCAAATTACTGCTCAGCCCAGCCACAGGCAGCATGGATAAGCAGCACTTTCATGTTTTGCTAGGGCAGTCTGGAGATTTACACCTTTCAACCTTCTCCCTAGTAAGGCCATTGTTGGAGAAATTGCAACAGTCCAGCAATGTCCACATGATCTTCGTAGCCCCACCTTGGCCACAGCAACCCTGGTTTGTGGACCTTTTATGGCTTCTGGTGATGACCCTGTGTACCCTACACTCCACTAGTACACCATGGTTGGCTACCAAGGCTGGCAGCCATCACAGAGAACCCATGCGCAGACGTGACCTAAACTACGTGGTCTGGATCACTCCTGGTACAGGCAGTCCTCGGTTATTGGCGCGGGTTCTGTTCTGAGGGTGTGATGATAAGTGTTGATTTTCGGTTATCAGCGCCTCTGTTAAGTATGTATCAGCACCAATACCCAATTATCAGCGCCGATTTTCGTCACTAGACAAGCCCCGTAAAACCAGACCTCCAATAACCGAGCCTGCCATTAACCGGGGACTGCCTGTATTGTTATTGCAAGCACTTTGGGCATTCTGTGGATGAGTTGACCTTTACACTCAAAAGAGGTCTCCCGCATTGGGGAAAAAAGCTTCCATCAGCCTCAGTTTTGGAGATACCACCGGAATCTCAACCTTCTTAATCTTCTCACATGAAGGCTATCCAGCAGTGCCACGTAAGGCAAGGCTCGCTGTGCTGGGTTGCTGAATTTATCTCCAGATCCAGGCAGATAACAAGCCTATTTCAGGCTAAGTAGTCAGTGATCTATAGCTTGTTAGTAGGAAGGGCATGGCCCATTGCATCTATCCCACTAGTTATGGACTTTCTACTTTTCCTGTGGAAATCGAGGTAGTTGTCATTTTCATGCATGAAGGGTTACTGATCTGCCCTCTTACAGATATTCAAAATCAGGGACGTTGCAATGGTCTCTTCCATTGTGTCTCATTGCATGGGCCAATTTTTTGAGAGGGAAACATGGCCTAGGACTTTGCAGCCCCATCATGAGACTTGCTGCTCGTGCTGAAACACCTGTCCAAGTCAGTTTACAAACCCTTGCAGACTTAAGAAAGGGGGGAACTGATTGTTTTTATCCATTGCCATGAATAAAACGGAACTCTTATTGTACTCTGGCTACATTGGGTCTAATTGGAATTTTATTATAACACTCAAACTTCTAGCATACAGCTTAAAGGTCAGTAACCATGAAATTAGGGCTATCTCTACATCTGTGACCTTTAAAAGAAATTCAAACGTTTTTTGTTCATCAGACAAGTGTTTTTACATTTGGGACCTGGCTCTTAAATCCTTTTACTTGTTGTCGGTTCAGTCTGCCTGTGACTGAAAGTTAGGTTATTACAGTATGTCACTGACTTATGGTGGGGGATCTATTCCAGCACCGCACCGTAAGTTGACTTCCGCTGTAAGTTGGTTTTCGCCATTATCAGTGCTTACGGTGCCATAACTTGATGCTGCATCAAGTTACAGCGCCGTAAGCACCACTAACTTGATGACTATTCTTGCCGTTATGCCGTCAATGGTGCTGAAAAGGCGCCGTAAGATCGAATCTGCTGTAAGTCACTGCTGCCGTAAGTCAGTGACGCACTACTCAATCTTTTGAAGGAGAGGAGTGTCCTCACCACGACTCCTCTTCCTCACTTCTATACAGCAGTTGTCGAGTAAATGATTTGGCCCATTGTTGATCGAGTCCCTCAACATTGCATACTATTAGTTTTATTTATAAGGTACCAGTCTATTTCATGATCCCTTGTTTGCCCCCAGAATTCCTGAACTCTCAGAGAGTTTGATGCTCGATAATCAGCAAGTCTCTTCCCCACCAAAATAGCCACTCAGGCAGTCATAATGTGATCGGTGTTAGTGCCAAAACAAATACAGTACAGTGGTTTTAGAAAAAACAGTACAGTTGTTTTAGAAAAAAAGCTGATTTTTCTCTTACAAGCCCATAACTTGACAAGGTGATTTGACCTTCTTATCCGATAACACCTACATAGCCTAGTGGTCAGACAACTTTAGGGATGACCATAGATGAACCAAGGAGACTGGAGGACCAGATGATGACCTGGATTTCTTTTTTCTTTTTTCTGTCTGGGAAGTGAGCTGATACACCTGAAGGCAATTGTAAAGTGATGGGTTTGTACAAAAAATAATAAATTTTGCTTTGAAGAATATTTGTTTACATAACTGCTTGAAAGATGCTCTCCTGGTGATTAACTCTGCCGGATTATCCGAACCCAGTGTACAACTAAAGCTTATGGGGAAGACCTCTTGCAATTTAATTTTATTTGTTCAAGTCTGTTCATAACTAATGTGGACTTCCTTTGCATCTTTTCCAGTTTATTGTGATATGCATTAAGCCCTGACAAGGACACTAACCTATCAGTATATCAACAATACGTATTGGCTTGATAGAGGATGAGCCACACAACTCTTATATAGTTCAATTAAAACTTCTGTACCTTGTGAAATAGCCTTAAGCTAATAGGAAGGGATACTCATTGGTTCAGTTTTCTTGTTTGCCATTTTCATTGTTAAGAGAAATTCACTTCCTTAGTTTCTGCATCTTGTATAGATATTGCAACTCAATATCTTGACATTCTGTTGTCAGTGGAGGCTCGTAGCCTATTGTTATCTATTGTTTTTCCCAACAAATCTCTTAACCCTTATGTCACCAGGTGAAATAACCTGTTTTGCAATATTTTTCCAGACCTTAAAAAGTGCTGGAGAAAGTTTTTCATCCCGGCCTGTAGATATGTTACACCACAGTTCATGCACAAATAAATTATGAGACCACTGTTTAAAATTTGAAAATTAATGTGAAAAACATTAAATTGAGAAGCAGTGGATTTTAAAATCTCATATTTAGTATTGGCATTCACATAAGCTTGATTTGTCTGAGAGCTTAAATATATAATTAATTTTATCCTGAACATCCCTAAGGGATACATTGTCTTGGCATACTGCTGTATAGTTTTTCATATGCTCTTATCACTATTCTTCCCAAACCCCATCATTGTTTAGAAACTTACAAGATGCAAATATTGAATGTAAGATTTCATATTCCCCATCTTAGACTTTCTGAGTCTGATATAGTTACTGCTCCATCGTTCATCCTGAACAGCTTATACATCAGGCTTTTCAAATTGTTATATTACTCTTATCTTCTGAATCAAGGACAAGGATCCAGAATAGAGAGAGAGCGCTATAGACCAAAGTGAAGATTTATTTTTGTATGGAACAAGTGAGAAATCTTCTTAGGCAACATGTCTATACCAGAAAAAAGTAGTTCGTTCTGATCAGTACATACCTGTAATATGTTTACTTAAATGCTTTAGCAGTGGGAGTTGTTAAAAGATTTTGTCAAATCTATAATGGAAAACTACTGTAATTACTTAATTTCCTGATTCAGAGAGGGTCCAGAAAGCATAGCTTTGTCGTATGATGCAGTAATGGGCTTCATTCTATCATGATCATAACCAAACCTGACAGTGGAATCTATAATACAGGGGGCTGGTGCCATTCCTAAAACAAAGTTAGTATTATTCAAGTTTATGGCTTTAAAGTAGCTTTTGATTTGCAACAATATAACCGTGGCTAGTAAATCCTTGAACAACTTCATTTAATTTGGTAATTTTGATATAATCTTAACTGAAGTGAGGCAGATTACCTTTAACAGTATTGTAATTTTGATGTAATCGTAACTGAAGTGAGGCAGATTTCCTTTTAACGTACATATGCTATATGTAATCCTTATCACCAAATCTGATATATGCTTCAGTTAGCTGCATGCCATAACGATTGAAAATGTTAAAACCGTTAAAAGTTACAGAAACCATTTTAATGACATTCAAATTTTGGGTCTTGGCTAATGCACTTATAATAAAATTATACTGGCAACTTCCATTCTTAATGCTGCTAATAATCACATTATTCTGTGGTGTACAAGTAAATGTGGGAAAGATAGACAACCAAATTGTACATCCAGGTAAAACATTTAGGGTTACAATCTTGCCAGAAACTCGATTTTTTACTTTCTCAGTCTCAATTACACATGGCTTGCCTAAGTAGATTTCTCTATGGCTTCTCCTTTTCTGGATTGCCTTTCAACTAATTTCTGTTACCTCCTTCACAACTAAGAAAACTTTAGTGATATCCCAAACTAGCAACGGCCATTCATGAAATGAAATCAGCACTGATCAGTTTTATGATTTGTCTGCCCAAACTTAACACAGGCATGTATCTCCATCAAGCTCATCAGTCGTGCTTAGGGAGATAGAAATTTACTACCGTTAAACAAAGGATGATAAAGTTTTAAATGTCATACCTCCAACTTTTTTAACACATGTGCATAATTGTTTTTTCATCTGGAATACGTATCAAGATAAGCAACAAAACTGGCACATTTACAAACAATCTTACTACTTGCAGTGTTTGTGTTTTGTGAGGTTTTCTTCCTGCACTTATCTTACACATTCCTATACCGTTCACATGCATCAAAGAAAGCATCAATTACTTTCAAAGATTTGGCCTAGTCTGAATTGAAATTTGAATCATATGATTCAAAGTGTGTCATTTAAGTCATTCCAGTGAAAATCTACACTATCAGCATTGACCCCTAAGCTTTTTATTGCTCCAGTAAGTGTTCTTATTTGACTCATTTATTCACTTATCAGGAGCGTAGTAGTTTCTTCAACACATTAAATTTTGTGTTTTGAGGGAAAATATGAACATTCATCAGTTTCAAAATAGGACAGCTTTTACATCTCAGAAGACTTTCCCAGTGCTAAAGCCCTACCACTTATTTGTTGCTCTAATAGTAAAATCTTATCATATTCAGCATGATTATATCTAATAGTTCCTTCAAATTGAGTAAGAAACCTTTCAGAATTTTCTTCTTCTTTACTCTGGGATTTTAAAAGAGGAGCTACTATACTTTTCGTCTGTCTAGTAACCAAGTCATCTGATGTATCTTGAGATGCTCTACAGTGTTTGCTAAAAGCACTATACACTCAGCCAGTTTATGTTTATAACTGTTGCACGCTTTTAATTCTGCTTTATGTTCTGTTTTGTCTCTACCTGCAGACCACATAACTAGCTTGAACTTCACGATATACAGTAGAATCTTAAGTATTACCACCCTCCTTAAGAAGCACAAAGTACTGTAGATATTTTATCAACAAAAGAGAACTTTTTAGTGCACCACTGAGTAACTAGGAATGCATATATCCAAGAATTTATGCGATGCTTAAATTCTGTAGATTTAGTAGTTAAAACTCTACTTTATACAACTAGACAGATAGATTTTTACACTACAGATATAGATATAATGGACACAAAATTAATACATAATCTAATGCACACCCATCCAAGCCTAATTAGCATGCAAAGAAAAATACAGTAATTTCTATTTATCCTGCTGAGGTTGCCATAGACTAAATACATACTGAGCAATGGGAGATATTAGAAGGAACAAAGTGGGAGAAAAAATATTCCAACACTGATGAGGTCTTACCAGTTATTGAACAGTACATAAAGCACTTGCATCAGCACTGCATTCTTTTTTGTTTGGCTCTCTTATTGATAATAAAATCACCTCTCTGCAATTCCCAGTGTGATTTGACATTCTCCATTCCACTGCGCTTTCTCTAAGACATTGAAGCTAGAAAAAATATTTGCTTACATAACAACAGCAGTGCTAATTTTAGTAGCACAGTCTTAAGCAAAACAGTATCTGTCTTTACAAAAAAAGAGGGGGAGTAACTTGAGACTAAATGTAGAATATAGTACTGTATATGCAGTGCACAGGCAAAAGGAAGTCCCCTAATGTAAAGTCTCATGTGGAAACAAATTAACGTACCCAGAATAGAACGTAAATGCTTGGTCGTTGGTCCCTTCTATAAAGTGTTATGAATAAACCTGCAAAGCTTTTCATCAAATTGAAATGTTCTTGGGCTTTATTGTTTATGAAGTCTTAAACAGAACAAAAAAAAAATTAGCAAACAAATATCCTTAACAGCATATCGCATTATTTCGTTGTGACCTTCTCAGATCATGATCGTTTCTTTAAGAACTGCAGATGGGGACCCCAAGCAAAGCAATAGGGAGAGATGGCCAAGAGTGCTGTGATGCAGTGGTAAGCTGACTGACGGTCAAGAGAAAGGTGTATCTTGATCAGATAACCTTGAGGATGTGAACAAATTTGGATAATTGGTGACAGAATAATAACTAAGTATAAAGCTGAAGCATTAAGTCCAGCATGTGAGCAGCGGGAAACCCAGCAACTGTGAGTGCTGCTAGCTGAGTTAGGAAAAATTTATGGTTCTGTCATGAAATTCAAGTCATAGCATATTTTCATCAATGAAAACAGAAGACATATCAATAAATGGTTAGGTATTCTTATTGTTAAACACTGGAGGAAGTAGTGAATGCGAATACGGTATTTGATATTATTGTTTAAAAATGCCATGAACAAGCAAACTACCATAGTATAACTACTGCTGAATGGAAGATCCATTACTTCTCAAAGCAAGGGCCAAAAAGATTAATTTAATTCTTCAAGAAAAAGTATGAACTTAGAAATATATGAAACAAAGTTTGTTCTACTCCAGAGGGAGTATTCAGTATGAAACCACATATGAAAAAAGTTTTATATTTTTTTAGCAATAGAAGCTAGTCTTCTTAAAATACAAATGTTTGCCTTAAATATATACATATATATATATTTGAATCATTTTAATAGATGTATGTTTGTATTAATAGCTTTGCATGAATGTTTTCCGAGAGACTTCTTATATCTAGTATTGTATATTTACTTTTAGCTAATGCTTATTTTTTAGCATGAATGACCTTTGTTGTTGTGATGCCAAGTTAAAATAAACCAATCAATTCATTTTTAAACCTTTTAATTGCCTACCTTTCATCCTCAGTGGTCACTCCTAAGAATAAGCGGACATGTACATTAACCCCTTCCACTCTCGCATCTGTCAGACCTACTGTACTGCATTCTTTTAATACTGTGCATCATTATTTGCATTTTTCTTATCGTAAGATCCACCCGCTCATTACACTCAATTTCCTCATTTACTTCTTCCAATTTCCTCAAAGAAAGGACTCCCAAGATGACTTGAGAGAGCTTGTAAATTCATGGAATTTGTGCTTGGGTTTGATTTCAGACATCATACATTAGTGAAACCTACCTGTGGCATAAATTTCCACCCTTTTATCAAATTTCATGCCTTGATAAATAGGAAGTGGTGTCGTGGATGGAAGCTAATGATTTAGACCTGAGAGGTGTAAATATGATTTGTTATATAGCAGCATTGATAGAACTATCACAAAGGTCAGGAAGTGGATTTTAGGGATAGGCTGCTTTTGGTGTAGGATGTAGGTCTGTGACACTGGCTTGCTCAGCAACTAGATTAGTGGGGATGACTGTAATTTTTGCCTGTCTAAGCCTGTCTCAACAAGTCGGTTAGGTCTTCACTTTTTGGAGATGCGAGAGGTTGGGCATTTGAGTTGATTTCTGTTGCTGTTGTTTGTGTAAAACTGAGCTCAACCCTTAGTGGACGGATCCCTTCATGAGAGAATCTAAAACAGGTTTTAGGTGGTGGACGAATCCCCCTCTGAGGAGTACTAATACTACTCACCATACGATTTGTCTGTATTGAGCGGGAAAGAGTTTCCATCACTTCAGTGGCCCATAAATGAATCTTGGCAACCTTAAAATTCAGCTCAGCTCAATCAGTGGGGATCTCAGGGAGATCAGTATTGTTCTTGACTTGATAGGGGGTTGTCCTGCTCCTCTCTCTCTCTCCCAGGATGTCTTTTTATTTATTTTCTCATAAATGTACCCAGGGATTGCTGTTCGTTTTAGTTCTTATCTTTTATGATATGTCAGTTATAATTGTAACTTTGCAAAGAAATATTAGAAAAACATGTATACCTCCAAAAAAAAGTTACTGCATCTCCCAATCTCAGTAAATGTATGTAAATATTTGACAACAGAAATACTCAGAATTTGTTACTGATTTTAGTTCTAATCTGTTGTATTGTGTGAGCTGTAATTATGATTTTACAAAATAAAATAAAATAAATTAGTAGAAAAAGCATTTATTGTTAAAATTTACAAGTGTTTTGCAAAAGAAGCCCCACACAGGGTTGTAAATAGTCACTTTCAGCTTCCTGTGGAAGGTAGGGAAAATTTTTTAGACTTTTTTTCCTCACACCATGTGCTTATGCATAGCTTCTGCTTTCCATTGATGTGTTTTTTCTTAAATTGGCCAGCCTTAAAGTTTGCCCCAGTCTGGGCGGTTGCATGATATATAATTAGTCTGTCCCTTAAGGGTTAATGAAAAACATATGATGTATTTTAGGTTTTTGAGTATGTAGTTTATTTTTTTCATTTTTTCCTATTTAGCACATTGATATTCCTAACAATACATATACAGTTTTCTGACTCTCTAACATCTTGGTGGGACAAGTGGCGGTGCAAAATAAGAACACAAAGGGCTTCTTTTTCCTCTCTTCAAGGAAGTAAAACTGGAGATGAGTTAAGAACTAGAATCATAATATGAAAACTATTCTAATGCAAGAAAATGAGGAAGATACTTATTTGTGTAATAAATATCTCACCCTTAGATCTAAGTAGTGGCAGTGTAGATATATTTAAGATATACTAAGAAATAGTTCAGTAGTGTGGCACACAATCACGGATAGCACTTGTGTACACAAAATAAAAAAGCCATGAAAATGGACAATCTTACAAAACTGCCTCTGAGTCAGTAGTTAAAGCACTCCCGAGGAGGAGAGCACCAATGACAATTAGTTCCTGTTCCTCTTCTGAGGCTTGAATAATGACTTATTTGTCCAGTAACAGCACCCCTCTTTATATAGAGGTAAAACTTGCAAGTACTAATAGACCTTCATGAGACATGTCTGTTGTTGCTTCCATCTCTTGCGAGTGGATGCCAGTCTCAAGAACATCAGTAGATTTGCCATCCATATTCAAATATGCATTGGTTGTAACTGTTCCATCTGTCTTAGTGATGAATTGCTTAAAAGTGCACTCAAATCATGCTCCAGCACAAAATTCATTAAGGAGGCTGGTATTTGTGATATTGCAAAATCAGTCACCACTTCCTCAGAATTGCTAGTATGCTCCCTACCCCTTGACAAAGCAAATAATTGGGACAAGGTATTTATAGTGAACCTTCATACTAAAGGTCCAAAACTTCCTTTGAATTCTCCATGGCCTAGTGGCACTGTTAGAGCTGAAAACTAAATTGTAAGAACTTGTGTTAATTATTCGTGATGTATCCCCCATTGTATTTCATTGCCGAAAAGGAAATGTGCAACAGCACCATCTCTTACCCAAAGGAATACATATCCAGATGTTAGAAATGATTGCTGTATGTTTGCCATGACAGCCCATGGCTCATTAAAAGTAAAGTAGGGATTGAGTTTTTATTATAAATATACTGATAGCTTATTCTGTATTTTGTTACCATATGATAAATCTGTGCCAGTACCATTATGTTCAGACATACTTTATCAGCTATTTATGTTTCTGTATTAAGGGAGAAGTTATTTATTGATTTTAGTAAGATGATAGATAAAAATTATATTAGTGATCCCTGTGAAGTTACCATCAGCATTTCTCAAAGTCCATTAGCGCAAGGGTTATTTTTGCTGTAAGTAACTAGCCTTTTCATAGACCAGCAAGCGTAGTTCTTTTTCAGCTTCTGAGAATGATTGAGAATTCTACACTGCCATGGCATTAACATTAAGTTTCTTCAAGATTATGTTAATATAGTGGAAGAATTTTTGTTAAGGAAATTACAGTTTTTACATCTTCCAGTGAAATTGTACTTTTGTTCAGTTTGTTTATTTGTCTATGTTTGTCTGTCAACAGGATTAAACAAAAAAGTTATGTGTGGATTTATAAGAAAATTTTATGATAGGTAGGCAGACACTGCAACTGGCAACAGGCTATTAGGATTTTGGCAGAGGTAAGACTGTAACTTTTGGGGAGAAGAGACCTTTTATGGGCTGTGGATTGCTCAGCCTTGAAGGAGGTTTGCAGCCTTCAAATACTCTTGTTTAATAAATGTGTTTTTAAGGCACTGGATATTTCAGTTACAGGTATGCTCAGCATTAACGTAGATATCAGGAGTTCCAGACGATAGCATTCTAGTTGTTATTCTATTTTGAATTGTCCACTAATGGCATTTCAAAGTTTTTACAGAACTTTGTACATATAAATGATAATATTTTTGTGACCATTATTTATCTTTCAATGCTTCACAGAGGGTAATGGGATACCCAGATCTTCAACCGACTACAAGGTTATGTATGGAATTAATCTGGTCAAAGTTGGCCTATGAAAGTGAGGGGGTTCATATTTGCCTCTTCTCATAGACTTGAAGCAGAATGGAATCCATAATGCATGAATCCAAAAGTCCATAGGAGCATTCAGATTTCCTAATGAGGATATGTATGTGGATGTTGATAAGGATCCTTTTAAACTACTTTTCTTGAGTGTGAGTTTGTAGGTGGGCTAGATTTCAGAAGCTCCCAAAGTCACAGAGCCTCTTGATGGATGAGATGTAGTCTCCAAAAAAGTCCTTCAAAAACTAGCCTCGGTACACAAATTAGCAGTTTGAAGGACAAATAACATGTCTTTCAATATCTGTGGATGAATCTGCAACCAGTTCATTAATCCAAAAGAAGTTGTATTAGGTCCACCTTCAAAATCTTATCTCCTCTGGGATACCAGAGTTTATTCCCCTAGTCTCCTTAAACCAGTTTCCCAGCGATCTTATTGTGTTCCCTTAGAGATCAGAGGAGAACTCATTGGAAGCTATTTCTTGATTAGGAGAGGATTCAAAACCATTGGCCTCTTATTTATCGTGTTCTCCTGTCTCAAATTGACAGCTAGTTGTCTATATGAAGATAGCTCCCGTGCACTGAAAATGTTAGAACTAAAGCAGATGGTTTCATGGATGGCCAGATGTCCTCTACCAATCCAAATATAGAAAAGAAAAATCTTCCATCACAATCATTTAGGAGGAAATAAACATGAAAAATGTGAAGGTTTTCCCATCAGTACATGTAATGATATTCTCAGTTATCCAGCAGGACTGCCTGAGGGAGCTTTAGGCTAAGTATGATGAATTAATATAAATACTGTGAGACTTGGGTAACAACAGAATACCTTAGTCCAGAGAATACTTTGCATTCCTCTGTCAGAGTCTTGCAGGAGAAAGCTGTGGCCACACTTGTGAGAAATGACGTTGCTCATCCACAAATCTGTGTACAGTATAAACATTATTGGAAGCTGTGGCTACGCAAATTTACCTAGAAGAGACAGATAATTGTTCTCGCTATCTCTCGTCAAATAATCCTGTAACTGAAAGGCAACTGGTAGATTTGTATCATCAGTTCCCACATCCATCTCTTTTGTCAGCTGTAAATGTCAGGTATCACTTTTTGGGTAAGACTGCTTCTCAGAATGTCTAAGAAGTTAACATGTTGCAGCCTCTTCCCAACTTACCCTCATATGTACTCACGAACATGAAAACAGTGTACAGTAAAGGTTAAAAAACTTAGGAAAAGAGATATCAGAGCGAGGCTCAAATGGTCCTGTCTCCCCAACATAACGAGTTAATAGAAAACAAACCACACTAATTCTATAATTTCAGTAGCAGTAAACTGAAGTCTGTATATGTGATTTCTTTTCTATTCTGTGCATGAGCCAGTGTGCGCATGCTGCACTTTGGTTATTAGTTACAGTTTAATAAGATGTATAGAAAATATCCTGTATATAGGTTTAAAATGAAAGGTCTGTGAACACAGACTAAGATGTACAGTTTAAGGATTAAGAATACTGTACGAGAGAGAAACCCGTGTACAGTAGTGAAGTAAGACTTCCCTACATGGATAGCAAACCATAAAGATTTGATAGACCTTTGTAAGATTAGTTAAAATAAAAATTACAATATTTTAAACTGAATAAATGTTATGAAAAAGGTTTCTTCTTATAGGATAAGATCAGTTTAGTATTGAAATCTATAGTCAGATTTCACACAGTCTTAGGTGAACCTAGAATCTAACTATGGCCACTTTTTGCTGGTCTTTGGAACTAACCTTGTGGATTAGTGAGAAGTGAATTTATCTCAGGTTCCACTACTGTATAGTGCATGAACTCATGTCATCTTTATAGTAGTATTGTTGTTTTAGTTGGAATCTTGTGAATTGTTGCAAAAAGCAAACAAAATCAAAACTAGCATAATAAATGTGTTTAGACAATAGATACAAATTCCTTAAGGTACAACAGCTCTAAAAATGCAAAAGTACCCCGAGTACATTGTACTTACTCCTTAAATACGGGAAACTTCCATATTCACACAGGTACATTTTTACGTACTCCACTGACTTGTCAGTCATAAGTTCTGATTCACATCTCAACTTCAACTGGGAGTTGTTAGGTGACGTATGAGAAGTTTCTTTTTTATTTTCTACTACAACTTCAGAGTGTAAACCAATATATAGAATTCCTCAGTGATGCACCAGTAAAGCAAATCTGTCCTTTTTTTACAGAGCTGATTTATATAGTATTAGAGGTGAAAGATATATGAACAGTTGGGAAAAAAATACTCTATTTGACATCAACCTTAGAAATTCAGCCAACATGACTATTCCGTCCTCAACACGAGTGAAAAAAATCTTCAGAAGCTCATTTAGTTATGGAATGTCCAATGCAAAATTAAACAGAGTCATGACAGCAACTTTTACTTTCTGCAGACAACATAAATATTAGTTACTTGATATGCCATAAAAAGGTCCATGCTAAATTTGTATGGCAAATAAAATGTGCTCGCTGAAGGTCGAGGGTTTTGCTAGTTATGCAGGAAGAGGTAATTTTTCATACCGTAGCTGCCACCCTGGACTTCCTTTAGAGACAGAAATTCTGTAATTACTTCACAAATTTTTTTTAATCCCTGGTGGAAGTTTTTTGCAGTTAAACATTGTAAATATCTTAGCTCAGTTGAGAGAGGTATGTCATGTGAGTAACGTGAATTAATTGCTTGGAGTATATGTCAGTTCATGAGAACTCTGTCCATATATACTGATGACTCAAAACCTGAACCTGCAATTTGAAGCCGTTTTCCTCAAGTTGCCGTTTGGGGAAATTCGTTTTGCTGGATACCAGCACACTTTGGTATGAAATTAAATTGAACCACAGATAAACTGACAAGGAGCTGGGCAACAAATATCAAAGAGATTCTTTTGTCTTCATGAATATTTTCTTAACCATGAAAACACAAATCAAGGAGACTTGACAAGTCTCTTGGCTGATCTGGTTAGCACTAACCAGAAAGTACTATACTGTAAATTAGCTTATCAGTCCTCCCATGTACAGTTCCACGCTAAAGGTTTAGGAACTGGCCTTTACAGACTCAAAATTGGCTCTACTGTACAAACATTATACCAGGGTACTCCCAGCCATATTGCAATGTGTTTAGTTACCATGATTGCACAACACTTGATTGAATAATCCAGTTTTTGGAGTTGAGATTATGTTTCAGGTTTCAGGAAGAAGAGGGTAATTACCCACATTCTCCAGGCTACTCAAATGGCTAGATGTGAGTGAATCAAGTTGTATTTAGAGCCATGTTGAGGAAACTTGTTCTCAGATGATTATGATAGTAATTTTCTTGCAAATGGTACCAGCTTTTCTATACAAGTATATAACATGAAAGCATTATTATTATTATTATTATTATTATTATTATTATTATTATTATTATTATTATTATTATTATTATTATTATTATTATTATTATTCAGTAGAGGAAACCTATTCATATGGAACAAGCCCACAGGGGCCATTGACTTGGAATTCAAGCTGCCAAAGAATATGGTGTTCATTAGGAAGCAATAAGAGGAAGCAAAGGGAAGTACGGAAATAAGAGATCTATTAAAAAGGAACAAATAAATTAATAAATAGATTAAAATACAAGGAGAATAGTATTATGATTGTAATGCATTACATCTTGTCTTGAACTTCTGAAGTTCCAATTGCACGACATCCTCTGGGTGGCTGTTCAGCAGTCTAATGGTGTGAGGAATGAAGGACCTCTGGAACTGAGAAGTTCGACCGTGAGGCACATTTGCTTCGTATTGGTTCTGATGTTCAGTGAATCTGGTTGCTCTTGGCAGATAAAGGTTATCAGGGATCAGTTGTGAATGTAAAGGATCTCTCTTGAAATACAACTTATGAAAAAGTGACAAACAAGAGACCGTCCGTCGATGGTCCAAGTCATAACTGCTGCTATCAGGAAATAGAAACCTACCACCATGAACCACTCTATCTAAAACAGATATATCTCTGGCAGAAGCAGACAACCACACCAAGAATAGCATTCTAGTAAAGGAAGTACAAATGACCAAAAATAGGTTGCATTGATATTATCAGTTATAAATATATGAGGCCTTACAACAATACCTAACTTTCATGTAGCGTTTGCAGAAACTTTAATTAGATGTTTTTCAAAAGTTAGATGCAATTCAGAAGTTACACCTAGAATGGTTAAAGCTTCAGACTCATTCAGCAAAGTTCCATCCACCTGAAGGGGAGGATGGGGTGGGAAATCTGTACAAGATCTGCTAATCAATAGTGTTTTCGTTTTGTTGGAGTTCAGCCTTGTACCCCACTGACTACACCATTCCCTGGTCCAGTCCATGTCCCGATTAAGGCTGAAGGCAGCTTCATTTCTCGTAAGTGGAGACTTTACCACACCCACAAGTGTTGCATCATCGGCATACTGAACAAACTTGTTTTCCAGGCCAACAACCATATCACTTGTATACACTAAAAATGACAGTGGACCAAGAACACTGCCCTGTGGAACTCCAGACTCAATAGGTCTTGGTTCACTAAAGATCCTGTCCACAGCAACTCGCTGCTGAATACCTGTAAAGAAATCTTGAAGTACAGGTAATCCTAAAACATACCCACCCACTCCAAGATAAAGTATGTATATTGGATATGGGATTTTTTGTGAAATAGTTTTCCAGATTCTGTTTTCAATATCAACATAATATACTATGGCACGCGTTATATCTAATGTAAATGTCAACGATTGCTGTACTAATCTAGCACATTGATGAATTTTAATATAAAAACCTTCAATTTTACGTAAAATAACCTTAGGAGGTTAGTCAAAAATATTTGTAATTTCTTGCAGTAATGAATTTTAGAGTTATAATCAAAGCATTGTCAACTTTGATATTGCTTATATGGAAATATTCAAAAATAATCAGTTATTAGTAATTTATTTAGCAAAATGTGAAGGAGTAATTAGTATTATTAAGCATTGGATTTTGTTGACTTTAAACAGTTTTGTTAGCATTGTCAAAGCCTACCATTTTGTGAATACTATAAGTATATTTTTTGTTGCTATGATTTTGAAATTAGTATGTTTTTCAAGTGGTATTTACAATTTAAGGTTAAGCCATTAATGAAGAATGCTTGGAAATAGTCTGTATTTTTCAAGAGCATTCTGTCTCATTAATTTGCAGTTGAAATAATTATACGATAGATTCATATTTTGCAATGTTTGCACAACACAGGAAAAATTGAAAAAATTATGTTTTACTGTGTCTAATGATCCCCCTAACTACTTACTGTCTTGCAGGGCGTAGTGGCAGCAGCAGTACAAGCAACAGTAGTAGACGGTCTAGTGGCGGGGGAGGAGGGGTATCTGGGGGCAGTGTAACTATATCAACTGGGAATGGCAGCAGTTCTTCCAACAGCCGTGGATCCAAGGGAAATAGCGGGACATGGTCAGGGTTGACAAATGTTGGGTCACCGTCTGCCATGATGCCTGGCACTGGAAATAGCACTGGCACTCTTGAGTACACGAGGGATTCCAGTCCAGGAAGATTAAGTGTTCAGGAGACTGAACAGCAAGTGAGTGCCAATCTGATGTTTCTCTTGCATAAAGAACGAATTTCATTTATCTGTGTTGGGAGGTTATTTTCTTATGAATATCTAGTCAAATTGATTTTTTACTAGAAAAAACTAGTCTCATTTTGTTATTTATGTGAAAACTTGTAACTCCCTAATCATGCGTGCTGGATTTCTACAGTAAATTCTCATTAGGAATTATCAAGATGATCATGCATATGCATTAATAAAGATCACTGTAACCGAAAGTCCGCTGCAGAGATTTGCTCATAGGTTCTGTGAAGTGGAACAGTTAGATGCGGAGAAAGCAAAAGGAATGGAGTAAAAGTGAAATGCAATACAGGTACACAATCCTTTATCCAAATTTCTAAAAACTGAAGAAATCTAAAAACATTTTGTTGAAAGTAGAGCGTCAGTTCATAAGGTTGGTGGTTTGGCATGCTGATGGCTGACCCGAGTCATTTGGGTGTGTGCTGCTACTCAAATTATTTTTCTTACGAAATCCCAAGAATTGACCTTAGAAAATCTCAAGATTAACGAAAAATCCCAAGATAGAATAATTGTACACCTGCCAAGCCTTAGAGTCCTAAATAATCTCATAATCTGTCTGTCTCTCTCTCTCTCTCTCTCTCTCTCTCTCTCTCTCTCTCTCTCTCTCAGGAAAAGATAATGCTAATTTGAGTTTCTTTAACCAATTGGTATTAGCACATATGCACACACTGTGTTTGTGTTCATAATGTTTAAAAAATGTGTAGTACTGGTAATACATCTTTGGAAGACAAAAAACATATAAATTTTTTGGTGTCAGTCACATGGAAACATTCCTCGAGAGATTAAAGAGAGGAACTCTCTCTCTCTCTCTCTCTCTCTCTCTCTCTCTCTCTCTCTCTCTCTCTCTCTCTCTCTCTCTCTCTCTCTCTCTCTCTCTCTCTAATGAAAAGATACTGCTGATTTGAATATCTTTAACCATTAGGTATTAGCACATATGGACACAGTGTGTGTATTCATAATGTTTTAAAAAATGTGTAGTCAGATAATACATCTTTGAAAGACGAAAAACAAACAAATTTTGTTGTCAGTCTCGTGGACTATAAAGGGTGTGACCAGCAGGTAAACAGAAATGGATTAACATTCCTCGAGAGATTAAAGAGATGATTTTGTTTCGAAGGTATGTCAACGTAGTGTTAGTAAATATCTTCTGAAGCAAAAAAAAAAAAAAATTATTTTGTTGCTGAAGAATCTCTGAACCAACAATTTTGCACTCAGAGTAATGAAAAGGAATTAATTCTAGTTTCATTACTATTAAAACACTGCGTACTGTATTTAAAACACACACACTTATGTCATCATCAGCTTCATGTGAGCAAAACATTCTTTTTCAGACAGAATACCGCTCAAACCTGATTGGCTGGCTGTTTGCCATGGAGAGCTGTTAGCCAATGACAGCCCTATACTTCTGTTCTATTTACAGACATTTCGATCATAAGTTGTGTACGGCACTTAAGTTTCAACGTTGCCATGACATGATTATTTGACTGCTGCTTGCAAAAATTACTCAGTAATTTGCTTTATGTAATCATTTCTTCATGAAAATAAGAATTTAACAATAATCAACTTTAATATAGCGGTATGAAAAATCCCACACAGTCTGTCTTAGTGATGGGCCATCACTTACAAGGAACAACCCTCCCCAAGATCGACATGATGAAATGTATTTTATAGTCTTACTTATCGTTGAAATTCACAAGCTGAACTACAGTTGTTTTGATCGTGTATATTTTTGCATTTTATGGAATGGTTTTGTTAAAAAAATGTGTTAGTGAACATAGGGTCTTAACTGTCCCACTATTTTGTTATTGATGATGATTTTAGTTATCTCACATTCATTTAACAGTATAGTATAATATAAATAATAAGCTATAATGAATAAATAACTATAATGAAAAACATGAAGAAAGGAAAAAAATAATGCTTTTGCTGTAGTAGTGATGTTTGATTATGTTCCTGATCCCACAGTTCCGAAATCCGAAAAATTCCGAAAACCAAAACACATCTGGCCCCAAGGATTTCAGATAAAGGATTGTGTACCTTACTGTGGGAGTACTGTACGCACAGTATTCCAGTAGACTTTGTATGAAATTTACCATAAATGTTACTGTACAGAAACATTTGTGTGTCACCGTGACAGACCACCAGGGCGGCGCTATGGTTTGTTTACATCCACTCATGGCAAATGGCTGAAAGGCAAACTGCCAACGTATTGTAAACAGTTTTTGTAAGTTTGTGATAACAGACAATATTCGGCTTGTTTTCAATGTTTTATTAATTTACTGTAATAATTAGGCCTGTTTTTCAATGTTTTATTATTAGCAACAATTTTTGTGCCTACCCATTACAGCACAGTACCTAGCCTTGCCAATGACGCTCAGTCTCCCGTCGGTAATACGGCCGCATTGGACCCATGGTAGTTTTTTTATACAGTATAGATTTAAAAATAAAAAATTGCGTCTAATACAGTATGCTATTTAACTCTGAACTCTGAACTTTTTAATTGTAATTTGTGTACTGTTTTGTATTAAAAGGCAAGGTTAGGTTAATAACTGCTGGTAGAGAATGGATTAATCCATTTTCAGTTATTTCTTATGGAAAAAATTGATTCAGATCTCGACTGAATTGTAGCTCGACACTTCTTCTGGGATGGATTAGCGTCAAAGTCCAGGGTTCTACTGTACTTGAGAGTCATTCTCATCAAAAGAAAAAAGTGATCTTGAAAAGTGTGTCCTCTGCCAACAGTTCAGAAATGAAAATCATCCATTATCTTAAGTCTTAGGATGTACCTGTAATATATAAATATGAAAATTTTTTCTTGTTAATAATAATTGGAGATATCATTGTAAATAATTTTTCCAGGAACATTGTTTGACTATTTTGCTTTTCAGTAGTAGGGGTACCACTGAATTTTACTGTTTTCATGTAAAGCTACGTCTTTTGAGTATCTTTAAACTGAGTGTATTTTTATGTATATTTTTCAGCAGTATGTTAAATCACCAAAACCGCCTGTGGAGAAGGGAAAAGCACAGCCAAGTCCATACTGTGATTTCTGCCTGGGTGATGCCCTTATGAATAAAAAGACTGGGGAATCTGAAGAACTGGTCTCTTGTGCTGACTGTGGAAGATCTGGTAAGGTCCATGTCTGTTGCCAACAATGAGTTATGATAATGTAGAGTTATGGTAATGTATAATCGTAACAGAGTTTTACTCATGAATTGTAAATTTCTTCTGGCTTCAGGTTCTATAAATTGTTTGTCGTCAAACTAAGGTGATAGTTAGACTGTTTAGATTCATTACTTCACAATACCCTAATTCATTTCTGATCTGTACCTTTTCACCTCCACTTCTTTCTTCAGAAAATTTTCCATTAATGACAGACTTTCTTTTAAAGTTGCTTTCAAATTGCATGGTATAATAAAGCAGTAAATGTTCGATTCCTTGCATGGCATTGCAGTATTATGATTTAACGCAGTTGAGTATTGTTTTAATTAGTCATCTTGTAAGAATGTTTGAACACTATTTATTTATTTTAAAAATTTTCTGCCTCATCCAGGGAGTGACATAAAAGAAAGACTGTTCTTACAGTAGTTTTCAACAGACTCCCAGAATTTCAGTCCACTTAGTCCATTGCTATTCAGTTGTAAGAAAGGTTGCGTGTCTGGCCTCTAAATACTCGTTCACAGCATGAATAAGTTCATCGTTACAGCCAGTATGGTGACCACACAGATGGGATTTGAATTTAGGAAACAATCACAAGCCAGATAGTGCCAGGTTTGGTTTGCAATTAAGGGTCATGGGGCAGCAATTTAAATCCAAAGTTGACCACCTTTACCTTTTAAATAAGGAGCACCCCCTGGATTAGATGCAAGGGTGTGTGAAACTTTTTTGTCTTATATTGATATATTTTCAGTTGTCACAAATCTTTATGCATCGTACTCCCCACTGATGATTTGACCTCATAAACCCGAAACACAGAGACCATCACTTTGCTGATAGATGCCAAATGCATACATTTTTTTGGAGTTTGAGAACCATGGTATTTTCGTTGCTTGCTTCAAATCAGATTCAGGTTCAAAGAACTCTTGTGTACACCTATGTTATGAATATGTAGAACTGTGTGACTGAGCCTGGATGTGAGTCAAAATGTCCAGGATGTTTTCTCTTTGATCAGCTTGCAAACAGCTTGCTTATACCCAAAATGTAAATCAAAATACTTTGTACTGAGCCAGCAGTAATGTTCATAGTCTCAACTGTCTGTTGGGCAGTCAAACATCTTTTATCCAAAACTATTCAATGAATGGAATCCTGTTGTTTTCTAGCATTTGGTTATTCAAACTTTGAGCATCATATGTGCTTTCTCAGCACCACATGAATTCTAAAGTTTACCCCTTAATAAGTAAATTTGGAAGGAGAGTCCCACCAAGCATGTTGACATAGCCTCATGGATTTCCTTTTTGGGCAAGATATCTTTCTATTGCAGGTTGTTAATTGCAGGGCAACCTTCTTGTTTTCTTTGTTCTGAATTTTGAGATTTTTCTTGTTCCTGTAGACCTTCAAAGGAAGTAGTTGTATAATACATTCACACCAAAAAGTTTTACTATTATTCTTTCTGGCTAAGGCTGAAAACTGTTAAATTCTAATAGTATTTACTATTTTTCTTGAAGCATGGGTCATTTTATACAATATACAGTAATGTTTCTTATGGAGAGCTCCAAGTGATAATATTTCAGTCGGAAAATTCATAGTTAGAATATCGTCTATAGGCAAGCACTGTTTGTGCTAGTTTATCACTTCTTTTGTTTTCTTCATAAATATGTTTGTATGAAATTTTACATCCCAGTCCTCACTTCCTAGTGTGATGGATTGTTAGGTTTCGTCTGGTGAAGGCTCGGGCATTTTAAATCTTGATGCATTTTCAAGTGTCAAATAGGGCCAGCAACTATACAAATATGAAAAGATAAATTTTTCTCTATAGGGCTAAATGATAATAAAGGTCCTAAAGGAATCTTCACTGTTTGAGGATCAAGAGCTTTGTGCTGTTTTTTTTATTTCTTATAGTTATTACTGATATTCCTGATGTTGCTGCTGTAACATCAACAACAACAATAATAACAATGATTATCATCACCTCCAAAGCCATGTAATGCAACAGGCCTTTTTGAAATTCTGCTTCTATTATCTTTCCTATGCTTTATCCTCCACAAATCACCACCTCATCTCCAGCCTTCCTTCTCATAGTTCTCATCCAAGTAGGTCTGGATCTTCAACTCTACTTGGTGTCCAAAGCAACTGAGTTGACGTTGTAAAACAGGTTTGTTCCTACACAAATACGAACTCTCAGTCTTCTTCTTCTTCTTCTTCTTCTTCTTCTTCTTCTTCTTCTGTGTAGTGTCAGAAAGTTTTTTCTGATGCACCAAAAGGCCAATGTAAAGTAATTGTTTTGGGATGAAAATAAAACAACATTCAATATTTTTACTTGCTGTGGACACCTTACTGTACTTACATGATGAAAAATGTACTCCCTTGTGAGTCAGTTATTTTCTTTAATGATACTGCTAAATCTCAGATGGAATCACTTTAGCATATATGAGAATGCTGTACTTCCCCCCCCACCCCTCCCAATTATTCAAGTGTATTATTATATTCTGAGATGGTATAGTGTTGCCATGTACTATTATATTTTGAGATGGTATATTGTTGATAGAAGACAAAAAATATCTTGATATTTGCATCTTTTAGAACTGATTAAGTGCATCATTTCTGTATCAATTTTTTTTTCATTTGATATTAAGGATTAAGCTTTCTTGAAGGTAGTCCTCATTCGTCAGTCTTCTCTTGAAAGTTCATACTTGTTTGCTAAGGCTAATAAATAAAAAATATATTGCCCTTTGTATGGTCTTTTGGAGTATAAATAAATGAAGTTCTGCTCTTTCTATTTGAGTCATATTGAAGCTGTTGATAATTAGTGTACTAAACTGTAATTGAAAACTGGAGAAGCAAATTTTATTTGCTTTGTAGTCAGGTGTGTGACACTATGGAATAATTCAGCTATCAATAACCAGTATATGCATGATCTTGAAGAGTGTAAAACTGAGTTGCCAAGGCTAGATGTCTTCTTTCAGGTCCTTTACCCTCAGCCAATACAGTATTAGCTAGCCATTGAATTAGCAATGAAAAAAAATATCTCTCTAATCCCTACGACATTTTGGTGTGGTGAAATGTATTGGTTTCCTGTTAAACTCTCACTTAGTACTCTTGAGAATGTGAAGAATCTTTCTCATATGAAAAGACAGCTGATCATTTCAAAGCATTATAACTTGTCAACTTCGAAGCACCCATTGTTATGCTGATGTTATATGTTATGTTTTGACATACTGTATTAGAAGTCTTTTTGTATAGGTCATCCCACTTGTCTGCAGTTTACGGCCCATATGATGATCTCAGTGAGACAGTATCGATGGCAGTGTATTGAATGTAAATGCTGCACACTCTGCGGAACTTCTGAAAATGATGTAAGTAGCCGTGTGGTTTTATCACCATTTAAGACATACATTGTAACATCTGAAATATTTTTAGCAGTACTGTATACTCATATTTTGTGTCCCAGCATCTGTTTTGCTTAAGAGAGTATTCTTTGATAGTAAAATGTAGATTTTGTACAAAGCTCAAAACTTGTTGATCACCTTCTAGATTAATAAAATTGAAAATATCCATTTTGTATTCAACTGGTGATAAAAACATCAGTTTTTGTATAAATTCAAGGACATTGTGTGTGGTGACATATATTTATAAAAATATAGATTTTTTACGTTTATATTTCATTACACATTGCTCAAAGTATGTAGGCTAGATGCTTTTCTTCAGTTTATAATAGCAAATAAGATCTGTAATCAAGTTAAGTAAACAAGACAAATGACTAAATCATTAAATGAGACTCATGTCACTGCTCATGAAAAAATTATTTGCACCATTGTTGAACTTTTGGTGTTCCATTGATTAAACTACAGGCCTGTTAAGATCATTCTATGATTTGTTCACAGCAGTAATGTATACTAATACAAGAAAACTGTGTGGTATTAAACCTCACTGACGAAAAGGCAAGACTTTTAGAATTTACTGCATGTCTTATACTAATGGTGTGAATTGTATATTCTGGGGATATCTGAATAGAAAGGATGATTGAATTTATAGAATAACTTAAACAACAAGCACAGTGGACTAATTTAACAATGTTACTAGAGATTAATACCAAGATTATGGATAAGAAATTTTATAGAACTCAAGTTTTTTGTCCAACATATTAAGATGTAAGGTTGTTGCTGAAGGCCTAAAAAGTTACAATAATCAAAACATTTAATACAGTACTAGGAAATAGTCCAACTCCCACCTATCACGATTAAGACAAATGACCCATGGCTTCTGGAATAGGTTTTTTGGGAGGTAGGGTTCTTCATTCTATCCCATTTGGCCAAAAATACAAGTAGAGATTATTATATTCTTTTAATGTGCTCATTCCCATCATGTAGGTTTGACCTGCACCAATTCTACACTTAATTTTGTTGGTCATTTAGTGAATTTTAGTGAGGGATCTCTTACTGGTATCAGTAGTTTCCCAAAAATATTAAATGTTCGTTACCAGCTTGAAGACTCACCAACGTTAAAAAAAAAAAAGCAGACAACTCCTCATGCATCCTGTGGTTACAGTATCATCATAGTGCAGCCATTATTTTGATTGTAAGGAGAGGATGAACAAATGTGAGATCATTTTTTGGATATTTTATATCAGGGTTATATAATAAATATGTAAACTAAACTTGGATCTAAATTACAATGAAGTTGACATAATTCAAGTCAATAGGAAGATAATTAGATGCTGTGGCAGGTGAATTAAGATGATCTCTCTGAATAGCAAGGAGCTACAGGTGGAAGCTGATTTGCCAAAAGAGAGTAGAGGTCCACATCTGGCTTCTTATTCAATTCAAAACCTTACCAACCTTTATGGGCCATCTTGGCGAAGGCCTGCGCTGACTTAAGGCTGATGTAAACTAGACCAAACAACCAACCAGATGAAGAGAATGAGGAAGAACTTAAATGATGCCATCTTATCGCATGCCAGTCTCGTTCTAACACGCATCATGCTCAGTCTCCTGGAATGTGATATCTGCAGCAGAGCATAGATATGAAGTGAAGCAGTGTATTCTACTCCAAGATGTTTTTATTGTTACAATTTTAGGGGTATATTAATGTCTTGTTGGTCCAGTTTATAAAGCAAATTGTGGAAAGGGTGATCGTGATGTGTGCACTAGGAAACCAAGATGTAATCATCCCTCGTGATCAAAGCAATGCAATAGTTACCACAAGAGTGACTATACTGACACTTAAAAGAAAGAAGTCTAGAAGTAAGACTATTAGACCAGGTGTAGGTTTGCCACTGTGGCTGCAAAATACACATCCCTACAAAATTAACACAGAATAAGTACTAAGTACTAAAAGACAAGTTGTGTTCTTTAATGATGATAACATACCAAGGGCTTCCTTTTGGAGGTGGTGTCTCCCAGTGGTACCTCGAAGTGGCAGACGCACCAGCAGATGCTGGTAATGAGAGAGCAGCATCTCTTGTCCCAACCTCAGGAGTCATAAGTACCACCAGATGCTGGCATTTGACCAGCACTTGCAGCATAAATCAGCATAAAGGCAGAAACATCAAGAACCTTTGGTGCTCTTGCTTTTAGTGGAGGTTGTTTTTCAACTGACCCTTTGAAGTTTTCTGGAATCTTGAATGGTTACCATACTTTTTCATATCTGTAGTCTTGACAGACTTATCATTTATAGATTTGTTTCAGCCACTGATATTTTCCCTACAGAGATGCAGAAATAACAGTGACTGAAACAAATCTACAAATGGTAAGTCTCAAGATTAGTGATATGAAAAAATAAGAGAACTCCCAGTGTTGATGACTGTAGATGTTCAGTGCCATTGATATCTACTATGTCAGCTAATTGATCGATAGTACCACAGTAGGTAAGATGCGAAGTACGCTATCCAGTTGTTTTCTAATATGCAGTACACCCTAAGGCTGGCATTGGTCGAATAACCAATGTGTTACTGTATATTGTTATTTCTCAGATAGGGTGTGCTTAGTAGATCAATTAGAATTTCAAAGATATTTATTATTGTCTGCATATTAACCAGTTTTGTGGGTCCAAGTCATGAAAGACATTACCATTACTGTGTGTGTGGGTTAATATTTTTTGGAAAAAATATCAAGAAAATATTGGAATATATTTCCAGTGTTACTGATCATCTGAGTTGTAAATCAGGTTACAGAAATAAGCAATTAATTGATTAATTAACTATCCATCTCTTGTAGGACCAACTGCTTTTCTGTGACGATTGTGACCGCGGCTATCATCTATACTGTCTACGGCCCCCTTTGCAGGAGCCACCAGAGGGTGAATGGTCATGTGATCTCTGCCTTCAACAATTTCATACAAAGTGAGAAATTCATAACTTCAATATGTGACTTACTTATAAATTCTACTATATGTCAAGCAACACCTCCTTTTGATCATATATTTTTTTAAGGTGATATTCTTGTTTTCAGATTCCCATTACTGTATGCCAGTAACAGTTTTAACAAAATTTGATACAGTATTTTTAATGTTGGTTAATTGCAGTTCTTTTAATGTTATTTATTGTGGTATATTACCATTCAAGTTGAACTTGAAGATGATTTCCGTTGTATATTTTAGAAGAAAACTTGGAAGTTCAATGCAAATGTTGCCATAGATCTTACTTTGTGATATATAAATGTAAAAAAAGAAATTATTTTTATCATCTTCGTGTTGATTCTAGAAAAATTTTTTCGTGGTGTTTGCCCATGATTTAGTCATTGGGTTTATTGAGTCTTTCATACAGTAATACTGAGTACACTGCATGTGCAATTGTAGAGGAAAATTTGAAACTCTTTTATAGATGGTTATAAATGGCAGAATGCCATGAAATGTGTACGTGATTGCAGCGTTGCATCTTTCACCAGAGGAGTGAATTGCTTGTTAGATCCTTTTTAGCTAGTGAATCTTAGCTTCTCTTGATTGGACTCAACTAAACAGAGAATCTTTAAGCTCTGCCAAACATGTGAAAAGAAGCTATGTATGTCAGTAATTGAGACCAAAACATTAGGTGTATTTTTTCCTTTTTGTGATAAAGTGGTTAAGGTAGATGTTCATATGAATTACAAACCTCCTATTTTTACCTGTGCCTACATTTTGGGTAAAGGGTTGACATATTGAAAGCCAGTTTCTTTAACTAACTAAATAATGGTGAGCAAGGTAAAACCTTCCTTTCCTCTGTAATTTCATTTTGCTTTCACCTAATTAATAATTCATTTTTCATTATCAGTTATCTTCAGGTCAGTATTATAAACTTTTATGTGCATTGCTGTTGTCAGACCACTGTAGTGTGCTTGAATACGGTGAGTTCATAAAGTGTTTTTTAATGTTAAGTAAGTAGGAGTAACAAGTGTTACTTACCTGGCAAGTATTCAATTTCTTTGTTATAAAGTAGCTGCATTAGACATACAGTATGCGAATATTTTGTATTTTCACATGTGTATGTAAAATTTTACATTCTTGAACATGAGGATATATCAGTAGGATTGGATGGCACTGATATTACTATGGATCAGTATATTGCCGCCATCAAAAACTTCCTGCATACTATGGCTTTCTTAGAAAGGTGAGGTGTAATCCTATGAAACACCTGTTATGAATGTAAGGTTGGCAGAATGAAACCTCAGATCAGTGTGAAAATGTTTTATGCAAGCATCAAGGTGAGGAGTACCAAGCTTGGGGACCATACACTTTTCTATCTTCAGAGTAAGGGAACTCAGCCTTGACGTCCTCTGCAACTGGCATTTGTGTTTCTTTTTCTTGAGGGCAGAATGCTCAGTTTCATGAAATACCAGTCCAGTCAAAGCTTAGTAGATTTCAACAACTCTTTGGCAGATTGTCAAAAAGTACTAAATTAATTGCCTTCCTTATAACCAACTATTTTGCATAATCTAAGATTATACTTTTATTGCTTATGGACCCTTGCAAAATATGAAATTATTTGCTTATTCCTTGAATGTATACCGTTCATTTTTACTGGGATTACCTTCCTCCCATCTCCTCCAGTTTGTAGTCATGTCTGACTCTTGCATAAGGAATGAGAGCATTTGACAGATAATACATGATGTTTCCCGTAGTACTTCCTTATTAGTTTAAACAACCCTTTGGCATTCTTTGTCTGCCCTTAACCCTGTGTGTAGGCCTAATCCAGATAAAGTCTTGTGTTTATCAAGTATAAGAATGATTCAAATTTTGTATTTCTAGATGGAGACAATTAATTTCTCACATAAAGCACCATTAATCTGCAATAGATGTTACAGTCAAGCATTGTATGCGTATTTATACCTGCCCATTTAATGTTCTAAGTGACTAAATAGATGAGCAGTTTGCAATGAAATATTAATTTTTTTTTTTTTTGGCATAGCTTGACATTTGATTTTTGTTACTGCAAAGGAAAATTCTATACCACAGGGAAAATAAAAGCAATCAGTTGCTCATTTGTTTCAAACAAGTTGTGTTTGAGTCTGTGTGATATTTAACTTTTGTAAGGACAGCTTTTAAAAACTAATTACCGTAGTATAGTACAAGGTATATTATGTCTCTTTAATATAATCCCTGATTCTTTATCATGGATTAATATTAACCAGTGCTGAAATTTAAACACTTGGGCAGTCATTTTTAAACATTTCAAAGAAAAACTAGGTTATAGTAATTCTAGTGAGGGTATTTTTAATGCATTTTGAGAGTGTGAATTAGCAGAAATGTACAGTGCAGTATTCATAGGATACAGATTCTTTGAGCCTCACAATAGAATGACCCCTTACGAATAGGAGGGGTTTTTCTTATATTTATTATAGTATAGGATTTTTATAGGTAAAGAAGAAAATGTTTCTTATTCTGCCCATCAGAATGGGATGAGTAATTCTACTTAAGACGTGAACGCAATTTTTCTAAAATTGGGCCAATTTAATTTTAAGTGTATAGTAGTCACATTAATGTGATTTTAGAAAGCCAGATAATAATATATTAGATATATTGTAGTAGCAGAGCATAGCTTTGTTGATGATTTGTAATAATGTTTACTGTCAGATAATTGAATAATGTACTAGGTATCCAATTTTTTTTTAAGGGAAAAGGAAACTCACTCTTGCAGTTTTGCTCTTGACCTGGACACCATTCCTTTGCTTGCCTGCCATTTTTTCTAATTGTTATGGGATGCCTTATGCTTTATAGTATAAATATGAGCCTCTGTTGTGGTGGCAGTCACTTGTAGTTTTTCCTTTGTTTGTAGTGACTTAAACACTTTCTTTTTATCTAACAAATTGAATGAACTTATCACTTAAATGACTGGAACAAAGTGGTTTTATTTTGTGTCTGAAACTGAGGCTTCAGTGCAAATTAACAGTTTACTCTTGAATTTGCGTCACATTAATTCTGCTTTAGTTCAGGGATGTTTGACAGCATTTGAGTTGATATTTTGTAGGGTTTTCACATATTTTATAGGTTTTTTGCAACATGGTATAACTTGGCAATTTTTCCTACTTAAAACTGTTTATGTGTGACACATGTAACTGTCATGTTGGCGTACAGCAGCAAGGTGTATACACTAGTATGATTTGTAGGAAATGATTCAATATAAACAAGAAAGGTGGAAATTCATGTTAGATACAGGTGAAGTACACTATTTTTTTCCCATTAATATTTGATAATGTTTATTAATCAGTTTTAGCAAATTCAGAAATCACTGTAAAATATGATTCAGAGCAAATGGGAAATCTAATGCACTGTTTGAACATACAGAATGTACATGGTCATAAATCAGTATAAATTATAAATAATTTTTTAGCTTCAAAATATAAAAAAGAAATTTATATTCTAGATTTTTTATAAAAATTAATAAGAAAAAATGAGAATTTTGACTGTCTAATAACCATGGATTATTGTGCTTATTGATTTTATAAAACATTTCTATAGATTAAAGAGGAAAAGCCCTTGGAATTGAAAAGAAATATCATTTTGGGAAAACTAGGATTACGTAAATTTTATATTCCATACCAACCGTGAAGAGAAGAGCTAATTTGTACTTGGTCCCCACGTACTATTACTTCTCAGTATCAATATTATTTGTATAAGAATAAACTCTGATTAATACAACAATTAAAAAAAGGTGTTTTTAGGGTTGTGGGGGGGAATGAAATTACGTATAGAGTCACCCTACTAGTTGCACACAGTGTAAAGCAAAGCAGAGCACCTGCTTCACTCCTTTTTGTTGGCCACTCTACTTACATTTTTTATTAAGATTTTTTGGTGTGAAGGCTACTTACTAATATCTGAAGTATAAATCATGTACAGTATGTATAAATAATGATACTTGAGTAAGCAGGTGAGAATGGAAGCATTTTGTACATGATCATCCTTAGACTGTTACTTTTATTTTGAGGAAACAAAGGAAGACCATGGTTCGTCAGGAAGCATCCCTAACAAGGAAAGCTTGTGTAGTTGTAGACATCAGCCGTGTACATAAGATGAGGTAAGACACCTGCTGTGATAAAAACTGATGAAACAAATTGCCAAAGAGACCAGCTTCAATAATTATATATTTGAGCCAACTATAAGAACATAGAAAATTGGATATATTTTGCAGTTAGAATTTTTTAGTTTTGCATAATCTTCCATTTAGCAACAATTCGGACCACAGCCATTATAAATATATGAATAGGCAGTCCCCGGTTAACGGCAGGCTCGGTTAACAGCAATCCGGTTTTACGGGGCTTGTCCAGCGACGAAAATCGGCAATTTTCAGTGCCGAAAATCACCGATTTCTGCTTATCGTCACCGATAATTGGGTATTGGCGCTCATATATACCTAATAGAGGAGTCGATAACCGAAAATCTGTGCTTTTCAGCACCGATAAGCCCGAAAATCGCCAAAAAAATGCTGAAATTGCCGATTTTCGGTTAGCGGCAATTTTCAGCTATTATCACACCCTCAGAACGGAACCCCCGCCGATAACCGGGGACTGCGTGTAATTGCATTTTTAAATCTGAATTCTTGATTTACCATGACCTTAATGCTTTTACAAAACTAAATGATTATGCTAAATTTTTGGATTATGTGAAGTATAAGAATTTGCCTTTTTGATTTTTTCTGTTTTCCTTTGTATTTTACCCAGTTGAGGAATACAAAAATAAAGGCATTTAGTTTTGTCCCCCAAAGGTGGTGTAGTTATTCCTTGTAATTTTGTTTTCTAATTACCTTACTGTATTATTTTAATTTCTCTTATCCAGTGTACAAACTCTATTTTCTTCCCAATGACTTTCAGCAAAATACTTGTCTTTTAAGTGGGTGGGATTTGTCTCTAAATGTTGAATTTGGTTTGTGTATAACTGCTTAAATGAATCCTCAGTCTAAGAGAGATCAGCAGCCTTGAATCTGATAGCTTTCCTTGCAATAGAGCAAAATCATGGGTGGGGGGTAAGCACTAATTCATATTGCTTTGTAGCGTTACAGTCATGCTGTTATTACCCAGTTGGCTCAAGGATATGGCTAAATAGTTTTTTTTATTATATTGGTTAATTAAGATGCCAATTGTTATGGCACAATGGTTGGAGGTACAAATAAACTCGGATTGACCTTGGCTGCTTGAACTAAATCCAAGGGATTACCAGACAAATGAGTGGGCTTCCTTATCAGGTGATAACAGTCAGTAGTTAAAAGACTGATAGAATTCCAAATTTTATCTGCAATGATAAGTACTAGTTCCAGTTGTTAAAAGTTTCAAGAGATCAAAAGGTGCATTGGGATTAAGGCTTTATACTAAGTACATATATCTGGGTGGCAAATAATTTAATTTCATTATTATGTACTGTAATTGTGATAGACCCAAAATACATGTAAAATATTTGCTAAAACTGAAAACCTGTTAAATTCATTATATTAGAAGCCAAAATGTGGGATGTATAGGTATTTATAAAGGAGTATATGACTAGAAATTGTAGCCTACAACTAATATGTGTAATGTTCTGGATATTATCAGTTTGTGATTTTTTTTGTCTCCAGATGTACTTAAATTATCCCTTTGATAGGTACAATATTCTGTAATCTGAATGCTAACACCCAAAATAAGGGTCCTTGTTATGTTAATGTGCTACTGGTAAATACCTGTAAACAGTGAGCTGGAAACTTGCACATTCTGGTAATCATCTATTCCACTCTGAAGTGCCAAGAGGAACCCTGCATACTATATTGTACCAAATAGCATCACATATTCAGAAAGACAAGTTCTTCCAAATTATTACAATTACTAGTAAGTAGTTTACCCTTGAGGTGTTTTATGCCTTATTATCTGAATTAAATTGTTTTGTTGCTCTTAACAGTTATTGCAGAGTTTGTTGCTTAGTGATGGAGATTTTTTTTTATTAACATTTGTTACTGTAAGATGGGTTTCTGTGACCATTAATCATTTTACGTCTGGTAGGTTTTGTTGGCCTGTTTTTCTAAGGATGACCCAAAACTAGCATGAAAATGAGAATGAATACAAAAATATTTTATTTAGTATATTTTTAACAGTGTGGCTAGCTATTCAACAATGGGAAGGGATCGTTGGAGTAAGCAACTAATTATCAGAGTGTGCATTATTCAGTTTTTCTTGTTAAACCATGTTTGAGGCATAGTAAACTAGTCATTAGAGTATAAGGTTTCCCTATACTTGGGTAAAAATAGATTTATAAGTAATGCCTAGCTTCTCCAGCAAAATCAGTATTTGAACAAAATTGTTAAGAATAGATGACTGACAAAACACTGACCCAGAATTCTTGGTTGTGATGTTACAAATTTGTTTGTGACAGTTGGTATGCTACAAATTTCTGCATATGAGGTGGGAAAGTATTACACCTTACAGTTGCAGCCAACATGGCTTTTAGCTGTGCTTATTATACATATTTGTTGTTTGTGTAAAGATTTAACTTTTTCTGTAAGCAGTTTTCAAGAATTTGTTGTGTTTCAAAGTTTTTATGACATGTTGAATTTAATTTTTTGTGATTTTACAAAACTGAGTTTCCTATAATATGATATTCTATATTATAAATCATGTATATTTGTCTCTAATATGAATGGTCTTTAAGATGATGCCATACACGTATGTATATTTGCCTTGGATAACTTCAGTCTGAAGAAGAGTTTTGTTCAGTAGGAACGTGTTGCTCAATTGGTGTTCATTCATAACATCAGCTCTATAAATTGTTCATACTTCCATGGTTGTTCAGTTAGTGCATGAGGTTTTATGGACAAGAAGAAAAGATACCCCCTTATTGATCATTTCAATTGACGGCTGAAATGTTTTTCAGTGGCTTTTTCCTTTTTTTATTTTCCAACATGTGAGATTATGTGAGCTGAAAAGACAGTTACTGTAGCCTCAGCAGAGAAGTAATACAGAATCGATTGTCAGAGACAGAATTAGTACAAGTGCTCCATTAGTTATAAGAATTAAGTCAATCCTTGAATATGGAACTGCGAATATTTCTCTTGGGCTGGTGGTTTTGATGTTACATGGTGTATGTATTGTGTTCATTTTGAATGTTCATTACTAGCTCAATAAACTGACCCGGCTGTTGTTTGTAGTAATGTGTACTGTGTAAATTTTTGTGAGCTTCACAATAGTAATATTGTTGCTCTTCTTACCAAGTTTGGGTGAACTACCGTATATTTGGATGTCTGGGAAGACTCAGTGGCTGAAGAAGGCAGTTTAAGATACATATTGCATTGAGTAATTCCTGCTCTTCTGATTTTTAGGCTATGAAGTGGTTCGTTTTTAGGGCCATGGAATTTTAGAAAGGTGTAGCATAAATACTCACTAGAAATATAGGTAAAAATCATATTTTGTTTCTTACTATAAGTACAACCAAACAGTTATGTAAGTTCTTGATTTAAAGGGAAACTGAGTAAATGATTAAAGTACAGTGCTTTTCATGAATGGCATCATAGTTTTGTGAAAGTAAGGTGGAGAATCTGTGTATAAGCATAGAACTTCAGAACTCATGGTTTTAGGTATTATCAGAACCTCTTGGTCTTTCAGAATTGCCTTGACAAGAATAATTCATTGAGAGTAATCTCACTGAAAAGATTTTCGCAGAAATTTTCCCCCAGTTGATCTTCACATATAATTTTAATAGCAAGTCATGAAAGAGTAGTGTTTTGGCACCATGCATCAGTCAGCTTTCAGAACAAAGTAGTCAGAGTCTGATGTCAGTCTGGTAGGTAATTCTTTCAACATCTGATAAAATGGTATGAAGTTATGAGCTTACCATATGCCTGGAGACCCAAATCAATGTGACTCCCAGACACTCTCTCCAAGAGGGTTTAACAAATTTGATATAGTGTAAACTGAATAAAACACCAATATGCCCAAGTATATTTTAACTGGTAGAAATAATGAAGCTCCAAGAGTCTTTAGCTGATGCTTTGTAATAAAAGAAACTGTTGTTTTTAGTCCCATCTCCACCACTTGGCATTCTCCTTTGAGTCAGTGGATGGTGTTCATGGGAGGAGGAACAGTTGTTTAATCAAATATAATAAATGGAAGTATTTTCAAGAAACTTCAGTGGTTTGCAACATTTCTTAACGAGAGTCTTGTCCACTGAAAAAGTCAATTATAGTGAAATGATAGTAGAAAAGCTGATTCTGATAAGAATGATTCTTTTAAAGAAAAATGAAGATTAAAAACCTTTATAAATGGTAAAAGATATGAAATTTGTATCTGTCTGCTAAACACCACTAAGGGTTATCATATGAAGAAATGTGTAGTAGTATTTAAAGCCACAGCACTACTCATATATTCTTTAGTAGAAATAATGTACTATGGTAGACTTTAGGGGGAGGACTAAGAAGGCCTTTACTTTAGTAATATCTCACTTGTTGTGGGAGAGGGACTATCAAGAGTGTGGGTCATTTGATTATAAGCACTGCCACCATGTGTTAGATGGTCTTTGGATAATGCCCTCCAAAAAAGGATAAACACAAGTGAAACACCACTCTGTCAAGTTCAAACCTCTACCAGTACCAAATAATCCGAGCCATAGGACCTGGATCCTTTTCTCAGTATTTATGGAAATTCTAGTTACCCTCCAAATTGCTTTGTTACTTTTAAGTCAATATTGTGTGTAGTTTTTCTCTTTCCCCTTGTAAGATGAACTCCATATTGATTGAAATTTTTTACCCTCTACTAGATGTTTGGAATTCTCATCAGGATTAGGTAATTTCTCATATTTATTACCTCTTCCGTAGTAACAAATAAACATGGATAAAAATGGCATTGGCTAAGTGTATCAGCAGAGATTAATGAACTATTCAGGAGTATGAGTTCCTCATACCTTCTTAATCCCTTGGTGGCTCTCCTTACAGACTCCATAACAGTGCAGAAATTTCTGAAACATGTGACTAGAGTGGTCGACAAAGCTATCTTCATGAATAATTATGCTACTGCTGAGGAAAATTAAAACTGAATAAGCCAATCTTATCCAAAGGAACCAAAGCATTTGGAGCTGCATGTAAACCATCAGTTGAAGTTATATGTACTTTGTGCAAGAAAACCATGTGAGAATCGCAGAGTAGTCCATTGTGTTAGGGCCTAGATTTGGATTTTTTTGAGCTCCAGACTGATATCTAAGACTATTATTGTATGTATTGTACTATGGTGTGAGAAATGTACGGAGAGACTCTGGCTGTTTTCTTGGATCAGCAGATAGCTGCCACTTCTTCCTCGTCCTGAAAGTCCTACATGTATAAACAGAAGCCCTTTTCCTTTGAGAATACTCAAATCGTTTCTTAAAATCAACGTGTAAATCTTGGTTTAACTCTGGCTACACATTTTCATATTGTTTATATGCGTTACTGTGCATGCGTACTGGAGTTTGCTCATAATGAATGTTTTTCTTTTATGTAGCTACATAATTTCACGTAAAATTCAAAACGTGAAAGCTCTAAGAAAAGTCTGGAAAACTACTAGACCTACAGTATTTCAATCAGAAGTGCCCTTTATTTTAATGACTTTATTTTCATTTTCTACAGAAACTTTTTCATACATCATGCAATTGTAATTTCTCATTAATTTTTCTTTGCTATACTGTATTTAAAAGAAGTTTCAAAACTTTATGAATTGATTCTTTGCTTTATATAAATCACATATTTTCCATATCTACACCGTAATCTTTTTGAAAGTATGGATTTTCTTTCTAATGTAGAAATCTACAGTATTACATAAAGAACATTTATGGAAGTGGTCTAAGTGTGTCAAAGGTGGATCAAGCAGTTGTGCTTTAAGAATGGTATCTTAAGAGAATAATCCTTAATATCCTTATGGGTTAAGCAGCTTAACCATTCCATAAATGACCTAATTGAAGTTGACAGGAAAATTGGCAGCACGTGTGAAAACATATGCCACGTTTCTAGGTTTATTATTTAAATTTTATTCAAAAATAATTATGACAATGATTTAAAAACAAAATAAATTTCAGCAAGAGAGCATATATGCCCAACACTACCCATTTTTTATTTATTTTGTAATAAAGATGAATATCTGATACTGGATGAGTAATGATATGTATGGCGTCAGCGTGCTGATTCAAATCAACAGCCAGGATCTCTTCCTAAATTTGTCGCACTTTTGCTGTAGATAGGAAATTATACATTTGATTGGCATTTGAGTTAAACTCTCATTACTGCAAAGAATGGCAGATCATGTTCCAAAATGCTCCTGAAATCTAATTTCATTTGTAGTTTTATGTATTTATCTGGAATGGGGTTGATTTTGAGATGTCTCGAAAAAGATATGAAAATTTTGAGTATAGTTCAGTTCAGAATGTATAGTCGTAGTTTCTGTTGTTTCTGAAATTTTTATTAGAGCAACATTAGAGAGGAATATAAACTGAATTACAACATAAAACGGCAAAATATAAAGTAGACATTTTTGGATGATGGATGTCTGATGTATGATAAACATTTATAAATGTAGGTCTGTCTTGTTGAGACAGGTTCTGATTAAATGCCAAGGTGAAGGGAAAAGATATAAAGAATATCCCCTTTGGTGAATTAAGCTTCAGAAGTGAAGACAGTTGCCAATATTGATTGGAAATATTGTCATTTATTAAAATTTTTAGGTGAGCACTGTATAAGTTTTGTTGTGAATTGTGCTAGATTGGACATCACATGTAGTTCTAGTAGATGTGCAATAAATTAATGAAGGTTAAAAACAATATTGCCTTGTAAACAGAGAAATTATTGTATAATGTGCCAGAACATTTTTCTTTGTATTATTTTTCATTATTGGGCTTTGGGCATTTCTTATGTTTTTTTTTTTAATTTCATTATTATAGAATAGATTGTGTTATACCTTTGGCAAACACGGTGTATTTCTGCATTTTAAGTAATCACTAAATTCCAAAAAGCTTGTTCATTTATTTTTACAGCATGCAATTGGTATGTTCATTTTTTTTTATATAGCATGCAATTGGTATGCCATGTGAATTCCTTCAAAAGGTGGATAGGAAGTCATTTCTTGTAGGATGAAAAGAAAATTAGAATGTAGTCTACAAGGGATTTTATGAACAGGAATAGGCTTTACTAAAAATGATTTGGCATTGTCAGTTACGGAATTTCAAATTTTGGCGCGTGAAACAATTTTACAGTATTTGTATACAGTGATGTTATTGTGGATTTGAAATGATGAAATGATTGCAGTATATCTGCTGTCTGAAGTAAATGTTGCCATGTCTACAGTTGTTGGTTACAGAAACTGTTGTGTTGTCTACATGATAATTGCTAGTTCTTTTAACCTTTTGGTCATGTAATTTACTCCAAAGGAAACTTTTGAAATTCAAATTTTTATCTTCATTCAGATCTTAAGTATTATGCAGAGTTTAGTACGGTGGATTCTGTCAGATAGTGAAACAGTGTCCTTATAGTAAGGAAAACACAATGTCAATCTTTTTTATTTACAGTATTCTAAAATTCATGAAAGATTTTCTTACAAAACTGAAAACCTTTATGTTACATGTATTTTTATGTGCAGGTGGAGGAAGTTGACCATCCGAACTTGTCAAAATGTGCAAATGGGGTATTGCTGGTAGTTGAGCAAAGATGACTTAGTCTGAGAGTGGTTTAAATTCTCTCACTTGCTGGAACTTCCATTTGTATCAGTCTTTCTATGAGACAGATGTCTATTCACCTCTAATGTAGAGATCTATGAAATAAATCACCCATAGCATTCACTTGTAAAATGTAACATTTCACTTATGTTGTAGGCTGAACACCGTTAGTGTTGCTGAAAATTCAGTTGAACTGCCACAGTGGGAATAACCATGAAGCACTGAGCAGGCTGCTGACTGCAGCTCTGTTTCTTCATCTTGGCAAGTCATTTGCAAAAATAAAAAATAAAGATATTTGGCGCACACAAGTATTTTGTGGATTTTTCTGGTTCCCATTTCTTCTTAAGCCCTCATTGCTAATTATCAAGCCACATCACAAACATAAGCGAGGCCTTCAGTCCATGTGCAGTCAGGCATCTTATGTAAGATGCAAGCTCAGTGGTTTTGCCTGGACTTCACAGTGTGCTGGTCCTAGGTATGAGCCCTGTGCATCGCTGAGAGAGTTCATTGGCAACATAACCATACCATCTCTGAAGCTAGGGATGGAGGGTTTAGAACCCAAAGTTCTACTTGCTGAGTCATCAGCATTACTGCCTGGTTCCTCTTGGTCCCAGCTTGAATGGAGAGAGGGCTTGGGTGCTGACTATATATATATATATATATATATATATATATATATATATATATATATATATATATATATATATATATATATATATATATATATATATATACAGGCAGTCCTCGGTTGTCAGTGGGTGTTCCATACCCGACAGCATGACAATAACCAAAAATTGCCGATAACCAGAAATCAATGAATATCAGCGCTGATAAGTGGATAACGGCACCTCTGTTAGGTGGGTATCGGTGCCTATCTTTGGCTGTTGGCGTCAATAAATGGATATTGATGTATATCGTCGCCGAAAATCCAGTTATTGTTGTCGCTAGACAAGCGCTATAAAACCGGATCGCTGATAACCAAGGACTGCCTGTATATGTTCAGTCCCAAGGACATTACATGACAATGCAATAACCTGTACCTTGCTTCTACTGTTCATGAGTGACCTTTGAATCTTTTAAGTTTTCACAGGTGACCAATATTCATACCTCCCTTACCTTGCATTAATGGTTATCAGTTTTGCTGAGCCAGACCATGTTCTTCAGAATTTTTATGTACCATATGATGACAGTGTTTAATAAGAAGTCGGAAAGTGTGGCAACATCAAATAAAGATCTGGAGACTTCTATAAAAAAAGAGTTCCAGTTTTATAATGTAATTAAATGTGGAAGTCATAAGGTCTAAGGAAAGGGGAGTGTATTTGCAAGTGGTAATACTTACGAAAAAAGTAGCATTACTTAATAAAAAAACAAAGATTATTCTGCCTATTAATGCTAATAAGGGCTTGTGTCATAATTTTTGCTGTTATAAACAGTTGAAGCCTGGTCAATTCCAAGTGAGATAGAAAGTGTTGATCCTGATGCAGCAATGCTTGGCCTGCATAGGTCTTGGTAATCATGAAAGAGGCACAATTGTAGTGTCACCAAAGTGGATATAGGATTAAAATGGAAGCTTCATCTATCCCTTACCTCCAGTATGAAGGAAGAAAAAGCTGCCAGAATCCATATGACTTCCAAGGATTGTATTGCACTTTTGATAGTGCACAAGATGCTCGTCGCGAAACATTCAAGGGCATGAACTTAGAGAAATAGGGATACACTGGAGAACCAGTAATAAGGCTTCGATTATCGTATTGATATCTACCAGCTGGGCTGGGTAATGCTTCAATTAAGAGTACACTTAAACTCTGCCTTTGAAATCATCTCCATTATCTATTAGTCAATGCTGATTATCTTTCTCCTAAGATTAAATGATCAACAACTTCAAGGGGTTTTAGTAGATGTATTTAGATGAAGACCAAGAAATTGACTTGTTGGAGAGGACTAGGATTGTATGAAGGTTATGACAGAAGCCAAAAAGTCTATGATCAAAACATTAATGTTGTGGAGCCGCCCCTATAAATATGCCCCAGAAATAATGAAGCATGAGTTATGGGATCTGCTATCTCATCTCTTGTCTCTTCACTCATCAGGACACTAATTTCTCCAAAATTACTCAGGGAGACACCATGCAATATTTAGGATGCAAGTATTGCAATAACTTGAGTGTATTATTTGTGAAGTGTAGGAAGATGTGATTTAATTACATGAAAAGGGGCAAGGACAACAGCAGAATGAATTTATGCATTCATCTTTGTCAGCATTGTAATCTTCCTGATGTGACCAGTAGTATGAAGGAGTGTTTTACCAATCCAAAAGTAGGCTACACATAACAACATTATAGAATATCACTCCTTCAAACCTTGATCACTCCTTACCTGACCACTGTCTTCATTATTTTTCCTTTCATTTTGTTCTATTCCTGTTTCTATTTATATCATGCATATTCCAATTTGTAGCTTACCTTGGCAACACCTGCACATTTGTGTTTATTGATATTTACCAGCACATGTGTCCACCAGACACCAAACATTCTCAGTTCCTGAACACCTTTGTTAAACCCAAAACTAATTTCCACAAGTAGAATTTTTCACATGTAACTTCGTACCCCTTTGTCTACTGGAGGCCAGTCAATCTAGTGTACTGTCTAGAGCAGCATCAGATACTCCTTTTACCTTTAAATCCCTGAAGGAGTTCACCCTCCCTGTTATTTTTGACAAAGAGAGAATGTAGGGCAAAAAGTGTGAAGCTATTAAAATCCCAAGGCCATACCAGTTTAACAAGTTTGCCCTCAAAAGTCTGCTTTCTGCCAGGGAAAAGCATCAGTAAATGACCAAATATGATTTATTCAAACACAGTGGGATTCATCTCGCCCAATGCAGAGCTGCATCATTGTCATCGTAAAAGACAGTTATTACTGAAGTATGAGCAATGTTGCACCTTTGGTTTGCTGTGTATCATACTGCCAGAGATCTCATATGGAGGTGAATAGAATAAATACTACCTTTGTTGCCAGAAGTTACACCCACTACAAGACCCCAAATCCATCCCTTAAATACCCCTTGAAAACAAATTACAATTGTCTGTCTCTCACCATTTCTCATTTGAAACTTCTTTGTAAACTTGTATAAATATAATTAATTTATAGCTGAAAAAACATGCTATTCTTATCCTTGTTTAAAATAAAAAAAAATTTTATTTCTTGTTCAAGCATTAATGCAATTTATAAATGCTGTCTTGATAAGGATAAATGTATTTGAAGTTTATATTGATCATTTGAATAAGAGAAAAGTGTTTGCATCAAGTCCTTAAGACTACAGTCAGAATAGGTCCAAGTGAGAGTGTGAATTAAAAACTCACTGGTTGCTTCACATTTGTTTGTTCCTTTGAAACTCGGACATTCTTATTCTGTTGGTGGATGCCACACATTCATTATATATTTGAACAAAGGATGACATAGTAAATCCCCTATATCCATGCTTGATTTTAAACTTCTGGTACTTGCTATCCGATTTCATATTTCCACCATATACTGTATACAGTTTAACATTTTACAATTATCAGGGATTATTCGGCTTAAGTATACCACTGGGGATGTATTGTTGATTAAGACATCGTCTGTCATTGTGGCTGAAAATTGCTGCCAAATTATTGCAGCTAATTTCACTTGGAATAGAACAGTAAACAGTAACAAACAAAGATTAGATATGAAGCCACAGTAGACTTCTAAGTTTTCTTTGAAAGAATTAAAGTAGTCATCTTCTAGAAAATATGTCAGGTGGAAATATAATTAATTAAATAGAATTAAAAATAAAAAACAACTTGAGACTTATGAGCAAAAGTGATATTCTCATAATTTAATTATGGATAAATGCTTAGTGCATCTGTACTGTATATACATTGATGTATATGAATGAATGAGACCAAACCCTCTGCGCCACCTCTGAGAGAGTTAAGAATAACTTGAAGGTCCAGCTAGATCACAGCTGTTGTCATAAACATCAGTGCTCTAATCCATATATCATATATATGACAAAAAAGAAAAAAAGAATGAGAATCTTTGAGCAGTAAGTGGTGCTCCTTGCAGTAACATTCACCATCAGGTGGTAACCAGTTTTGGTACACAGTTGGTTTACCAGTTTTAATAGTCAACTTTTTCTTCCTGCAGTAGATAAAAGCACCTGTAAAAAGGGATTTTGACAAAGGAAAAATCTATTTCTGAGGAAGGTCCCGTGTCACCCGGTGAAATTCCATTACAGCACGAATTTCTAGGTATAAAATGCTAGCATTTTATACCTAGAAATTCGTGCTGTAATGGAATTTCACCGGCTGACACGGGACTGGACTTAGAAAAAGGTTTTTCTATCTTAGAGACATCAAATATGTTTTGGAAACTGTAGATAATTCCAAAGAATGTAGTTAAAAGTAATGAATATACATGTTTTATATAATATTCAAATGCGAAGATGAAGAGAATTTATCCTCTGTAGATTGTTATTACTTAGAAACTTGGTGTGTAAGGGAATCATAACACAATATTTATCAAAACCTAAAAAAAATTTGGTTTTATAAGTAATTTATGCTTTGCTAAGTACTGATAAAGATGTCAAGCTGTCAAGCTGGATTCCGTCAACAGATACATATTTCAGGCTCATCAAACCTTTGCTGTAAAATGATATGGCGTACTTTAGACAGTTGCTTATTGACATGAGGAAATCCAATACGAAGAGAAAGACAGTTTTCTGGCTCATGCTCACCAAGGTTTTTCCTACACTTACTTTTGAACCAGGCTGCATGTGGTGAGTGAGTCTTTGCATTCATGTGATAACTGCTATTTTATGAACATGGATCATTTTTGTGATTTTGTACGTGCATCTGAGCTAATGTTATTATTTTATGCTTGACCTTGCTCAGGTGGCAATAGATTAAGAATTGCAATAGTACAAAAGTGCATTGTGAGACTTATTCTTAGTTTCCCTTTTCCTGATTGCCTGAAATAAGGTTATACATGAATTATTCTTTATATGTGGCTCTGTATTGTCCCAAAGAAAGTATTCTTGTGCACTTTAATGTTTTACTTTAAGCTTTATGGAAGGTATATTATAGTAAATATACATTTGAATTTTTATAAAATGTCATGGTCTGTTACAGTTAGTATTGGACTGATAAAAAAAAGATTTAGAAGTCAGACGTAAAATTGATTAGATAAATTGTCATCTAATTGAAAGCTGATAAATTGTAGGTCTGATGGAAACATGTCACCTTTCCTGTTAGGCGATTGATGTTATATTTCATATGTTGAGAATTGGGTAATTGTGGTAATTTAATGCTCAATATTATTTTGCTTAACTTTGTTGTAATTAAAGAGTACCATTTAATACCGTTCATCTATACTTTTTTTTTTAATCAAAGCATTCTTTTGTGCCTGTACATGTTTCTAACACAAAGCATCAAAGAGGAATGTGGTCATATGAATTACAGATTTCTTATTTTTACCTATGCTTTCCTACTTAGTTTAGAGCATAGCAACTAAACAGTGAATTGCTGGTTAAGCTGGGGAAGCTCATGGAATAATGATAAGCAATGGGTGGGATCTCCTTCTGTTGGTAGGAGTCCCCTTTCTCAGTTACTACCTTCATTCATTGACTTGGTTTCAGCAGAAGTGGTCTTATATATCAAGTGCTCTTCTAAGTGCATTTCACTTTCATCTCTAATCATCTTCATGTCATTAGTGTTTGCTTTTGAATACTTTCTTGTGAATTATTTGTTGCTCACATCAAAATCTATACCAGGAGAGGCTAGAGTGGGAGGAGATGGAGTGCCAGTTACAATAATGAAATTGGAGTAAAGAAATCAGTCTTGATGAAGATGAGTCTTACATGATGACTACCATAATCATCAACAAGCAGTCATGTCATCATACATTCTTAATTAGTATGCGTTTGTGGTATTGTCACTCTAATAAACGTACCATGGCCAGAGGGTAAATAACCAAGTCAATGTTTGAGGAATGTACAGGACAAAGACTTTTAGTAAGAAACCAAAAGTTTAATGTGAGCTAAAGAAATCTAATAATAACCTGATGGCAGACTCCTTTCAAATGAAAAGACAGCTACCTAAAGAATCCAGGATTCATTTCCCACCTTCCTAGGTAGGGCTCAAGCTCAAATGAAAATATGAGGTTTGTAATTCATGTGAACACATAAAGAATTGAAAGTAACTTCTTGAAAGGCAAATGCCTTCATTGTGTTAGGAGTGCTGCCGTTTCAGCTTCATACTGAGAGAAATATCTAGTCTAGAAGGAATGAGTTTTTGACAGAGAGAAAACCAGGGACTATCTTTGATTCAGCTCTTGATCTGTCCTCCTTATACCAAATCTACAGGCTCAAGTAAAAATAAGTTTTTGTCTACGAAACTTGATAATTACTCGAAACTTTTATTTTTGTTGGCAGTGCAGTTGCAATTGAGAGGGACTAACTTTTAAACCATTGATAAAGAAAATTTACTGAGTCTTTCTTGGGTGTATATAAAAGCCAGTGGCCCTCTGCCCACTTGAGAATGTATATTCCTGTTGTGTTCAGATGAATATGAGATTGAAAATATTCTTACAACTTGGTATAGTGATTAATCAGATGTTGGTACATAACAGAAAATGTTGTACTGATCGTCCAGATTGTGCATGATGCCGAGTCAGATGTTTACTCTTTACAGTATTCGCATTTGTGTAATTTTAGTTGGTAATTGAGAATGTTTTAGTGCAATGAGTTTGTTGTGAGAGTCTACTGTTAGTTTTGTTAAGGAGATTTACAGTTTTTTTGATGATGTCTGTATTGTGGGAATGAGTTTTTTGCCATCACTATGTAATTCCATGTCAGACTGAATTTATGATTATATTATATATATATATATATATATATATATATATATATATATATATATATATATATATATATATATATATATATATATATATATATATATATATATATATATATATATATATATATATACATATATATATACAGTATATATTTGTTGTAAGTTAAACTATAAACTTGTTAAGTAATGGAACATAGCTGATGATTTTGATTTTGGGTTTTACTGCTAATGGAATTTTGCTTTGTTCGCGAGAGGGACATGTTGTATCAACCTTGATGTAATAAAGTTACTAATATAAATACTAAGGACCAAAAAGTAAAGCCCAGTGTCTATTGCTTGGAATTAAATCTGTTAATGTCTTTTTTGTTATTGATTTTTATGGTATTTGATTACAGCATTATATATATATATATATATATATATATATATATATATATATATATATATATATATATATATATATATATATATATATATATATATATATATGCACACATGGCAATGCTACAGAGATAATAAATTTCTCTCACAATAGCATTTTATATTTTTGTGCTTCTTATTGCAATATTACAGCTTCCCCCACTTCTTCCACTAACATTGCAGTCATAACCCATTTTTTATCACTTATGGTAACCATAAATCCAATTTGGTGGATGAAGTCCATAAAACCCTTCATCTGAAATGGTCAGTGAATTGCTGCTGACACGATTTTAGCTAAAAAGTACTTCTTTTTCAAGGTGACTTTTATGCTATTATGAGTTATAGATTTACAGAATTGGGCATTATTGCAATATGAGAAGGGTGCATACCTTATTTTCCTCTAAACTATCTTACAATTCAAGCTCTTCATACTAAAGCCATTGTTGTACTGGCCTACAAAAGACATATTTTATTGTAGTCATTATTTAAGGACTTATAGAAAGTTAAATGGTAATATGTTTGCATTTGGTATTACAATACAGTGTAGTCATTTCATAGAAGTGTGCAATTAAGGGAGGAAAGTCCTTATTCAGTCAAACCATCTACAAGTCAGTTGAAATGTTTACAATCTGTTGAATTTGATGAATATACAAATCCTATGCCCAAAAATATAAGTTCAAAGTAACTCAAAGGTAATTATTTTTAGAATTAGATCCTTGAAACAAAATGTTTTTAAATTAAGAAAGTAGTGAAATAACATTGTACTCTGTGATACGTTGAGAGGCAGATATTCCATTCATCGACAATTTCCTTGACTTCATCTATCTTTGACAAAAGTGATGCTACAGAAACAGCTTCCTTGAAGACTGCATTTTAGATTTGCACGAATGTAGTTGATATTATATATATATATATATATATATATATATATATATATATATATATATATATATATATATATATATATATATATATATATATATACAGTATATAAATATATATATAAAATATATATACATACATACAGTATAACAGATTTTGAACTGATACTTTGTATGTGTGCAGAAAATCTCAAGTCCACATTTTCTTTCATAATTGCATTGTGCACTCACCAGTGTGTAGATTCAGATATGTTTTGTAAAAACCTATTTCCAAGTGGGATGTTTTAATGATACAAAAGCTACCATATTGAAATATTCATGTGTTTGATTTCTACGAACTTGAAACACTTCATGCTGATGTATTATGAGAGGTAATTAACATTTTTCTTATTTCATCCAAGTCATAACAATTCCCTGTAAAATTTGCTTGGCAAAATTATTGTACGTTTAATTATATGTGCCTTAATCTGCGAGAACGGGAGATAATAGAGTATTCTGTATTGAAGGAATGGATCAGTGGGTATTACGGTAACACCTGAGGTGACGTGATTTCCTGGTTGGGAGAAACCCAGTGCTCTCTCACTCCAGAGTCATTCTGAGTTCCATTCTTATTGCCTTGTTAGGTCACCCTTTGTCATTTTATTTCATTCTCATACCTGTATATTGTTATGCTTGCAATATTTTTGTAGGTATACAAATTATGTAATATTTCACTGTTGCCCTTGGATTTCTCAGACTGTTAGGGGCCTTCGCATTAAGGGTTTAAAGTTGATGTTTAGTGGTGTTTTCTTCATTGTTTTAGGATTGCCTCTTCAAATTTACCCTGGATTTCTCTCATTCTTCAATTTTGATTTTTTTTTAACATTGTGAAAGAGAATAGGTGGGGAAGGCATTGGTATGGACATGATTTTAAGTAGTTCCAGGAGTTCAAGTGTGTGACTGAAAGAGAAGTTTTCTCATCTGTAAAATTCTAGTACCTGATTTAAGATAAAAAAAAAAAAACTTTTACTGTTAAACTCTTTCCCTAAAACTCAGCTGATCTGTACAAATGGTCCTCCCTAGACTGGTAGCCCTTTGTGAGTGAAGGCCTCAAACAGCAGTTATTTAAATCTTGAGTTGGTGATTACAGCATTGCCTTGAATATAGTTTCAGCTGCTTTTGGAACATGGAAGGTTAGGTAGATATCATACCTTCTTGCCCGTACAATTCAAGGAACTGGAAAATCAGTAAATGAAATATGGAATATTCTTGGTTTCAGCATTAACTCCGAAAGAGAGCATTAGGAACTCATCTGTATATGTTTTGTAATATATGACAAAATAAATATCAACATCACAATTCTCCAAATTTCAGCAGTATTTGTTGTTTGTTGTTATCTTGATTTTCACAGTAGATCTGTCTGCAATATTGCCAACAGTTAAAATCAATAAAATCAAGAACACAAAAATGTACAATTTTCAGTGCAAAGCTTTAGTTCCATTGACGCCTAAATTTTATATTCCATTCCATTGAAGCTCCTAATAATTTCTGGCCTAAAAGCCTTATATTACAACTTATTGACATTGTCAAGCAACTGTATGAAGCTAATATAAATAATCAAATATGTTGGATCCCTCTCCAAATCAGTACTTAAGAAAATGAGGATTCTGACTTGATTAAAAGGAGCAGGTCTGTGAATGATTGTATAGCAGTAACACAGGAAAGAAGATTAAACCTCTGAAGTGTTACAACATTACTCGTTCCAAAATTTACACCACATTACGTAATGTAACTTTGTCCCTCCTTCGAACTGGAGACACTTGTGTGACCCGTGGACATCTAATAATATCTTGTATGACTCAGTTCCCTTATGTAGGTTGCAACTCAGTTCCTACAGACAATAAGTTCATATGCAACGGTTTTAATTTCAACCAACATTGAATACAATCTTTAAAATAACCCCTTTTAGAGAAAATTTATTGAATCTTCAATGCTTTCAGTCTATCCTAAAAAGAAATGACGTTTTCGGGGCATTTGACTTAACAGAAATGACATAGTTATGATATCTGTTCTCACACATTTTGTATCAGCCCTAGGAGAACTATGAATTGTTTATTGATAATTAATCAGACTTGTTGTCCTCAACTTGGGATCTCTGGTCATGCCAATTTCTCTGAGGACTAAAACTGAGCAAGTTGTCCTTGATGTGTCTTACTCAGGATGATATATATTAAATCTCAAGCAGCCTAAAATGAAACTTAGAGTGTTCTCCCTCTTCTGAATCGGTCACAGATGTACAAGGAAGCTGAGCCCATTGTTCAGTAAATGAAAGTTTTGTCAGCATAGTAAATAGGCGAATTCCTTCTTGTTTTCCAATAATCATATCAGAGACAAATTATGGTTCATGAATTAAAGCCATGATTACCTAGAGGCCTATAATCTGTGGAAAAGTGATAGTTCGAATTTGTCATGGAATAATTATACCCAGCTAAGAGCTGTGGCTCAAAGAGTCATGTTGAAGTCAAAGAGAATATAATTTGACTCTTACAAACTAGGAACATAAAAGGTTGCTACTCCCAAATTTGCACTTTTTGATGTTGGTTCAACAGATCTTCCATTGCTCAGACCAGATGGTTCCGTCACTTTCTGTCCAAAGAAAAAGGCAATCCTTTCAGCTGATGTGTTTGACAGTAAACAGACCAGTTTTCCTGATGCTAGCTGATTAGTTTACCTCCTCAGTCTAGTTTAGCTTTTCAGTCCTGTGAAATTAAAAATATTTTACTTGATCTGGATACTTACGGTATTTTACCTTTTCAACATGTGAGAACTGCTCCTAAGTTATGTGTTCCTTTTTGTTAGGTAGCTAGAGGAAGTTGTTTTTTCACTTGTTAGAGAATTGGTAGTGTTACTGCATTAAGTAAATGTATTTGTGGTAGCTCCAGCCTTGCCCATTGCCACTCCATTCCTATAACTCCCATTTTGTCTGAATTTTTTGAAGGTAGGCTGGCAAAACAATTGACTGCCTATGCTGAAAGTAATCATCCCCTCCCTGGTTTGCAGTTAGGTTTCCACGAGGGCCTTGATGTTTGCCATACTCTGCTTTAAATTTCCAGTGTCATACAGAAATACATAGATTGTGATCATGAATTTCACGTGATTGATCCCGCCTTCAGTGCTGTCATTGCAATCGTGATGCAAGTAGGCAGTAGTCTTCTCTAGCTTCATAAGTTCATCATTCAGAATCTACTTCACTTGATCATTTAATAACTGCATTGTGCAGATTGGATTTCCCTGTGCCAAGCTACATTTTAACCAAACGACTGCAAACCCAGCCAAAGCTTGGTCGAGGCTTCGGCAGAGGCTTTAAAATATTATTAAACGATATTTTTAGAAGTGAATTATTAAAAAATTATGTGAAAACTTGGAATGGAAAAAATGCCAAGAATTACAAATTCTTATATGTGTAATAATTTTAATTCTATCTTTAATAGTAAATAGCAGAATAAATTTCAGTTTACAGTATTGTAAACTTGTGAAAATATGTATCAGTAGATCATTTGATACATAGCTTGTAATATGTATTTCCCCTCATGGAATATTTTAAAATTTATTAAGATATATTTAATTCATTTATACCAATGTTCTGTCAGTTACAAATATTAACAATAAAAAAAGTTTCTTTGTTGCTCAGTTGAAAAAGGTTAGGTATTAGAATTTTGTATTGTTTTGTTATTGCTGCATACATACACAAAGTGTGGTCAGGTCATGTAGTAGCTATGGCTTAGGAGCCCATTTTTAATTACAAATTGTGTACTTTATAACCACATGGCCATGCATATGAAATGAAACTGAATTAAACATGACTTGGGGAATTTGTATGTATTACAAGGCATTTCACCTAACAGCCTCATATACTAAAGTATTTGGTTTGGAGTATGGTCATGGAAGTATCTGCCCTGGTAAAACTGTCTTTGTCTTTTAGGAACAACACCCATTTTAAATCTTTTCTTGTGCCAGCATAATCTGTATAACCATAGGCCCGCATTCAGCCCCATGCCACTCGGAAAGCACTGTAACTGTGGTTGTAGACGAGACAGTGTTGTTGTGTGTTTGTAGTCTTCAAAAAATAATTTTGAGGCGTATCAACATAAAGAAATTCATGTTGTGTCGGTACCTTAGGCATTAGTTATCCTCACAACCATATGCCTTTCAAGCAATGTTTTTACTAAATGTATATACCTTCCTGTTAAATACATATATTGCTTGAAATGTCCATGCACAACTAAGTGTATAAACAACCACATACCAACAAAACCCAGAGCCTTGAAGTTGCTTTACTTCATGATCGCTGATGCAACAACCTTTTGATGCTGTTGCTACTTGTTAGAGTTCATTTTTATTCCAGCTAGTACCAACTTCCATAAAGGGTGTATAAATGGTTAGCTACGCTTCTTTACAGAAATTTATTTAGTCCATTCTAACACACATGTCCTGATTAATGGTCTTACCATTGCATAATTCTGTACGCATGACTCCACTCTCTATTATCACTGTGGTTTTATGTACGATTAAGTGTTAGTATAAATTTATGAATAAATCAAAACAGTCTTTTGGAGCATCCACAAGAAAGTTAAGGTTTCAACCCAGTGGGCTCTAGAATAATATAATCATTTGTTCCCCAGTTTTCATAATATGCGGAACAGTGGTTTGGGTTAAGAATTCTATCACTAACCAAATACTAGTTCCATGAACAACAATGATGACTAAGAAAGGTCTGGAGCAAGAGGCCTAAATAGTAGCACCTTGGAGTAGGTGATCAGGTTTGTGGTAGGAAGTGAGAAAGAGCATGAGGGACATGCAGATTGCCCAGGGATACTTCCTATGCTTTTAATCGCAGTGGAACTTTATATATTATTTGTAAAGGGTGACTTTCTGGTTTCTGTGGGAAAGAGATGAAGGTGCTGGTGTGATTGACTGACAATGTAAACTGGTGTTGATAACTTATCATTTGAATTATGAGAGAAAATCTGGATTAGAATGTCCAGAAATAGTCTCTCAGTCCATGCGTGCAGTATGCTGCATCACGCCATGCCTCTGGGGATCAAACAAGAAGCCACTGAAGCTTTAGAATGTTAGTGGACCGGAAACGGAAAAGAAAATTACGACAAATGGATGCATCAGGAGCGACTGAAGTCAAAGCTAAGAATGTCTCTAAAATAATTCTACAAATATACATAGCATTAAGAAGAGACTCCTCAGAACGAAGAAAAATGAGAGAAGAATAGGATTCTAACATCACACACTCAAACCTTAAACTGAAAATCGTTCAGGATATGAAAACTCTCACCGCTCTTGGATCATATACTACATTTTTCTCACGGAACTCAACATGCTTTGCCATTTGAGCTACCAAGGAATGTAACTAACATTAATACAATGATTTCACTTAACAATATCAATGTTCCCTAATATCTATACCTTCATTTTGCAAAGAGTGCACTCTGTCTGAACCAACAGACTGGATCTCTTCCACAGCAGAGGTAACTCTGACAACTGAGCAAATATTCAGTAGCTGTCAGTGTCATATTACCAAGTAACCCCATTTGGAAAATAGTCTATTATCTGGTGTCTTGAATGATTAAGGCAGTGCTTCTATTTTCAGAAATCCAAACTATTTAAAGAAGTTTAGTTTTGACATACATACAAGAAACTTAAGATGTGCTTACAGAATAAAAAAAAAAAAAACCTTGCTTGCTTTTTCGCCAATTTCGAGTTCTTGGGTTTCTACTTGAAGGAGTGGGTTAACATGCATCAAACACTGCAATTTGTACAATATGGCTTTTGCTTTATATCATGCTGAATAAATGTAGACTAGACTTCAAGACCATTGTATTGCCAAAAAATCCTCCAGTTCAATTAATCTGTAACATATTTACCAAAGCGCCATACTTCCTGTCATGGACATGTTATTAATAAAGGGGATTTGTAGAATTGTTTAATTAGGTATACAAGTTGCTGCTTCCTATAAGAGTTAAGAATCATCAAAGAAGCATTTTGTTGAGGATTGTTATGATTGTTGATTAATTAGACTGAATCCATAATCTGCAATAGATGTTGTTTCAACGCCCAAGTTGAATAACACAAGGCTCGTGCAATGGTACTTTTCAATCATTGTGTTTATGCATTTGTAACAAGCACTAAGCACTACAACAGATAGCCTTTTCGGAAGTAGTTAGTAATAATGGTCATCATGGAACCTAAACACATGATTTGTACTTCAGCACGCATAGTACTTTCTGGGTCAGCTCAACATACACTTCCAAAATTCATGGAGTTTGTAAATATGTCACTGAAGATAAAAGCTCACGGTACTTAATTTAGTTTTAGCAGTTGTTGTGAATATGTTGATAATAGCTCGACACCTAATTTTGTATTCTTTGTCTTATATCTCGAAAATTCTTCAATCACAGTTCAACATCAGTGTAGTTCTCCTGACCTAGAGTAAAAATATAACTTTAGCCATTTTACTTGGAGTAAGGAACACGATTCATTTAGTAACCATTAAGTAGGATACTGACCTTCACTATTTAGGATTTCTTAAATATTTTGTCATCAGTGATAACAATAGTTCTCACACCTTAACATTCTATTAGGAGTTTTTGAATTTGAAACTCACCTCCATATGTATCACCAGACACAGTCAAATTAATTTTCCTTATTCCCTTGTGAAATGGTTCTGAAACACAGTTTATCCCTCTGCATAATATTTCTTTTGGGTTGTTGCCAAGTTGTGCCAGAGGGATAAATCTGTGGGCCTCAAAACTTAATGGTTATTCCTTTCTTCATGGGTAATTCTGTTGTTTTCTTGTTTATGGAAGTCTGTGTTATGTCATAATTGTTAATGTATGAATAAAAGTAAAATAAAAAAAAGTACAGTGTTTTCCATACCCTGTGAGGAATTTTTTTATCAAAAGGTAAAGATGGATATTGTTATAAGCATTTCATTTACGGTATCAAATAAGCCTTTCAGACTTACATTTGTTTTTCATGAGAGGGTTTCCAGCCTTCATTCGCATTAATCTATTTTTTTTTTTTTTCGAAATTAGGTTTGAGATGATACTTAACTCCTTTCAGAACACGAGCCTGACGCTTCATTCGAAGTCATTCCCTTCCTTCGACGCCTCATTCACTTGATCCTTCACAACTGCTCTCGAGTCGATAAGGCTTTTGAATGCTATTTTCCATTCGTCATTTAGTCCGGTCATTTCTTGAATGGTAACTATCACTAAAATGCCGTTGACTTGGACCTTCCGAAAAGGCCGAGGAGTCAACAACCTCTTCCCCGAAATGACCAGAAACTTGCAGAAATCCATGGAGGTCATATATATACCGTATGTAAGAAGTAATCGGTCATACTGTGGGAAGAAAACCCAACTGTGTGCATGGTGAGCATTCAAACCATTTAAAGTTCTTCACTTTTCGTCAGTGACATTGTTGCTGTGACGCCAAGAAAACTGCAATCAGTCTTTTTTTTATTTTATTATTATTATTTTTTGCTTGTAAGTTTAAAGACATCTTACGAACATGAATCACTCATAGGGAAGAGTTGCGTACAAATGGCATCCTTTATTTAATCATTCTCTCTCTCTCTCTCTCTCTGCCACTAAGTATCCACTGGGTGTTACCAGATTTTCTCCTTATACTTTTCCATTGGGTTATTTATCCATGGAGAAGAAAGTCTGAATTTACTCTCAGTCAAAGAAATATATATATATATATATATATATATATATATATATATATATATATATATATATATATATATATATATATATATATATATATATATATATATATATATATATATATATATATATATATATATATATATATATATATATATATATATATATGTTACAGTCAAACTGTGAAATCAGTCATTTCGTGAAATGACTGAAATTTCAGGCAGATATGAAATGCACTTAGGGGACATTTGATCCCCCAGGAGCTAGTACTAAACACGGCGAAATACATTTGACCCCCAGGGACTAGTACTAAACCCGGCGAAACAGTGTAGGTGACTCACTGTTTCGCCGTGTTTAGTACTAGCTCCTGGGGATCAAATGTCCCCTAAGTGCATTTCGCTATCTGCCTGAAATTTCAGTCATTTCACGAAATGACTGATTTCACAGTTTGACTGTAATATATATATATATATATATATATATATATATATATATATATATATATATATATATATATATATATATATATATATATATATATATATATATTTCTTTGACTGGGAGTAAATTCAGACTTTCTTCTCCATGGATAAATAACCCAGTGGAAAAGTAAAGGAGAAAATCAGGTAACACCAAGTCGATACTTTAGTGGCAGAGAGAGTTAAATGATTAAATAAAGGATGCCATTTGTACGCAACTCTTCCCTATGAGTGATTCATGTTCATAAGATGTCTATACTTACAAAAAAAAATAATAGTAATAAAATATATGTGTATATATATATATATATATATATATATATATATATATATATATATATATATATATATATATATATATATATATATATATATATAATGTGTGTGCGTGCGTGTTTGTGTGTTTAACTAATCAACGAGTCATGGAGGAAGTAAATGTTCATAATATTTTGTTAACTATTTCCGATCATTCCTAAAGGACTACCATGTTATTTCATCATGCATTGTACTCAAAAAAGGGTCTCTCACTCTTAAGAATCTATATTTTTTCATTTTCGTATAAAAGTAAAAGAGGAAGGAAATCAAGTGAATATTCATAACCATACACAATTTTATTTTAATTTTTAAATAATACATCATTTGCTGGTCAACTTTCGGCGTGATGATCATATTATGAAGATGTGATACTTGATTGGCAACTGTTGAGCCGGCGTTACTATTATTACTGTCAGTGTCTTACCGTCCTCGTCCATGGTCCTTGATGATTCTATTCAGAATGTACAGCCAAAGTGGTTTACCCCCTGCCTAGGAAGCAAAAGCGAAGTACTCCAGTGAGTAAATGAAACGGAGGTAGTTAGTTTTAAGGTTAAACCAGTCCATAAAGGGTAACTCTTCTAGAAGTAGAGATTCGACGGCCCAAGGTAGCCGAGCCGCACTGCCATTTTAGTGGTTAGGCCAGATTGAGGAGCGGATGACCCCCGAGAGACGATGATCATTTCCTTACCGCAAAATAGGCGATATCCTTTGGCAGTGGACCTTGTATGTTGTACGTGCTGACAGCTTTAGTAGATTGTCCAAGCCTAGCCTAGTAGTTCTTGTCAGGTGGCTTGAGGCCTAACCTAACCATTTCGAATGCTCGATTTCGACTCCGGTTGTAGTCGTGAGTTTCAAGTTTTGATCCTATTCTGTGTAAGCCGATTGGTTCAGCGGTTCATTTTTACCTACAGAAGTAAAGACCATTGCCTTTTGAGATTGGTAAGTGAGGCTAGGCTAGTTGTCGGTTAGAGGTTGTAAGTGAGGCTAGGCTAGCTGTCGGTAAGAGGTTAGGTATATACCTTAGTTTAACCAGACCAATGAGCTGATTACCAGCTCTCCTAGGGCTGGCCCGAAGGATTAGACTTATTTTACGTGTCTAAGAACCAGTTGGTTACCTAGCAACGGGACCTACAGCTTATTGCGGAATCCAAACCACATTATAGCGAGAAATGAATTTCTATCGCCAAAAATAAATTCCTCTAATTCTTCATTGGCCGGCTGGAGACTCGAACTCGGGCCTAGCTGAGTGCTAGCCGAGAACTCTACCGACTCACCCAATGAGGAACTATGGAACTGAAGACTGCTAAGCAACCGCGGCCCGTTTCCCACCAGCCGGCGACTGCAATAACCGCCATTTTGTTGTTTTTATGTTCATCCCCAATGGGCTGGTATGAAGCATGGATCCCATTTTGCACTTCCACTGTTAGGGTAAATGATCGGGGTTGAGACACATTGGTAGTTCCTCATTGGATGGGTCGTACCGTTCTCAGCAAGCACTCCGCTGGCCGGCATTCAATTCTCCGGCCGACCAATGAAGAATTAGAGGAATTTATGTCTGGTGATAGAAATTCATTCCTTGTTGTAATGTGGTTCAGATTCCACAATAAGCTGTAGGCCCCATTGCTAGGTAACCAGTTGGTTCCTAGCCACGTAAAATAATCTAATCCTTCGGGCTAGCCCTAGGAGAGCTGTTAATCAGCTCAGTGGTCTGGTTAAACTAAGGCATACTTAACTTTGTAATGTATCAATTTCTAATAATAATAATAGTAATTTTTTGTAAAGTTCCTTCTAATATCGGTAGTGTTTTGTTTATTTTACTGAACTTTCTATTCATATTATCTAAACTTCTTCCAATTTGGCGTTTTATTTTTATCAATTCTGTTAGTTTTTCAGACCACCATAGGACATCGTGTTTTGTTGGATGAGATTTTGATTTGGTATTGCTTTTATCAACAGCATTTTTAATGAAATCAGCAAGAAATTTATTAGTTTCATTATGGTCTTTTAAATATTCAAATGGTGGGATATTCCTAGTGTGGGATTCATATTGCTCCCAATCTGCTTTATAAATGTCATATTGAGGGACATGCTTGTTGGGATTATTTTGTAATAATGAAATTTATATTGGGAAATGATCACTTGTATGCAAGTCGTCAACTGTATTCCAATCCAATCTGTCAACTGTTTGTTGTACATAGGGTTAAGTCAGTTGAGGAAAATGTTCCATGTGTTTTAGCAAAATATGTGCTGATTTCAATATCATTTATACAGCACATGTCATATGAATCTATGAATTCTTCTATTTTACTTCCTGCTCTATTTGAGTCTGTACAATTACAGTCCCACATTGGGTTGTGAGCATTAAAATCACCTACTATTAATTTGGTATTATTAAGTAATTCTTTAAGTTTGTCAGTCATAATTTTCATTAGGTTGGGTGTATAAATTATAAATTACATAATTATAATATTTTATTCGTATTCTAATACTCAATATTTGCAGATCAGTAAAGTTTACAGGTACTTTGTGATAACATACTTTGTTATGTACATAGGCTATGTAGCAGTACCTGAATTTCTTTCATTCTCTCTGGATATTGTTTTGTTGACATGTTGTAAACATAGTATCATTGGTTTGTACTCTTTTAGTAATCGTTGTACTTCTCCTAGGTGTAATCTGGTCTGCAGATCATTTACATTCCATTGTGTGATATAGTTATTGAAAATATTTTGTTATAACGGTTGAGTTTAACCCTTTTTTTTTTGTATTATCAACTTGCATTTTTTCTAATAATTTACTCACGACATTCATTTACTTTTCTTTATAATATACTAAGTGCTCAATGCACTTGCAACCTTTTTCATGGGTACTCAAAGCTTTTTTTTTCTATATATATTTCATAAAATTTCTTATAATGTATGGTAAACCATCTTTTGTTAAGTTTTCATTATTATTGCACAATTCTAGAAAACAATCATTACGTCCACATGTGTTTTCATGCATATTCCTTGTTTCATTTGCTCTTGTACCAATTATTGGTGATGGAGTAATCTCTTCTCCCTTGACATAATCATCGTTATCTTTAACTTCAATGTTTTGGATATCTGTATCCATAGGTTTTACTGTTATTTTAGGAGATAAAGGTATATTCTTAGATTGTTTTTATTTCTTTATATCTTTTGTCTTTGGTTTGACTGATGTTGCTCTAATTACAGTTTTTTACGCTTTCTTAGTTTCCACTCCATCACGACTTTCCTCTGCTTCTTCTGTAGTAGTATCATCATCTTGTGCCATCTGCATTAACATTTCAAGAGTTTGATAAAATGTTACCGCTATCCTTTGTGACCATTTCTTGATTCTTTACCATTTATTTTTTTTTATTTCTGTAATACATTATTTTCTTCTTGAGATTTATTTGGCTGTGGTGTGTTACTTTTATCTGTATTTTTTTATTCATTATCAGTTCTTGTTGTCAAGGCATATGTAAGTTTCTTAGCAGGATCTTGAATTCTTCTCACTTTCAATTCTAGTTTAGCCTCTCTAATAGACATTCCTGTCCTTTCTTGTAGCATTTTCAATTGTTGTGCATGTAATACATGCACTCTTTGGATCTTGCATGATGATTTTGCCCAATATACATTTTGGTTTGCTACAATTACATTGTGTGGCATGTTCTTCAGATCCACAATATGCGCATACAGGTTCATTTCGACAATATTTTTTGCATGCTCATATTTACTACAGTTTTGACACTAGTGGCTTTGGGACATAGGGCCTTATTTCTCTGTTTTGACCTAAAACTTATTTTTCGGGGTAGATCTTGACCCTCAAACTTTTTGTGATTTTTAACATTTTCTTATTTTTTTGTTTACTTGGTATATTTTATACCCTCACAATCTTGGACTCTGGGATATCTTTTTTAAGAAAGTCCAAGACCATATTCTTTTAGATTGGTTCGTCACTGTTCTCAGGAAGCACAGTGGTACCCAGAATGCTATTCATAAATTAGTTTCATGCTTTTCAATTTTTATGTTTATATTATCTATTGTTATAGACATATAGTCCTGATTGACACCACGTCTTTTACTTGTCCAAATGACATTTCTGTCATTGAATGTCTGTTTCATAGGTAGTTCTCTAACTTTAGGGCTGAAATTTTCCGTTCTGTTTCTAAGGTTAGAAACCTTGACCAACTTCCACAAGTGAGTCAAGGTTTGTTCAAGATGATATCTACTTCTATGGGGTTTGTTTTGTACTGGAGCATAAGATTCCAGTGTGATTACATTTTGATTTTTCTAAGGAAATGTTGTCTGCAGAGGTTCCAGTGGTTGTCAACTCTGCCGAGTCACTACCACCAAAAGGCCCAGGGGTACTCGAATCTCGATTTTCACCTATCATAAAGATTGGAGGGATAAAAAAATGAACCTGAAAACCTTAAAAAGATATCATCAGCTTTTCATGGAGTTTTATTCTTCCACCAATGGCACAAGTGAGAACGGACTCCAAAATGTCTGCATCCCTACCCTACCCTACAGAGGATGGCACATGATTAAAGTGGCCCAAGTGTAAGTTAAACCCACTTGCTAGGACTAAAGGTATTATGAGAATACTATCATCCCCACTCTAAATCAATCATGTTGTGGGAAAAGTGGATAGAATGCTGAGAGTCCTATCCCCAGGAACCAGAACCCCCTGGAATCCGCGGTCCAGACCTGAAGAATAGTTCCGCCTGATATCTCTCAGGTCCGAAAATTATCGGGCAGTTGATGGACCTACCACAGTTCTCACCATTTAGCTTCGGATATAAACCCAATCCCAGTTATGATATCTTTTCCTATTTATCAGGTCCAAAAATTTTTTGCAAAAGTGGAAAATTTCACAAAAATTAATTCAAAGAAATATATACAGTAATGGTACTGTATATGGGACTCTTCGACTCAAACCCGGGAACAGAGTCCTGGGGTTCAAGAGCCCCCTCACCACGTCAAGGTGGTCCTAACTCGAGGGGGTGGTTGAGTATTGTTACCCGTTGATCAGCTCTCTCCACCTGGAGAATGGGTAAATGCATGTGCCCCTGTTGTGCCATCAGTGCATGAGAGTAATCATCATCTCGGCTGCCAGATCATGTTTGTGTTACAGCCCCATAGTGAGGGTCCTCAACTGCCTCCCAATATGCCTATAAACTGCAAGATGCACTTGTTGGTGGTATGAAATGGTACTCTTGCTTTAAATATATTAAATAACATTTGAAACTACATATACTGCCAACTGCATCTGCATGAAGATAGCCACTATAGACTAACATGTAAATGGAAACTTCAAACTGAATGCAATACTGAATAAAACAAGGTCACTGGTACATTGTATATTTAAGAAGACAAATGCAGAAAGGCAAACAAAAATGAAATTTGATACATAAGCACAAGCCAACAAGATGCAGAACAATTAAAATACAAACAGAAAAGCTATTGCCACAAAAATTGTATTTATAAATATAAAGAACAAGAGTTTGATGAATTTTGATTTAAAATCACTAAAAGGAAGGCCTGAAAAAAAATTTGGGGTTAAAGCTACCACACACAATGACAGAGTGCCAGTCAGGAGGCCACCTAGTATGATGTGACCCCCCCTGAAAGAAACATTTGAGGATATGGTGGGATAAAGAGATTAAAACTTTGGGGAGAAACCATGAAAGGTAAGCAGCACTGAAATGAAGCCAGAGCCTAGGATTAAATATGATGAACACAGTATTTACAGAAACCAAAGGCAAGTGGACAAAATAAGAGTGCATAAACAGAAGCACTAATTTTATAATGAGAATTGATCGCATCAAAGAAAAGAATGGCACTCTTACACCAGGTATAACATACCGACCACAAGAAAGTGTCAGGTAAATCAAGGGGGATCTAAAAGGATAAAAACATCAAAACTAAGAAAAACCCAAAGATTATCAGGGAAGTGTCAGAATACATGGAAAAGGTATATAGTGTGTGGAAGCCTATGAAAGAAAGCAGGCAAAAGGCAACAGAGGAATTGTGACACATCTGGGAAGGGATATACAGAGACAAGTAAAGGGGTAGGGAACAAATGTACAAGCAGCAAATAAAGAAAAGAGAGCTTTCACGATGTGACAGGAGCAGAGATGGATTTGGGTGGTGTCTCAACACAGCAGAGGAAAGAACAGATATGTTTGGGAGGATAAACTGGAGGAGCAAAGGTTTATATAAAAGGGATATAGTTAATTAAGGACGAAAAGTTGAAAAACAAATATAATAATAAAGGAAGCAGTATGCACTTTGAAATGATGTCAGTCTGAAGAGGCTAGAAGTGCCTTTCAAGATGATGAAAAACAGATCTCCAGAAATGTATGGAATACAGTAAAACCCCCATGTTCACGGACTCATGCATTCGCGGATTTCTCTGTGGAACATATCTACCCATTATTCGTGGAAAATTTGCCCATTCGCTGTATTTTTCACTGAGAAATATTCACTAATTACTGTATTTTCATGACTAAATGCACTTTTTATGATAAAACTATTAAAATACTCGGGTATAAGCATTTTTAGGTTTTCTCCTTGTGTTTAAACTATCAAAATAGGCAGTTCTAAGTGTTTTTAGAGGGGTTTTAAGTATTCGCAGATTTTAGCCATTTGCCGGGGGGGGGGGTGCAGTATGCATCCACCGCAAATACGGGGGTTTACTGTAACATGAAATTTTCAAAAAGCAACTGGATAACTACAGTAGTTGATCAAGTTGACCAAAATTCAAGAAAACAATACATGAAGATTGGACCAAGAGTCTGGAAAGGAACATTACAAATTCTAATAAATCATAGGAAAGGGGATGCCATGAAAAATGGAAGGAGATGGAAGAAAAACTGCAGACCCCTGGCAAAGTTATAATTGACAATTTTTAACCTGGCTTCATGTCATGGCAATCAAAAACAGAAGAGACCTTTATAATGAAGCAACCACAGAATTACCAAATAAAAAGATATATCAGAGTTTACCATTAACAAACACTGAGCAAGTGATGGTACTTTACCTTAAAACAAGATCTTGAGTAAACCCAGCAAATGGTATATGAAAAACTGTTAAAAAACTGAAGCATCCATGAATGATCAGTGCTGACTTCTTTACAGCTTACAAAAGTAATGGATGAAGTTCCTAAATAAAGAAATGCTAAAAGGGACATTGTTTGGGAAAAATATGCATGATGACCTATGTTAACAACCAAATCAAAGGTTTTACAAATGAAAATGTGGAATGGAAAAAGGAAAACAATGTAAGCAACAGCAAACCAACGGTGAACAAAAAGGAAATATACAAGGAAGTTCTGATGGGAGTGACCATGTGGATGCTACAGAAGAGGTGTGCAAATTGATTTATGAAAATTTGGCTACGAAGCCAAGCAATAGGCCACTTTGACATTCAGCACTTATGGCAGTGAAGAGAGTTCTAGTGGTTGAACAGCAAGCTGGAAGAAAGGAAGTGGGAATGGAGGTAAAGTCAACGTCTAAAATGTTGGGGCAGCCAGAGGCCAAAAGGATGCCACAAACAACCTTTACTAACACCTACAGTGCAGCATACGAGGGGCACTGATGGTGCTACCCCACAGGAGGGAGGTGTGGGAATGAACGCCATAATAAGCATCAAATGAAGAAAGTGTTGCAAGAAATTTTTATAACAAAATGGAAAAGAGAATTTTCAAAGCTAATAAAATATTTTGGCAAAAATCATAGTGCTAGTTTTAAATAAAATGGGAAGGAATGAACAGGGAAACCACTGGAAAGTGAGTACCTTAATAAGGGAAACATAGCTTTCATGATCTGTCAATATTTCATTTTCTCCTCTCAAACACTACATTTTCATGGCTTTTTTTTTTTATTAGAAACCTACTCATCACTTTTATATATACAATTTAACATTCCTGTCATCTTTATTCACTTCACTAAGGGATAAACAATTTAGAATATTATTAAAGGCTTTCACTCTCACTTCCTCTCTTATAACTATATTCTTACAATTAATCTTAAATGAATATCTACTGTATTACTTTTATATTTATTTTACCATTAACCAATGAGATGGTAAGTGTACATCAATGTTATGCCTTATAGTTACGTCACGGACTAATTATTCTCGATCTTTTAAGTTCTACTGTACCATCAGTAAAAAGTGCAAAATTTTTTTATGTTTTTATCAAGCCACAGTGACACAATGAACTTACTAAGAAAATAGGAAATTTAGAAGGGAATTCGTCAGTTTCTGGCGTTGGGACAATCATTATAGTTAAGTTTGTTCCTGATATATGTAATGTCCAGGATAAAAAATACAGTGGAATCTAAAAGACTAAGATAATTTATGCAATTAATGGAAAAAGATGAACTGTCTGCACATGTGGCAGAAGCATTATGAAAACTAGTAGAAAAAAAAAAAAGGGTGCATATGAAGCCAACCTTCATAACAGGGCCATTCAGATAGAAAGTGCTCTAGACAAAGATTTGGAGAAAATCAGTGCATCTTTAAACAAGCAAAGGGAAAACCTTGCATAAAAATTCTAAATGAAGGTATTTGTTGTCAACTGATAACACAAAAATCTCTCAACACGGACTTTTAACAGTAATAAAACAAGGCCAAATATGTGACATGGACTGGAATACTTGATGCCTGCAAAGTCCTTTTCAGTCATCTTCACCAGTTAATTATACTTTACATGTTGTTATGAGAAGTTTTGTGTTCAATCTGTGAGAAACATTCATCATTAACGCATGTAAATCAGGTTTTCCCTCATGCGTCAATTTCTTCTTAATGCACAAGGCCTAGATCTCCACCTCTGCTCTTCCTTCACTATTTTCTCGTCTCCCAAGAAGTGCTTACAGCTGAACCAAAGGGAAGGCCTCAGAAGTGTCTAAAAAATAGTAGCTACAAGTGAACAGCTCAGTTGGAAAGATAAGGTACTTCCTTTAGTATGGTGAGAGGTCTCAGTCCAGCAACATCATAAAATTTATCAAAAGAAAACTTAGGATACCTAGTTAAAATAAATGTTTATTGTATAAACATATAAGATTTTAGACAAACCTCAATTAATATTCAGTACAGAACTCAGTCATGATAAAATTGAAGTCATAACCGATCTCCAAAGCATGCAGCATGCATATATTTCAACATCTGGTACAATGTTTGACCAACAACCTACTAAAGCTAAATATAACTTTGAAAGGAATCTTTTCATACGAACTATATTCTTACATCCAATATATAATACATGACTTGTGGAGCAAAATATATTTCAGTTTACAGAAAAGATAATGTTTGAATTATAAAAAAAATGGTAATACAGTGTAAGTCTTCATGAACAAAAAATACAAAATATATATGTGTGGATTACCATTAAATATGTATTTAACAAAAAAAATTCACTTCAAATATTAAGTAATTGTCCAACACGTTCATGGAACTCCTTCAACTCTTCTCTAGTTTTCTCGTCCATGCCTTCTGTTGAAAGTGTTGAGAACCAGCCCTAAAAAATACATATGACTTTTTAAGCAGAACTCAGATTTTGAATTTCAGTAAGAAAATACAAACAGAATCTAAAAGAAACAATGAAAAGTTTCGTTACAAAATTACTTACTTGTATACTTTCCTACTGTTAAAGTTTGCATCTTCATCATTAAAATTATACAAAAGAATAACGCTTGGCTGACCCAGATGGACTGTCTGTAATTACCTTTCCTACCTGGTGCCACTGGAATGTTTATGTTCTTGCCAGAATTCTTCATGACTAACCACCAAGATGGGAAGCTGGGTGGGTTTCCATTAGAGTAAGTATCTAAATTAATTTTATAAAAAAAATTCATTATTTGGGATTAATCCTACCTACCATTAAAAGATAGTTAGCTAATGAAGATGATGGATTAGCGCAGCCAAAGAAACACCCACTGAGCCAAGGGAACTAAAAGCTATTTCAATAGGGGAAAAAGCCCGAAATTGTTCTTGCCTATTGAGTGATCCTTCCTATTAAGTACTGTCACTAGATGATGGATCCACTATGAGGGCCTTACACACCAGGGTGTAAGGCCCTCATAGCGAGACTTGTCGGAGCTTCCTTACTGGGAGAAAACGAACTATCTAGTAGAACTAATGAATCCTGTGCCAGTCAAAAGCCCATAACCAATAGTCCAAAACTAAAGACACTGACAACCTTCAGATAAGAAGGTACACTCCCATACACTGTGTACCTTCATGCCCCCCAAATTTAACACCAGGATTTCTCTTGTATCTGAGTTGGGAGAAAATCATCCCCACCATGATCATAAGACTAAGGGCTTTACAATTCTAAAAAAAATTGGAAGTCTTGGAAACAAAGCAAGGTAAAATTGAGTTCTACATCCATTAAGCAACACTGACAACCATCTCTAGCAAAAAGTTTTAATGGAAATTAAAAGATGTGCTTACATCACAGACATTGAAAGGTTGAACTTTCAAACAATGGCAAATGATCAGGATTCAACGCTACATGCACTGACTTTATTAAGCAACAGAGAAAAAGACATAGAAGAGTTTGGCCTCCTAGCACCACAAAAATTGTATTTTCGTAATAAAATTAAGTTTCATATATACTTACCAAGAAATTACATAGCTATAGTTCTAACCTGGCGCGGCAGCCTTTTATTTAAAGATCGCTTTAGCACTTTGATAGTTGGTGTAGGTGACAAGCCCCGCCCACTTAATGGGTGGTGTTGGAATGATATAGCCAGTAGTGTCATTCTGTTTGTGCCCTTATATCCATTAGAGGGGAGAAGGGAGGGCTCTGATTCTGTAATTACTTGTTAAGTATATATGAAACTTAATTTCATTATGAAAATATAATTTTCATATAAGTAACTTAGCAAGTAATACACAGCTGAATCCCACATTGATAGGGGGTGGGATGAATAGACATATTCTACTCCAAAAGATTAAGGTATAATAATGACTTTGACTTACAAAAGATGGCTAGCATTGAAACAATGCTTGCCATTTCCTTACCTGGTAAGAGAGCTACTGCAGGTGAATACTGCCTCTGGTTGGTGCTCATCTTAACCTGTAGTGGCATGGCAGTTGAGCCAAGGGTCGCCTCTACATAAGTGTCAGTCTTATAACGGAGGGCAGGCCTGATCACTGACAAGACATATATTATGAGTGCCCTTGCCATGGGCACAGTACCAGTAAAACAAACAACCAGGCAACACTGTCACCTATGCTGACAAAAAACCACTACCCATCCACTGAGACTGGTGGGCACTTTAGGTGTACCCCCAGGCTCCCCAAAAACTCGACACCTTACGTTAAGGATAAGAGACAGAGGAGATAAGAATGCTTCCTATGCTTCTTCCCCCAATACCATGCCAGCCACTGATAATGGCCCCTGGGGACTGCAATTCTCAAACGCTGTTTTAACTTCTTTTCAGTAGTGAGATGCGAAGATCGATTTGCACCTCCAAAAGGTCAACTGAAGAATGGACGAAAGGGACAAATTATGCCTGAAAGCGAGAGAGGTAGCAACTACTCGGACTTCATGTGCTTTTACTTTGAACGAAGGCAAAATGTCGTCCTGAACAGGGAAGAGGGAAGGAGGAGGGTATTCCCTTCCTTTGTAAACATGTATCAGTGTATTTTTTTATATAGCATTGTCAAGGGTAAATATCATATGAATGGGGTTAATCTTCTGAATAAGAAAAAAGATGAGATAGACAAGTATAATGAAAAAACTACAACTGTGCAGAATTTTATAATGCTCCACATTTACTGTGGTCTCTCAAAAATTATTTATAATAATCTTTACCTGAAAAAACCCAAAAATTACAACAGGTTTGTTTACACCACAAGGAGTGAGCGCGCACATCCAATATTTTCAGAATAGGCTATGATATGCCAAGTGTAAGTCAATATTTAGTACCAAAATTTATTCATGAGTAAGTACAACACAATTATTGCTCTCCATCTAATTCTATTAAAGAATGGCAAAATTACCGAGAAATTCCTAGTACAGTGCTGTGGGAGAAAGAATAAAAAAGTTTTAAAAAAAGTTAACTAGAGACAACATTGTAGACAGTGGCCTAACCAAGGTCAAAAACATTTCCTCGATTACACAGTATAATGGTTTTTTCAACATACCTGAACAGGTCTACATACTTCAAATGCTTATTTAATTGTTATTGTGTAAAAAGAATCAAATGAGCATAATGATAAGTTAGCCTATGATAATTTCTTTCTGTAATTTAAATTTTCTGTTACTTTCACAAATGGCAGCTTTGTGATTACAAAAAAAATAATAATATTTACAAAAAATATTTAGTGTGTTACACTAAAAAAATTCTAAAATATTAGTAAGACCATACAAGTTAGCAGTTATCTGGCCTACAACAATATATGTTACCAAGCACATGGCAGCCCGCTCAAAAAAGTATAGTAACATAAATTAGTAATAAACCACTGGCCTTTTTCTCAATAACAATGAATGACAGACTACTGACTATGAAAGGGATGAAACTGATTTTCTGCCAGTGGAACAGGCAAGGAGTGGATGCTTGAATTGTCTTATCATCATTATGTAAGTGTGAAATTTGAGACAGTCTCACTGATAATGCAGGTGAAACAATGCCTTTATAAAGAAGCGATTCCTGCTCGAGTATGAACACCTAAAAATTATGAGCAAAACCTGTTTATCTCAAGCTGAAAAATGTAGATTAAACATATAAAAACAAACACAAACACGCAAATGACACATTATGCATAACTTCTCAGAGACCCAAACTTGAGAATACGTGATGAATTCAGGTACACTTTCAGCGTCAATGAGGTCTCCATTTAAGAAATGATGGACTACAGATACTTGTTGTGGGATGACATTATTGTAAATTACCTATACAGTATCTAAACTACAACAAGAAAAAATAATGTGCATATATATTTACCTGTGGTGACACTTGCAGGGGAGATCCTGTGAGAGAAATAGCAATTTCTCCCATTCTGGGTTTTCTTTTAATTGTTCCAGGAGGCAGAGGAGTGCGTGGGTCAAATTTGGGAGTGACAATCATAGTCGACATAAATGAAGAAGTAATACCTTGCCCAGCAGGTGTAAAAGTCACATCCTATAAAATATGACAAATTAAAATATTTACATTGTATGCAGGAATGCAAAATGTCATCTTGTTTACACTAAAACAAGTTCTTTAAATCTATGATAATGAAATTCCAATAAGACAGAGGTTTTAAAAAGGATTCAACAGCATAAACATCATAGAGATTTAGCATTTATGCTAAAAGTGGGAGCTTGCTCCATATGAATGAGGTTCATCTGAATAAAAATAATAATAATTGTATGAAAAATGAGTTTTATACAATGAAAACATGAGTTTCTTATGATTGATGAGAAAGAAATGAAATATAAAAAAAATACAAATTCTATTATGATTAAAAGGTTGAGAATACAACTACTTACTAAATTTGCTTTTCTTGTGTGTGGACCTCTGGCAGTTGAAAGCGGAGGAAGCATATTGTCAACCTGACTGGTTCCCAAAACATTCTTCTGCCTATTACTTCTTGTGCCTATTCAGCGAAACAAAAAAAAAAATATGTACTCTTCCATCACTTCATAATGCAATTCACACAGAAATGAAAAGGTTAAGGAAAACTACATCAAGAGGATTGGGCAAAAGTAACTGATGGTTTTATATAATCCACCAAGTAAATACAGTACCTCAAGATTTTATAGTTTTGTAACATTATGCTAAACAAATTCAGTTGCAATTAATTAGTATTTTAGATATTCACTGCTTGAATCATGTGATTAAAAATATAATCACAAATTAAAGCTGAAAATATAGCCTCCCCCCCAAAAAAATTTACCTTTAAAAAGGACAAAAGCACCAATATTCATGCCATTTACTGAATGACACTGCAATGACAATTGCAGAGAAATATAAAAAAATAGTCTCATTACCCTTTCCCCTTGGTATAAATACTGTGCATACTTTCCTTAAAAATAATCATCATCAAACAGGTTACAAGTTATAGAGTATACTATCTAACAATACAAAGTATACTACCCACAACATGGATGGAAATTCAGGTTTACATGGAAATTCAGGTTTACAGAGTTTCATGCAGTAAAACATACAAGGTTAATGTACAATTACTGCATACAATGACCAAAGGAAAAATAACTAAAGGTGACGAAGGGACTTTTAGCTCACTTGCAACTTGAAGTTTTTGCTTATAAACAATAAATGTCTCTTAATAAACCACATATGCCCATATTAGCCTACATACCCCACTACCCATCCTGTTACGTATCATACAGTAATTCTTAACATTTGCATTTTGACCTCACTGACTGTGCTTCACCATAAGAGGGTAGGTTTCACTGGTAAATCAGTGTATTCAGTACTAGCACTGCTTGATGAGCCTGAAGTCTACTGTTTCAGGTATAATCAGAAAATGTAGATGAGTATTTCTTTTCCTCATGCAGACCACAAATTACCTCTCTATGAAGGTACTAGTCAACCACTTACCTCCTTTAGCAACCTATCTACTATTCTGCTAAAATGAAAAACTTTTCTCATGATCATGCTACATCCATATCTACCATTTTTCTATATAACTGCTCTCCTAGTCTTACTGCAGGTCTAAACTCTCTTAATCATTTGACAGCTTGTGAACACAACTTATTCCCTTATTTGTGATGCAATCTTCCCACAACATTCAAACCATGTATGTTCCCTATTTTTTCGTTAAGTTGTCGAGCCTCTCACATACTGAAGCGCAGCCCATACGCACTCAAATTTTGCTGTAAATCAACATGATACTCTTAATTGTTTTGTTAAGTAGCTATGTACGGTATTTCCATTTTTATGATGGCCTTTCAATTCTATCCTTAGAACGCAGTATGATTTATATAATAACAGAAATGTTGTACCCATTCCAAGGAATACCCCTACACAAGAACATGGTCCTACTCCTCTTCTATTCACTAATAGTTCTTATACTTTTAAGGATTCCATGGACAAGTATCTTGGGGTATGATTGAAGAAGCGTTAGAAGTGAAAATAAAACTTGCCCCATACCCCCTGAGGGAGCAAGCTTCAGTTCCAAAGGCCAAAAAATCTGAAAACCAAAGTCCAAAACACAGCTAGCCTCAAGGGTTTCAAATAAGGGACTGCGAACCCATAGTAAAACAATCATGAATGTGGCACACATTTAATTCCAGCCATGAAGTCTACTCTGATCATTCTTCCTAGATGAACTGTTAGGTATCACCATTCTACCATTCTTACTACAGTACAATCAAAACTGAGCACAAACCCCAAACCCAAGGTAATCATAAACATTTCAAACATGAAAATACTGAAGGGAAAAGTCCCAACAGCCATAATGTGAGATGACTCCAGTAAACCTGCACAGCAACGTGGTGAAATAAAAAATGACACCGTTTACTAAATGAGTAGGTTCGTCACCCACCCCCTCACTTACAAGCTACTAATGAATTATGGTACCGTGTTACCAAGCTTGAACAGCTGGGCCAGTTTTTGCCAAAGGTGTATTCATATAAAAGATGAAGATTTGTAATCTCGCAGAAACAAAGTATCTCTAGGCTATAAATGGTGAGCAGCAATGTGTTTTACCACTGATGAGTTTTGGACCTCCCAAAAATCTCAAATGGTTTAACTGATAATTCTCTTTCGTATAAATTGAGGCGACTCAACTGACCTTTGAAATGCAAGGTGTCAGCCTGAAGGTATTAATATGGTTACTCTAGCTTATACTGCTGCTAATCTTTCTATGTCCTTCCTTTGGGATGATGACGACCGAGCAGCAAACTAAGGGGGTCTAAGGTTTTCCATCTTATGAGATGATGTGATGTCCAATGTATTGTATCCTAGTATTTTATAAACTTTCTTCACCCGCTACAATGCTTAGGTGGTTTCAAGTCACTGGTAATGATGACTTCTAGATCTTTCTCTACGAGCTTTACCATACTTCATATTTCCAGAGCCATCTTAACTTCCTAAAATATTCCATTCTCTATTGCTCTTCCATCATGCCTACATCCTCAAGTTTGTATTCTTTCATCATTCAAAAGAATTCCCAGGGCAGGATGATTATGTTACCTTTTCTCCTCCTTGCAGTGCAAGGAGTAAGAAGTCATTCTCATGAGAACACGTAAGGAGCAACTGACTTCAGTGAAGATATATACCATTCCTGCATTGGCAAGAGCCACTGCACAGTTTCTAACATTCCAAGGAATCTTAGCTCTTCTTATGACACCAGTTCTCCATATGGATCAAAGAATCCTGATATGTCAACTGAAGATGAGGCGATCACTACTACTGCCACCACCCTCTCAAACTTTGCCTTCTTGCCATTCATGTAGTATGGCTCTTTTAAGGCTAGTAACACACACTCAGCAGAAAGCCTGCTAAAATTCATAGCAACATAAGACCAGTCTGACATTTGCGGGCAGACGAGTCACTATACATTCAAGTGACGGGAAGCCACACGTGCAACTCTTTTGGGGAACAGTTTGCCCCCAAAAAGTTCCACATGCGACTTCCCATCACTTAGATATCTAGTGACTCATTGCAGTTGTCAGATTGGTGCCCCCAAAGGAGTACAAACATGACTTTCCACAATAACTTGAATATGTAGTGACTCATCCGCTGGTTGGCAAGTGTCAGACTGGTTTTAAAAATTGTTATGGATTTTAGCAAGTTTTCTAACCAAAAGCAAGGCTCAGTCAGGAGTTTTCAAAGTATTCATGACTCTACTGACCCTAGACCAAGCCTTGCACATGACTTTGTAAGTAATCCTTTAATTATATGAATTAACACATCCAAGGAAATTTCTAGTTAAAATAATTTAGATATAAAACAGTAACTTCATACTGTTATCCCCTATCTTGTCCCTTCACAGTACAGTACTGTACATAATGTATATGCTTATAAATAACAAATGGTAGACTTTACAGAACCACATGGATGTAAAATCTATGAACATTTGCCTTCCATTAACTTTACAGAATTTTACTGTTTTGTATGATTTACAGAATACTTACTTTTTGATGCAGATAATGGTACTATACCATTGTTCTTGTTAGTGGGTCTTCCAGGACCTTTTTTTGATTTATTACAGGCAATGATAATATCAGCTGAAGCGAGTAAATTATCCACACTTTCCCTCACTTTAACTTTAGGTTCTTTATCCTGAAAAATAAGATAAACTACTTAATTTTTACTAAAATACACAGACATGGAGCGATACATACAAAACAAATGGTCCAACGGTATTTTCTTTATGGATGGAAATCATATTACCTATTAAAATGGAGCTTACAAAAACTTTATCCGCTGAACATGCTGAGAGAAACAGCCCTTAGTCTTTCCCTGATCCCACTGTAGTCACCACCCTACTTACGCACATTCAGAGATACAAACAGACAGGGTCATAAGTTAAAATTGTGTTTAACCCCTTCCCTGATTGTACCGAGTATTCTCGTGATTAACTACCATGTATTCTTCTTACAATCACAAGAATACTCATTCATAATCAAATATTCATACTTATTTCTGTCTTCCCAATTTTACTCGTTCTTTGATGATTCCCATTTTCTATATTTCCAGATGTCTAGTATGTAATTTTGTCAAGAGATGGCAATGTGCATTGTTTACTCTGTGAACTTCCAGTCTCAGACACTGCTCCTGCGAAATTCTCTCGAAGTCCATAACATTCAAAGCATGGAAAAAATACTAAATTTTGAATGCTGCATGAATCAAAATGTTATTTTCTTCTTTCTACCTAACATCCAAACTACTTCCTTATAATACTGCACGATTTAAAAATACAGTGAAAATAGTATGATCTATGACTCCCGACTTAACTCAGGAATGTAAACATCAACAAATATCATGCACTACATGTTAACAACAAACTTACGGACAATTCAAGATACAAACAGCCGTCTGGAATGTAACTCGTTTGTAAGTCAGGCAGTGAATGTACATAAACAATGCACCAGTTGACATATACCACATGCTGATCACTGTAAAACTGTCCTATAATGGACATCGGTGATGTGATGTTACAACCATTAATGAGAATTTTGACATTTTTTTTGGTTACAGTGTCTGCACTCTTGGCTCCTTTATCTGCATGAGCAGGGATCCAACCTGGATCACCATTTACACCAGCTTCATATAATCTATAGAAACAAATTTTCATAAAATTTAGCATTTGAAAACCTACCTACTGCTAAATAGATCATATCTCTGCTTCGATAAGTGAGGTGGCATTCAGACAAAAGAAGATCACTTGACTGACCCAGATGGCTGTCTAGTACACCTGTTCTGCACCAGGAGTGTTTTGAATGTTTTAGCTTGTCAGAATTCTCCTTGACAGTCCACTAAGCTGTAGAAAGATTGGGTAGTGTCTACTTTAACAGCAGGCAAGTATCCAAATGACAAATTTTACTGTGGAATTTACATTACTTGGGAAGAACCAAACAACTGTGAAGATACCCGATTCCTACATTGAGAAAAGGATGGTGGGTAGTGCAGCTAGACAAAATCTGCTCAGCCAAGCATGCTAAGAGCTTGCATGAAACCCAAGGCATTCTTACCTTATCTGGAAGCCTTCCTGGATAATACTGCCGCCATAAGGCGGATTCCATTCAGGGAGTAAAGCTCTCGTGTGTGTGCGTGTGTGTGGGGGGGGGGAAAGAAGCAGACTTACAAAGAAAACCACTTTATCTTCAGCCAGAATGAATAGAAGCAGCATGATAGCCCAAAAACCAACAGTCAGCTACAATAAATACATAATGATACAAAGGAATGCTCCTACATAACACATGTACCTTTATACTCCCCAAAAAACCAACATCTGCAATAAAAAAAAAAGAAAAAGCTGAAAAGATTGCTCTTCCTTTTGATTAAGTTAAAGATTTTACCCCTCTGCTACTAGTGGACTAATGACTTTACAGCTCTTTAACGCAATTTCTATATCTTCAAGATAAGGACATAATGTTGGGTGACAATTGGCAGGCATGAACTGCTACTCAAAAAGTAAAGGCAATGGAGAAAAAAATATATTAAACAAGATACTGGGACCAACATACATCAGCAGTCTCCATAAAAAACTAGGAAAAAATACCACAGGGTCTACACTCCAATAAACACTAAGGACAGGCAGACAATTCTTATTTCATTGAATCACAAAGCAAGCAAGTGTTTAGCAACAACAAAACTGGCATACAGTTTCTCATAAAAAAGCTTACTACCCAACATATCAGAAAAACTGGCGGGCATTTCTTTTGGACACAGTGACACTATTCTCTGGCTTAAGGAGAAAAGTGCAGACCTGAGAGTAGTTCGCCATACACCCTCATCTTTCTCCACATTTCATCACTGGATTCAAGCAGATACTTTCTGTAGGTCCATGTATGCTAAGAGCAGTTTTCTCTCTCCAACATAATAAATAATTCAATCCGCACAACCTCACACTTAACAAAACCACCAAGTGCTCTTCCCCTATCGATCCCCTGTTATCTGCATTTATCACTTAAAATCCATCTGTACATCATCTCCTGTATACTTCAGTCAGTTTCACCTTTTATAAAGGAACAATTACAGTATTCCTCTTACCAATATAGGCAGTCCCTGGTTATCGGCGGGGGTTCCATTCCAACGGCATAAGCGAAAACTGGCGGTTTTCGGTGCAATAAACGCCGATAAATGCCGAAAATTGTCGGTTATCGGCGCCTCTATTAGATATGTATCAGTGCCAACACGCGATTATTGCACCGAAAACCACCATTTTCATCACCAGACAAGCCCTGAAAAACTGGATCGCTGACAACTGGGGACTGCTTGTACATAGAAACCTTTCCCTTAGCCAGATGTACCTTACAAGCCCTGGTCAGCCACACTACCCATTCACCATAGTGCTACAACATTTGACATGTAATCTCATCAACTTCTGGCTCCTTTCCATTCCAGAACCTCTTACTTACCTGCCATCTTTGCTAGTTACTTTCTCAAAGCATTCTCAATTTCACACTGATTCCTGCTTCCACTCCCACATATTATAGCTCTGCCTCTCTTTTATCCTACAAATTCTTAAAAATTATAATTAATCCCATCACCAACAGAAGAGTGGTTTCTCTTCAGACATCTCTCCATTTACATATTTTATTTCAAGATCCATTTGCTCATTCATTAACCTTTCTATGCATTTCCTTGCTCAGACTCTTATTATAAAACTGCACCTCAATCCATCTCAGTTTTATTTTCTGTATACCTCCAATTTTCTCACCCCATTCAGTTCAGTTAACATACCTGCTTAATATAGTCGCTCCATAACATCTTTCGTGTTGCCTCTGGGTAACGGGCAATATCTCTCTTGTATATGTTGCAAATGGACTCCAGAATGGCTTGCATATTCTTCTCCATTTCCGTTACTTTCTCTGCAACTGGAGTACAGCTAATGTAAACCAAAAACACTTCCAGGTTTAAAAAAAATGACATGCCAAAGGTTATTTCCTATTTCCATCAAGATGAAAGCTACTGTAATGATAATCTCCAGTCAACAGATTTTTTTTTTCAACTTTTGAAAATAATAATGATTTTTATGATAAAATCAATTTTTTAGGTACTTACCTTCAGTCATTAGCTTTAACTGCGACTAACTGGCGCAGGTTCAACAAGTACTAAATCTGAAACAATCGTTAACAAGTGAACGCTCCCAATAGTTACTTTCCCACCCTTTAAGGAGTGGGGGTAAGACAGTGAATGTTTTGGTTGGACAGTCATCTCTTAATCTCTTAGTGGCTAGCGGCCAGCCAGACATGAACTTCTTTGAGAGCCTTCTTTGAGGAGGAGGAGAGAACTAGCTTCGGTAACCTGGTACCTTCTGACAACTGCTTTTTCATGAGGAAGGTAGAAGCTGGAGGAGTAGGCGAAGCAGACAAGAAGAAATCAGGAAAATTATCCAAGAGGAAATGCCAAAGAGACAAGTAAGCAGAACACGGGACCATATCCTGAACATTCTCTTCCTCCTCTGAAGAGATAGCAGACAAGGATTTATCCTTAGACTCTGGAGCAGAAGAGGATTTCTTTATAATAAAAAAAAAAAAAAAAAAACCATAAGCTCGGTCAACTGACACTTGAGTGGGGCTAAAGAATCTTCTTCAACCACTGAGGATGATGGAATAATAGAAGAAGGCGAATGGGTCCCAGAAGCTGAAGCTGGACGTTTGGCTGTTGGCATTGGAAGTTCGGGAGTTGGCGCCAGGTGCGAGACGGTGGGCAGCAGGCGCTCATCAGTGTTAGCCTGGCGTGAGTCGTTGGGTGCCGTGCACTCGGAGGAAGTTTGGCGCTTACAACGCTTATAGCGCACAGGACTGTCTCACAACGAATGAAGATAATGAGCAGGAGAATCAGGCTGGACTTGAAAACTGCAGGAAGGCTGTGAGCTAGCCTCCCTGTACCTCTTGACAGTTAGGGGACAGGTGTTGCCAAGATCCGCATGTCTCTTGAGCAGGCACGAAGAAACAGAGTAGCGACATGGGAGCTTCTTGTGTGGACTGGAAGTTTCCGAATCTGAAGAAATCTGATGCACTGGAATGCCTTTCCAATGGCGTTTAGTCGAAGCCTGAGAGCGAACGACCGGCTCAACAGAGGGGGGACAACTGCCCATGGGCAAACCCCACCAGCCTCCCTTGGACCTCCAGTATGTCTTCTCCCTGGTGCAGGGGAGCGGGACAGTGACCTTTGTCTAGGAGCGCTGGTGGGACGTACAGCCACCTCCTCAACATTCACAGCACTCTCACTTATCACTGCACTTTCATTACTCATATTTTTATCCATTAGAGATCTAATAGCCGATCCCAATTCCATAATTTTATTATATAATACAGTAAACTTCTGATCGAACCTTGATTCGAGGCTGGCAATGGCACTAACAGCAGAATCACAGGAACCTGGAACAGGAGTAGCTGGTACAGTAGGAGGACTTAGGACAGGAGGAGGAGGAGGAATTGGAGGGGTAATAGTTCTATCATCCCCAACATTATCCAAAGGAATAGAATCTGCATTGGCTCTATTCTCAGCCCTAATGGTTGCTTTCCTCTTTGTATCTCTTTCTAATTTTTCTAGAAGAGATTTCAAGGTTTTCCATTTCTTATCCTCCCAATCCTGACAGACACTCTATGCAAATATCTTTACTACATTCTTGCCCCTACATTTAGTGCATTTTATATGAGAATCGTATGAAAGCTTGGTTAGCCTAGTTCTACAACCCTCAGAACAAAAGCGAACACTGTATGAACTGGTATCCAACATTGTTCACTAAAGTAATTCTTTAAGTTAACCCAAAACAACAGTTCATCAATGATAGCAAGCCACGAAGCAACAAATCCTGAATACTTCAAGATCAGGCAAATAACTAGCCAAAAAGCGAAGACAGCTGCATAAAACTTCCGATGCTGACAGGAAGCCGGCAGGAAATGAATTGAGCTCCCTGCTAAGTTGTTCCTTTGAGTCCCGGATAGTGGGCGGGACCTTGTCACCCATACACTAACAATAGCAGCGCCGCCGCGCAAATTTTGAATTTTTAAACTGCCGTAGGTTAGGGAACCAGTAGCTATGTAATTACTTGGTATGTTACTCATATAAAAAATGCAGTGTATTGGACACATAATGAACAAAAATGTAATAATCATACAATAACCATTCTGTACTCTTCTTGAAGTCTCTCTATAAACTAACCTTGCACATCAAAATCCTTTAACAAAAGTTCTAGCTTCTTCTTACGTTCTTCAACCTCCATGTCTGGCATACATACGGAATCATCTGGTAATGTTGGCTTTGCTCGACTGGGTGCGCGTGAGGCCTTCTTGCGTGGCATTTTAATTGTCCCTGCAATAAGGTACTGTTTTTAGTAAAATATTTGCACGTAATATTCAAAATCAGGCAACATGTACAAGTGTTTCAGTTTCACAGATGCAAACAAACCTTACAATGTATGTTTCCCTGACTAATGTAATAAGTCTGTGCATTTCATGTACTACCAATGTAAAATGACATTTTTATGATAAACTAAAGTTTTATATATACTTCCTCAGTAATTACTTAGCTAAGAGTTTCTACTCGAACGGTAGTGATTCTTTTGGTTGTGTGGGTGATAAGACCCCACCCACTTTCAGGGTAAGACAGAGGAACAACCGAGCCAGTAGCTCAATTTGTTCATGCTAAAATGTCCGTGCACAGAGAGGAGGGTGGGCTCCATCCGTAATTACAGGGTAAGTATAGAGAAAATTTTATTTTATCTTAAAAATGTCATTTTCATATAAGTAACTCATCCAGTAACTGCTTAGCTGATGCCACATTGAAAGGCTACCCCTTAGTGGCAGGCTAGGTCAAATGACCAACGCCTAGGCTACCCCTTCGTGGCAGGCTAGGTCAAACGACCAGTGCCTAGGCTACCCCATCGTGGCAGGCTAGGTCAAACGACCAACGCCTAGGAAAAACTTACGAAAGGCAAAAATGGAGGTTCAGAATATCAACAATATATCAGTAAATGAGAAAAGTAAACTTAAACCAAAAATGAAAGTAGTCTATGTCCCGACGGATGAAGATGACATTGTCGATAACATTGCAAAGAAAAATCCATGGACAGGTGGCCTCATTTCTGAAAATGATGACCTGAAAATTGTAAAGGAAATGATGGCCAAAGATGACAAATATAAACACTACATCATCAAATGCACACCACAAATATGAAAGGCTATCTATGATAGAAGTGACAAATTGTGTACACTGTATAGCCGTTTGCAAAGTATACGACTGTTATATGCCCTGTCAATGCTATAAATATCAGGAATTTGGTCATAGCACAACAAATTGTAGAAATGACCAAGCTTACCCTCTTTGTGGTGAAAACCACAGTAATTCTAAGTATCAGCTCCGCGCCTATTTTTACCTTGGAAACGGGTTTTTTTCTACACTTTTAGGGCTTCTGATACTGGCGGTGCATTTGTTTGTTGTCGGCCAAATGGAATGTCCCTTCGCCATGTTTAGTACTGGCCCGGGGGGAGGGGGAGTTCCCATATGTTAACAAGTTATTGCACTTGCCGGACGGGATATGAACCGTTCCAAACAGACGTATATACCTGTGCTCTGTCTTGCGACAATTGCGTATGGAAACCCCTTGTTGGACGGACTTCAGGGGTTAATTACAGGTTAATTACATTCATGCGACAAAAATTGAAGGTAAATCCATAATTAGCAACCATAAAACTGTAGAAGTAGTCAAGTTAGAAGGAAATCGTCGCCGCGGAGCTACTACATGGATGATATAAAATCACAAATCAAATGAATGTGCTAGCAACATCTTCAAGTGTAAAAATTGAAGGCATTCGGGTCGTTTCGGCCGTAAGCACGTTTACGTGCAAAATGGGCGCCGTGTTTAGTACCAGCCCCTTGGGGATGTACGTAAAACGTGAAATAATAATTGTAAATACCATAAACATGTCTTACATTGTTTTGGACGTTAGGGCCTTTGGATGTTAGGGCCTAAGTGACTTACGGCCGAAACGACCAGGACCGACGTAAAACATGCGGCAACAAGTGCACAGTATATAAAGAATATGCGTCGAAAGTGAAAAATAATACGGACCATGGCTTCGACTAATAATCCTCTATGCAACTTAATACAGGAAGAAAGCAAATTTAAAAAGGACCTGAAGACTCTCCTATCCTGCGGGAGCTACGACGCTGACGGGGAAACCCTGAAAGACAATCATCAAATATAAGAATACATCAAATATAAGAATATATGAAGCACCTTATTGTTAAAACGTACAGGGGCCCGTCGCAGGGGGAATTACCCCTTCGGAGGACTCTACATAAATCCAAACAAAGTGAAACAAAATGAAGTAGGCTACCCGCCTCCCTCCTCCGCAGGGTCCACCCCAAATCGGCTCCCGAACGAGTAGCCTTGGCTACTGACGGCGGAAGTAGCTTAGGCTGTCTTATGGCCAAAATTGACGAAGAAAATAGAAAATATATGAATATGCTGCAGTTTCCCGAGCGTTACGCACCCGGTCACTGAACTGCCCAAGAGTCTACCCTGGGGTTACCCTGAGGCTCCTAAAAGTGGAGCCAGAGTTCTTAAATGTCTAAGAGAAGGCGTTAACTCACGTTACACCGGTGATTTAATACAAATATCGAATGTATTTCCACTTTCACTTGGCACGACCAACTGTTTTGAACTTCGAATTACCGCCACCGACAACAACAGACAGACATTCAATGATAAACGTTCTAATGCGCATGCGCCGCGCCCTGTTTAATTTCATTTCTTTCTCGCTGTCTACAGATGTAACATAAAAATAACCATGCTTTATAGAAGTGTGCATTTGAAGACACATGTACATATGCTTGCACGTATACACATATGAAGGCGAACATACATAACGCCATTTATCTGGTTTAGCATATTCTTTGAGCCCCGACATCGGGGTTGCTTCATTCGTCCATGGACAGTCCCTTTACTTTATCCGCTGTGGTTTACAGTATCTTTTATTAACTATAAATCTTCTGTCCCAGAAAAGATGCAAATTTTTCTTTTTTATTCGTGACTTGTCCATTTTCCTACAGGGTTAATGGAGTGCTTACGCGTTCCTTTGTAGTGCTACAGGAGGTGTCTTAAATACTTCTGCCTAATGTTCAGATAAATATTTGATTTTCAGTTCTTGCTTAAATAGAGAGCTAACAGGCTACAGCTAAATAAGTTTGGGTGTGACCTTTTTACCTCCATCTTATGTGCTTACTTAAGTATTCATTTCAGTGTCAAATATTAATTACTTATTCAATTCTTTTTCCCTCATAGAAGTGTAAAGAAACTTAGAACTGTTATTGTAGTAAATCTTACACAAAATTGGATGGTTTTTTCTTCTACCAGTTTTTTGGGGTGCATATATTTTAGTAAATACAAACACGCGAATTAAAACAAAACTGGCAGCTTACTTTAATATTTTAGTAAATACAAAACACGTTAAATAAAACAAAACTAACTGTCAGCTTGCCTTTTCTTCACATCCCTACTCTGCGATTGTCTATTCATCGAGCGTGTTTTTGGTTCTCACATCACAGAATGTTTATCTATTGTGAACTTGGCTGCTCCATCAATAAGACTGGAACTTCCTCAGTAAATGTTTTGGTAAACATTTTAAAGACAGTTCGTGCATGTGAGTACAGTTATTTACAAGCATTTCCGGCTATGCCGAGAGTCCCTTAGCTCTACAGGGTGTTCAGAACAGGAAGCAGTAACTCCACTGGAGAATTCAACTGCGTTAATCATATTTGTTGTTGTCGGCATTGCTTGGACCCATTTTGCACTGTATATATGAAGCTCCCAATCACCACAACTTTCTGCGTAAATAAACAACTTGACAAAATACCAACACCCTTCATATATTGCATCCACAGCTTTTCTGTTCTTCCAGATGACTGAAGTGCCCCGAGTTTTCTGTCAATTAAATTCACAATATCTTCATTAGCAACAGAGTTCAGTATTTCATCTAAACTTCTCGAGTTGTCAATCACAGATAAATAGCACTCTTTTAATTCATTTTCTCGACATTCAATAATACTGATTGACTCTAAAAGCAGTATCCTTAAAGCTTGCTGGGTCAGGAAATGTGCACGTAGGCTTCGGAAGTAAGCGTGTCCACTCATCGTATGTGGAACACTATTCTTAGCGCAAACTATTTCCCATGGGTTTTCAAGGCCATTCACTACCATTATGCTTCCATTGTCTCCTAGAGATGACATTAGAAGGTGAAATCCTCCAACCTGTTTTAGGTCGTTTTTGCTTCCTTTACTAGAATACTGTTCTCCGGTGTGGATGTCCGCTTCTGACAGAGATTTATCTCTTTTAGATAGAGTGGTTCATGGTGGTAGGTTTTGTTTCCTAATCGTAGCAGCTATGACTTGGACCATCGACGGATGGTCTCTTGTTTGTCACTTTTTCATAAGTTATAATTCAACAAAGATCTTTCACATCCACAATTGATCCCTGATCCCCTTTATCTGCCGAGAGCAACCAGATTCGCTGAACGGCACCACTATATGCAGTAAATGTGCCTCGCTGTCGAACTTCTCAGTTCCAGAGGTCCTTTATTCCTCAAACTGTTAGACTGTGGAGCTTCAGAAGTTCAAAAGGGATAGGCCTATATATTTGATTGTCAGCTTCCTTTAAACTAATAAAAAAATACAATAATAAATGACTAGAAAATTAGGCAAGAGGATTTCGCAACGAAATAAACAACATTGGTTCTTAATATTTTTTATGATGATGATTTGGTTCTATCCAGGGATGTAGAATCAGCACAGAGTAAAATAAAAGTTTCAGTAGATATGTATGTAAGAACTAAATGTTAACCTACCATACCGAGAATTATTCTACAAGTGTTCTCCTGTCGTGTATTTCATTATATTTTTACATCTTAGAGGCAGATAATTAAATTTTACATATCTAATAAACAAGTATCACAATCGGTTATAGCAACGAGCTGCAGCAAAATATTAATTTAAAAAACGCAATGTGAAGAAATACCATTAACAGCGTGCACTGTCTGGTATTCAGTGGTATTCAATAGGTGCCACAGAATATCAACAGAAAATCTAAGAAAAGCATAGGAAGAAACTTGGTATGATGGCACCGAAAAGACAGTGTTGATTAGCAGAGCTAGACTGAACAAGCTAGAACAACTGAGTGAAAAGGTTAAGGGCGAAGAAACCAAATGCTTCCACTCTTAAATTGTAAATGAAAATAGCTATAGTGTGTTGTACTGTATTGCTTAGCAAACAACTATATTTAGGAACACATTCAGTTCCCTGCAAAAGCCAAATAAAGAAGAAAAGATAAAAAAAAACAGCTAAGCTCTGAATTTTCATACATCTGTCTAGAAAAGAAGCTGTGAGTGGAAGGAATTTAGTAAAAGCGGTAGGCAACATAGCGAGTATAAGCAAACTCAATCACAGGTCATCTTCGAAGGAGCCGTTTCAAAAGGGAAGTTCTATCACTACTACTACTACTACTACTGCGACTACCAACGCTTCTGGTAACTACGCGTGTTTGGTCGTCTTAATTTACGCAGGTCGCGGAAGCTAAAGCAGTCGTCCTAATAAAGGAGTGAGAAGAGAATATTTCGAAATGGCTGACGAAGAGTTCGATGGAGATGAGTAAGTAAAGCTAAAGCTAACCTGGCATGAATAGTAGACGAAGACCTTTTCGGCCAGTGTAACCTGTCAAAGAACCCCCTAACGCTTTCGCGATAGCAAATTATCTTTTTTTGGTAGTTTCTGAAAAAAATGGCGTTAATTATGGGTGGAATTTGATCAGTAAGCTCCGTTACGTTCCATGTTATGATAAAAAGTGGTCAAACTAGGTCACAGAACCCCACACGGCGTATGACCTTGGAAATTGAGTTTTCCTGTTCTTTTAGTGGTGTTTTATTATCAGTTATACCTCACATCTTCGGGAACGGGCGACAGAGAACAGCTCAAGCTCTCCCTGAATGTGCTGGCAACATCTTCAAGTGTAAAAATGGTGTAAGAGACCTTTTGATTATACTTTTCAAAAATTGTGATATTTTACCTCTTTTGATTTCAGTGTCGGTGATGAATTTGAGGAAGTTGAAGAAGATGAGAACTTGGACGACCTTCAGGAAGGAGAGGTAATTATAACAATTCTAATGGCAGTGTATCTGTATTTTATTGTATTCTGTTAGTTTATAGATCGCTTCCAGGCTGTCCTGCCTTACATCCAGGTTAGTTCCTGGGCATCAAATGTAAGTTGAAATGAATATGTGTAATGAAATAATGCAAACTATTTTAGTGGGTGGTTTACTAGTAATTATAGTTTGGTAGTTTTTATTCCTCAATTTATTTAATGCTTTTTAACTCCAAAAATTAAAAAAAAATTAGGAGCGGTTACAGTTTCGTATGCTGTGGGTTTCGTCTGCCGATATCCTAGCCGAGACCCACCACCAGGTGGCAGTGGGTACCGGCTAGAGAATCGCGGACGGATACAAAAAGATGGCGACGCAACCGGACTAAACCGACCTAACCGAACCTGGGACGGCGTGCCCTTACCTGGCGGGGGCTTCGCCCCTGGACCCCAGCGACCTAGGTCGCCACCGAAACTAACGAAACCGACCTAACCCAACATAGGACGGCGTGCCCTTACCTGGCGGGGGCCGCCCCGGACCCCAGAAAGGGCCGTGAAAATAGTAAATATATAACTTTTCGAAATAGCACGTACCTCATTCGAAGTCGGAATCGGCGACATTAGACCGCATTTTGGCGGGTGTTGAAAAGGCTTTATTTAAGGGATATGCACGTTTAATTAATTCGAGGAAAGCTTTAAAGGGGCAAGGGACGACGCTGCCTTCGTCACACTTGCCACAAGTCCCGCTGAAATCGTCAAGTAGGCCACTTTTCATTAGGTAAACCAGCAATGAACGCTCTTCGTGACACAAAACGCCTAAATCCATAAGGGTCACTAGATTCTTAGCCCCAAATTCCACGTGGGTCGGATACGACACGGAAGACACGAAAGTAGCCATGTTAGCAACTCTTGAACCCGGGAGAGACTGAGGAAGGTCGCGGGGCATTTCGGGTCGTTGGTCGTCAGCTGTTTGGGTGGAACTACTTACCTTGGCGGAGGGATCTCGGCACCGCAGAATGAGTTAGGCGGCCCAGCATACGAAACTGTAATCTACCCAAAAATTACATAAAAACAGTAATGATTTTCGCCATATAAATTAGACACTTGAATATTGCTTGAACAGTTAATTCATGATGACTACAGTCATTTTTCTGGCACCATACCTTCGGTTACATACTCTGACAAGACTCTGAACTTGTAATCTTTGAACTTGATGCCCATGATAAACATGTACAGCATATTAAGAGCTCCAAAGATTTCTGTATTTTGTGCTCTTGAGTCTTAATGTTATATTTAATATAAGTAATTTACCAAGTAATTACAAAGCTGTAGTTTCAACTCGTGCGACAGCTTAAATTTTGAAATTTGTGGTAGCGCTTCTATTGTTTTCGTGTAGGTGACTAACCCCACCCACTTATGGGGAAGAATAGGTACAACAATGCTGAAGAGCTCAATTTGTTTCTGCTGGTTAACGACTGAATATCAGTTGTATGAGCAGCCATATGGTATATATTTCTTCAGGATTGAAGTATTCTTGCTTTTGGTATCCTTCTTGCTATTCAGAGATAGTTTAGGGTTTTGAAGACCTGTTTTTTCACTGATTTAAGATGTGACTTCATTGAATATGTCAGACTCTAGTGCACCTTGTATTTGTTATTGCAATGAAGATTGATTTGACTCCTAATGAATGCAGGGACTGGGATGAGAGAAAGTTGAAGGTGTTAAAGGCTCATTCGGACAAACTTGAAAGAGACAGGAAAAGAAAGGCAGCTGCTAGAGCCAAAAATAGGTCTTTAGGTAGTGTAGAGTCTACACCTAAGTCTGGTGTAGCTGATATGCATGTTATATCTTCTCTTGTAACTGCTTTTTCTCCCATCACCAGCCCTCTGACAGTACCACTAACACTTTTACCTGGATTAAAAGTAAGGTTTTCTTATGATTTTCAACGGTATTTCGGACGACGCCAGTCCGACTCCGATCGGAAGAAATATGCATCCAAAATGGCAGAATGGTCAATATTTGAAGGGTTTTTCTTAATGAAAAACTCAATATAAATGCAGAATTCGTTGTTTTCAAGACACCCAAAGGATTAAAAATAAAGTTTTCTTACGATTTTCGACGGTATTTCGGACACCACCTGTCCGAAGCCGATCGGAAGAAATATGCATCCAAAATGACAGAATGGTCAATATTTGGAGGTTTTTTATTACGAAAAACTCGATAATAAAAATGCAGGATTTGTTGTTTTCAAGACACCCAATGGATTAAAAGTAAGGTGTTCTTACGATTCTCGACGGTAATATTTCGGACGACTCAGTCCAACGCATACAACGGAAGAAAATTCACATTTGGGATTTTTTCATAGAGCAATATTCACTAATTACAGATTTTTATTTTATTTTCATGACCAAATACATTTTGTATGATAAAAAAAATTATTTACTAATTTTGAAATATAATATTAAGGTAATCACAGCAAAGTATCGTTAAAAGTTAAATTAAAATCCCGTGAAATCATAAAACTGCTTACCGATGTATTCACTTCATTCAACCTCTCTCTCTCTCTCTCTTGAGATATAAGTAAGGCCAGCTGCCCATTCTCTCTATCTCTCTCTCTGGCTCCAAAACAGCAGAATGGTAAAATTTTGGAGGTTTTGTATGAAAGACTCAATAAAAATGCAGGTTACGTCATTTTCAAGATACCCAAAGGATACTCAAAGGATTAAAAGTAAGGTTTTCTTACGATTTTCGATGATTATTTCTGTTTACGACGATTTTCAGCCTACGACGCAGCGTCAGAACGGAAACCCCATCGTAAACCGGAGACTGCCTGTACACAAATACTTTATGTTGGTAACTGCATATGCATAAATACTTTGTACTTGTAACTGCATATGCACAATCAAATATTTCGTAGTGATAACTATATATGAACAATGAAATACTCTTTACTTTTAACTGCATTTGCATAAGTCAGAGGTCTGGTTAAACAAATCATTTATAACTAACTAACTAACTGCATAATCAAATGCTATGTACTGGTAACTGCATATGCACAGTCAAATACTTTGTTCTTGTAACTGCATATGCACATGTAAGTAGAAAGACACAAAGCCCAGTTAATGAGAATTTATGTTCCTGAAGTACTGTGTGAAAGTAAAATAAGCTGAAAGAAGGATTGTATTGGAGAAGGAAGACTGACCAGGTACTTTATTTTTCAAATTCAAATGTAATCTAGTGTTAATAAGGTAAACTATTTAGACATTAAATTTTTTAACATTTGTTGACTTCATATCAAACAGGACTCGAAAATTATGAGACATTTTAGAAGTTCATGAACTGTGTTTGATTTGCAGGATGAGGAAAATCAAATGGAAATAGTGCCTGCTGGCGAAGGTCATCAGATTCCTCAAACAAAACGGATAACCACACCATACATGACCAAGTAAGTATTGGGTGAATGGGTGGTATATGATGGTTACTGTGAGTGTTCCATTCAGCTGTGGTATTTTTCTTAACTTTTGAGTCACTACCTGATTTTTTTGTATTAATTTTTGAGGTGGATATGTTGAGATTATTATTAGGTGAAAAAATTTTATTCTTTATCTGCATAGATAACATGAATAATCTTGTTTTGAGTGTAGGCTTTTTGATTCAGTATAAATAGATTGTATAACGAAGTCTAGTATGTGCCTTCTAAATCATACAATAACCAGATTGTTATGACACGATGTACAAACCATCGGTCCTGGACATTACGAATTACTTACAGCGAAGCTGGACACGGCTGTTAAACTCTTGAACAAGGTGGTTAGGCAGTAACTACCTCCAGGTAGGCGGGAATACCCACCTGCCCGGATGTAAACATTCCAGTTTGCTTTCAGCCATCATGCATTGCAGACGTGTTTTCAGATCTCTTTGCCTGACTGTCGTTAAGGTCTTTATTATCCTTGTGGGATCTTCCTGTATATTTGTGTATATATTGCATGTGTTTGATATATAATACAAACCCACGAATTGTGATAGCCTTGCATAAGCTGTCATTCCCCTGCATCTGTGTTGTGGGTTTGACGGCCAAGGGCATATTTAGAGGGACGTAACCGAGTGGTAATGCTCCTCTTCCAGTAATCTTTTATTTAGATACTGAAGGCGTTCCCCTGTACGTACGGAGATATTAGATTAGGACATAATATCTTCGCTCCCCTACATTGATCGGGACGTAAGAGTTCGCTTCCCTTCTTGGACTCCTGCCCTCCGTGTACAAGGGCATGACTACTTCCTTCCTGCTTGTGCTGAGTGTTGTTTTCACCTGGGCTAGAGAGAGGTGAGGTCAGATACCTGGCTACCGAGATGCTCTTCCACCGCCAAGCCTGAAGAAAAGGCCGGGTCAATTACGGAAGCCTCTACTTGTTCCGGGGGAAAGAATTCACCCCTGGAGTGAGGAGAGGCCCCAGAGAGGATGTCCTGATCGTCCTCTCCCCCCGTAACCTTCCACACCCGACAAAACTAATGAGGAAGGGGAGGGGGAGTCCTCACCTGAGGGAGAGGCAACAAGAAGGGGAAGCTTGCCGGGAGGGAGAAATGATCCTGACAGGTCAGCCACCAAGGGAGTCGTCGGGGGCATATAACCCTCAGATGACGCCTTGGCAGGCTCCCTTCAGTGCTGTCTCCTCCCCTCAAACTTCGCCCACTGCTCGGCCAACCAGGAGCAACATTCGGCACAAGGAGAAGCGCGTGAACGCACACGTCCCCTGCAGGTGGGGCAGAGGGTGTGTGGGTCCATTTCCACGCTAGAGCGAAAATTATTACATTTCTTTCCTCCCACCCCAGGACACACACACTGGGGAAGGAGGGCTTGCGGGGTATGTCAAAATTCACGTTGTAAAAACAAGCAAAAACAAGAAAGATCCCACCGGGAAAAACAGCTCAAAGGCAGTCAGGGCAGAGAGCAAGAAAACATGTCTGCAGCGCACGACAGCCAAAAGCAAATTGGAATGTTTACATCTGGGCAGGCGGTACTCCTGCCCCCCGGATGGTAGTTAACTGCCTAACCACCTTGTTTGAAAGTTCAATGGCCGTTTCCAGCTCCGCTGAAAGTAATTCCTAGTGTAAAGGACCGACGGTTTGTATGTCATATCGAAACAATTCATTTTTGCAGATATGAAAGAGCAAGGGTCTTGGGGACAAGAGCATTGCAGATAGCAATGTGTGCACCAGTAATGGTTGAAATTGATGGAGAGAGTGATCCACTTCAAATTGCTGCCAAGGAATTGAGAGAACGGAAAATTCCCATCATTATTAGACGGTATCTTCCTGATGGCTCATATGAAGATTGGGGTATTGATGAACTCATTATAAGTGATTTCTAAATAATGTTTGGTTAAGGCTGTTCATCTTTGATGAACTCATTATAAGTGATTTCTAAATAATGTTCGGTTAAGACTGTTCAACTAATCACTCGTGTTCTGTGTGTGAAAGGGATTATATCATTCGATTATATCATATGTTATGAATAAATTCATACTTTTAAATTTATGTTTGAATTTTTAACACCTTAGTCATGGAATACAGGTTTAAGACATTTGGAAGCTCTCATAAAGCTGGGGGGCAAGTGTTGAAAGCCTGCAGAAGATTGGGAATTATATTGCTGTGGTTGAATTTACAAAAAGCTTGAAAGGATTGGAACTTAAGTCTGACATGAGGCAAATTTGTTTCTGGAGAAATGGCAAGGAAGGACATTTGAACTGGACTGAGTTCATCAATGTAGAAACCTCTAGTAGGAATTTTAATTCCCAGACTTTTTTAGTCTTAATTCAAATGTTAATATGTAGACGTTGTAGAACATGCTCTCATTATTACAGTTCTCACTTATACTGTACTTTACTGTACATGTGTATTGTGAAGTCACATTTTCCCTCCTATGATGAAATTTAATGCCGTGATATCTGTTTTTATATTTTTTGCACAAAAAGTTGAACTTTAATATTTCTGTGTTTTGCAACCCATAATTCATTACTTTTAATGCCGTAAAATTCTTGTATTTTCATAACTACCACAGGATATCTGTATTCAACTAAAACAGGTTTTGACATAGGAAAAACTTATTTTTGGTAGTCGCTGTGAGTCCTCAAGGAGTTAACCCCCATGGTGTGCTAGCATTCCATGGTGACCAGACTAGTATCAAAGATATATTTTTCTAGCCTGGTCTTGTAGACGGGTATTGTGTCGTAATGAAAACACTATGACACGTAATTAAGTATAATGGACTCAAAGATAAGAGGGCATTTTCCCTTATCTTCAGCGAAGCTGAACCCAATTTTTCCTACATCAAAAAATGCAAGAAGTGACTACTGCGCATGCGCGTCTGCCATCTTATTTACGGTCAGGGCAGGCAAAAGACCAGCTCCATTACTCTCTGCTGTTCAATGTAGGATGATCCCTAGCCCAAATCCCATGCCTTTTGTCAGGGAAGTGGGAGGGTTTTGAGGACTCAACAGTGACTACCAAATACTCTAATATATAGTAAAAATAATAATGATAATAATAAATGGAATAAAATTGGAACTGAACATGATAATAAAATTTAAAAAATAATCAGTAAAATAAAAGATTTTAAAAATTGCGGCCAGTGATAATAAAGACGAGGATAAAAATGTAGAAAATAATGATAAAAATGAAAAATGTTTAAAAAAAAAAGTATGAAAAGCAATAGTATAAAAAATAAAAATACATAGTAAAAGTGACAAAATGCAAAAAAGAAAGAATAGATATTATGGAAAAATAAAAATGAAAATAAGTAGAATAAAAAACAAAAGGAACAAAAATAAGAGGTAAAATAAAGATAAGAAATAAAAAAGCCAATGATAAATCTGAAAATTAATAAATCAGAAATTAAAAATAAAAAAAGTATATAAAACATAAATGAAAATTAAAAATTGTGGCAATATAAAGGAAAAGATGAATAAAAATTGGATTGAAAAAATGCAATGCATAGATAAAAGTATTATGATAAAATAATAAAGATAAAAAATCGACAGAAATAAGAAAAGCAAATATAATCAGGTATAATTTTTTGGTCAATGTGAGTACTGGTGCTTCCGGGATTTTACGCATTTCAGTGGACTGAAAGGAAAAATAACAGAGCTCAATGGTGACCAAACTAATATCAAAGAATTCTCTTTTAGTTGGTCTTTTTGGCCAGGTATTGTGTCATAATAATTAACATTATAACACATGATTGATTATATAATGGACTGAAAGGTAAGAGGGCACTGTCCCTTATCCTCGTCTAAATTTAAATTAGGATACTCTGAAATTCGCGAATTATGCAAAAATAGCTGCATTGGAATTGAACAGTAGTAGTAATATCTTATAAAGGCATTAAAGATGTTTTTTGTTTGTTCATGGCATTTTATTTTGTGGTTGATTTTTACTGTTTTTGAGCCTTTTCAGGTGATATTTCAATAGATATGGTAACTGGTTCAGTATACATGGATTTTAGAACATTTTTTTACATCAGGAATTCTCAAAACCAGGTTTTGTGAGTTTTAAGTGAAGAATGTTACAATAGTAATAATGATAATAATAATAAATATTCTTGAGGTTTTGGAGGAAGACCCTCTTTGAGCAAGAGTTGTTGAAAAGAATGGCGCTCTGCATGCTGTCACGCTTCTGTTGTGCCGTCTCCACTTGCCGTCTAAGTTTCTTTGTTTCACCGCGTAAATTATAAAGCAGATATCCGAAATTCATTTATTATTCCGACTGCGGGAGATTGATTGATTGTGCCTATTAAAACTGGTGTCACAACATCTTGGTTATTGACACAGTAAAAATTTAAGTAGAAACTAAAAATAAATAAATAAGTTTAAAAAGAATTTCATATAAAAATATCGAAAAATATCATTCGCCTCCTGAAACGAAGCTTATATGCCAGGCTGAGAAGGTGCAATACTATGATTATTGTTATTAAATAGTTTTAGCATTGCACGCCCGTACATTACAAAATGTACATCCTACCCAGGCACTGTTCTCCCCTTTCAACATTCACAGATTACTCGAGAACCTTTTCTTGATTCACTAATATCTCATCTCCCTATTCAGCCGCCCCCACGTCCATCACCATCCCACCTCATCCTACCTGTAATCCCATCAGTTCCTGGCACTCTTCAATTCTTCAGTTTTTTATTGGCTTCTGTGTATCAACATTGAATTCCACAAACATTGTCAGGTCTCCATTTATATCTTGCACGTTTGCATCATTCAGTCTGCGGAGGTACGGAGTCTTGATTCAAAAAGTCTTCCAGATAATTCCAAAGCAAGAATAATTTTTCTTTAGACAGTATCCTCTCTATTTGTTCGTTGGTATGTCAACCCATTTCTTTCCCTCCAGCCCTGCTTACTTTTCTCCATAAATTTCTCATTCACATTTACCTCTTATATTTCACTGGTTCCATTTTTCTTTCTTCTGGTTTCCCTGTTCTTCATTTTGTTTACTTCTAAATTTTTTTTTGGCCCCACAAATATATTTCAAAATATCATTTTTCCTTCACTAAAAATGCTCTTTCCCATATTCCACTTTGCATTGTTTTTCCTCTTATTCCTCGCTATTTTTTCTCAAAAAAATGTCTAGTGAATATCCTCTTGCTGTTAGGTATTCCTAAAAATCAAAATCCGTCTTAATACTTCCACATGACCCTCAGTTCTCCTTTACCCATGTACTCAGACCTACCAAGTTACCATATCTTGCCATTTCACTTTCCTATCATCTGAATCCCTGTCACTAAACCCTCTCTCCTCTAGACACAACCAAGAATAGAAACTCCTCAGAAAACTCATTTTGCTCATGTGTACACTGAACTGTATAATACATATTAACTACCTTAATTTTTTTTACAGATCTTAATTTCATTCTCATGCTCTGTGGACTGACACAGCTTGACTTTGGTAAGTACTAAAAATTCTCCTGCTGCAACAAGAACTACTCTTCCTTGCACTACATCAGTAAGCTATGCACTGACTGTTACATCACTGAAGTCCATTGTTCAATCTTGTATGTTTTTTATGTGTACTATCTTCTGGAATTTTATGGAAATTTTAAATTTAAAGTTTTACTGCTTTTTGGATATAAATCGCGAGCGTTCAAGTTTAAAGGATTTTCTGGTGTAAAGTGTATGTTATCTTTGTCTCTTGACAGAATTAACATGAACCCATGTGCAGTTATTACCAAACTCCTTTGTTTAGAGGATTGGAACGAAAAGATTTCACTGCGGTAGTGTCTAAGAACATTTTTAGGTTAAAAAAACCCTGGGAACTGCAGAATTTGATTTTGTATTATGATTTTAATTGCTGTTAGAATGCCGGAGAACCCTCCACACGAACTGGCTGTTTACCCAAGCAAAATAATTGCATCAACAAGGATAATAGGAAAGAATACAAGTAGGGACTACTCTTGGAAAAACAAGAGGAACAGGATGTGTTATAAGACTGAAAGAGGACTTTAGAAGAGAACAGAAGCAAGATAAATCAAGATGAGAAGAGAAACATCTTTCCTTTAGTGGTCTGGAGTTGGTCCCGCAATTTCATGAGTACTTTGCAGAGATACAGAACAAGTAGACTGTACTCCACAAGGCGAGGCTTCCTGCTCGAGCAGATATATGGAGTTGCTTCCTTGCTTCAAAATTGCCCTGGGAACGTACAGAGTTACCTGTGGACCAACTTCAGGCCAGTAGCGACCAAGGTTGAAGTCGTTTACCCAAGCGATGCCCTGGAATATTTGTTGAAACACAAAAATGAATATGTGTAAAATGACTTTGGCCTGTGACATTGTATATTCATTTGGATATGCAATGGTTAGTAATGGTATCAAGCCTCTACTGTATAAACAAATCACAAAATGGGAAGAGGCAGTGAACGGTATCAGTGATGGTTCTCTGTCTCTAACATTAATTCTAAATTATAAAGTTCTACTTCAAACTTCTTCAAAAAGGCCGTCAAAACAAGTCTTACAAATATTCAAAAGGAAGTTTTTTACCTACATCCTTTTTACTTGGAAGAATTGTAACTGTTGATTCCTCTTAGTTACATTGCACGAAAGAAGTCACCCATTAGCAATACTCAGTAGTTTTCATTAGTCAACATAAAATTCGCAGATCGTATAAAGAATCATTGCCTTAAGGTGATAAGAAAAAGTTGATACAGTAGTAAGAAACAGGTTTCTAGTGAGAGCCATCAGACTTTCTTAAATGACAAACTCTTGTCTCCTTCTTTATAAAAAAAATATGTACATTATCCTCTAGGACTTTCCTTGAGAGATCACATATTTTTAAAAGACACAGCAGTTATGAACAGTTACCTGTAGTTATAATTCACCCCTGGGCATTTTTTATTGGAAAAATCAGTGACCTAAAAACTCCTCCGTTAATGTAAGCCTGAAGAGCTCTTACCTTCATCCATCCATCCAGGCGAAGGAATGTATCCTGAGGGTGATCAGGTGCACTGGGAATTTCGAAGGTTCCCTTATAGAATGACATTCCCCCTGCAGGTGTCCCTTGCAAAGAATCATGGTCCCCGTTACTCGTTGCTATTTTGTGTTCAAGATGATTTCTTGCCATCATAAAGGTTGTAATATTCGTCAAGGGCAGGGGGACCATTTTCCAGTTTTCCAGTACTTGGCCGCTTAAGGTGACGTTTTTTGTTAATCCCTGTGAGAGAGAGGTTACCTTCGTGTTCATAGATTGTACACAGTAAAGTTGACTAACTATAGATTTATTTCCCAAGACTTTCCTAAACCCAAGGAATATTGATGTGGATTTCCAAAGAAATATTATCTCATAAAAATTATCCACGAATGAAACAAATTTCCTATAAAAGAAATGAGTCATATTAGATTAAAGATGATTTTCAGTCCTCAGTTTGCTAACCTTAAAATCATTGATTTGCGACCCATAGCAGACACGTCCTTGACTCTCTGCAACTATTGTCAATGTCTGGTTGGGAAGCGATTGCAAGGGCAGGTCATAGATGCTTTCCTCGCGGGACGCAACTCCAACGTATTGTTGATCAACAAAGACGTAAGCACGATCATGTACTTCAGTGATGCTGAGCTTGGCTGGATTCGACTGTTGACGACGCAAATCGCTTTACATTTCAGAAAAAAAGGTGGATTTCTAGCAGTTCTTATTCTCCTTATTTCATGTTCATCTTTTCAATTTGTTAGTTGCAGCTGTCACTGATTAGCCGTCTCACTTACCGTTCTAAATGGGACGGTAGTTTGGTAGACAACAATTCCATTGGACACAAATAAATCCTCGAAGGTGAGAGGATAAGTAGCATTAACTGCTTTTAGAAGGTTCCCCAGCTGGAGTACGCTGCCCAAGATCGTCATATTCACCTTTCCATAGCTATATTTAGGGGAGGGAGGTGGCACATCCCCAGCGGGAAGGGGCAGGTACTGCAAAACAGAAATGAAAACAAAGCAATTTTATGTCAGATGTGGAAGCAAAGACAAATCAAATAAAAGAACTTGACGCTCAGAACTAAAGGATATTCACACAAACAAATTAATCAATTAAAAATACTCGCCACATAAGTTGGAGGATGTCTTTTCGGGAGCTCGAATCTCCCAGGTGGTGAATCAGTTTCAATTATGATTTTACTTCTGCGTTACTTCAGAGGTAAAGAGAATTGTGTATTAAACGACATTTGTAGCTTTTCGTTTGTGAATATATATATATATATATATATATATATATATATATATATATATATATATATATATATATATATATATATATATATATATATATATATATATATATATATGTATGTGTGTGTGTGTATGTATGTACGTATATGTATATGTATGTATTGGATGGTATCTAATGGAGTATTTATTCAGAAAAAGTTACAAGCTTTCTTGGACAAACAGTCCATGTTATCAAGTATCCGTACAGTGACCAGACGTGTAGTCCACCTGTATTCATAAGATTCATTGGGAGGGGGCAAAGTTGTTTTATGCTGTAACAATATAACTCGTAGAAATGTTATTGAATCTGCTTTCATTAAATATCAAGGTGACTTACTGAATGTAAGCCAGGATATGTACAAGCTAGACACATTTGTTGTTAAAGAGATCTGTAAGATTGTTTCATTTTAATCACCTGTTGAGCTGTTCTGTACCTGCTGTACTAGTTTCAACCGGATCTTGGATATTTGTGTTTACATTTTTTCAACTTTTGTGTTTACTTTGTTAGATACCCTCCGTGTTTTTAGCACTGTGCCTCGAAAATGTGTTGAGAGAACACGAAAGATCTTGGTACTCCTTCTTTTATTTTTTTCATGTGGACTTGTGCAACAGTCACAGTGCAAATGGTTAGGCGGTCTTAGAAAAAACTGGCAGATACAAACAGCAGAAGGTAAAAGAATGGTTTTCTCAAGGAGACATAAAAAGAACCAGTTCACCTTCTGAGTGATGTTTCTCAGCACCCAATACTTTTCCGTCGGGTCCCCAGCTTCTGACAAGGGGGCATCGTAGTCGTAAGATGTTGGACAAGCCTGATAGCTGGATCCTAAGTTGGCGCCTTTAAGAAATACATATAAAGGAAAATATAAGAATAAAGAATAGGCAGATTGCTGCCAGCTCAGATTATTTGTAGTATGTGAATACTTTGAATTTACAAAGTGAACATTCCATCCCTCTCCCCGTTCCCTTATCGTATGAGCCTAGCTTACCTGCTCCAAATCCAAATGAGGTGCCTCCGTGGAACATGTACATGTTGACTGAGGCGTTTAGCTTCAACATGTCGTCAAGAGACTTGGCAACTGTCTGTTGGAGAAAAGTTAGTTCATTCCAATGACCTCATTAAGCAAGTAGGGGTTATGGTTGTTGCTCAGACCAGTCACACACACACACACACACACACACACACACACACACATATATATATATATATATATACATATACAGAAAAATGACTTGGTTTCGGTGTTATACAATCTCCCCTAGCTGTGGTGTGGATCGTCTAGTCGTGGATTTGGCCGATGCCTGGCGTCTGTCAGGCTACTGGGATATTCAAGTTTTTGGATTGCACTCTGCTTATAAGTACAGCTTCAGATATCATTCAACCTTCAACGTGGTTTTCCCGGTGCATTAGATGTTGCTGTTAAAAGTCTGGTGAAGGGGGATTGTTGTCAAAGGATTAAATTTGTCGGTTCTCTTTCATTGACGAGTGGAAACAAACTATTCTACTTTATCGGGAGCGACGTCGTTTGGATCCTTAGGTTCACTTCTTTATTATTATTGTTATGTCTGCTGAAAAAATGCCAATATTGCTACAACTAATGGTACTATTCCCAGTATAACTTTTCTTATTGTCCTTGCTTTATTGCTGCTGTGATCATCATGTTCATAACTTATCTTTCATGTTTCAAGTTTTTCTCTCTCTTAAACAGTCACTAAGGAAAATCCTAGTAAAACCATATCCCATTTATGAAGTCACATATATGAAGTACAATTATTGTTGCCTAGTGAGATTGAATAAATTACCCTCCATGGTGTTAATATAATATTCTTGATCTAAGACTCATCCCTTGCAGTCAATTAATGATAAGTGAGAGGTCCTTGATATCGAATTGTTTTCTGGATGTCTCTTCCAGAATCAGGCACACCTTGGAACCTGGCCAGAATCTTGTTTGGAAAAGGATTAGCATACCAGTGTCCTCAATTCACACACTTGAAATTGCTTATAGACGCTTCATGAGAGGCCCCTAGCCGTTGTGTCATCCGCTAATTTATGTTGAGATAATTATCTTATGTCTGAAGTGGGACAAAGTTGGAGCTGTTATTAGCTCCTGTAAGATCCCAGTTCACTTTTATTCTTTTTTTTCTTTTTTTCGTTGAACTAGTTGTTTGAGTAATGTTGATTTGATTCATGGGTTCAAAATAAATCGACATATTCAGTAACCCAGTTTCAACTGGCGGCCGCTCTAATTAAGTTAATTATCTGTCTTTTTTGGTAACTTTTAGCCTTTTTGACGAATGGGACTTCTTTTATTCTTAACGCATAGAAATAAAGCTAAACAAAATTTCCTTTAACATTATTTTTAGTATTACCTGGCTACTCAGGTATAAAAATCTTTGTAAACCCTCACAAACTCGCCGCTTCTTACAATACTGTATGTACAGTATGGCATCCTGTCTGAATCACATATACACCAGAGTATCTTCATCATATTGTTGATATCGCCGTTATGAATAAAACTGTTAGAGGACACAACTAAAAGAAAACTAGTTCTCATTCCTCACCCTGGCCCGCACCCCGCAAAAAAGCCTATATTTCCTTATAAAAAAAAATGTTTACCTGGGAATCTACTTTGCTGTGTGGTTCACCCCAGTGGTCGAGCCATCCGGGATAAAACTCGGAGTTCACCAGTGGTCCTCTTGGTTCGAACAGTCTCATTGGCTCAAATGAGCTACTCACGTCTCCTAGATCGAAAAGCAAAGAAGAAGAAAAACTTCGCTCATTAATCGTCATGAGAGAGAAGCTTTCCATTTTCCATTTCTCATCCCTTCAGTTTAAAAACTAGTACCTATAAAAAAAAGTTGCAGCGATGTTTTCATGGTATATCAACCCATGAGAAGCCCAAGATCGTGTGTAGGTATTTACGTGTATAAATATCCCCAAAAGTAAACTTATTTCGTCTGTCTGGATCGAATCTGTATTTGATTTGCTCAGGAAATTTTTATTTACCACATCTGAGAAATACTGGTTTCGTAGAATGTAAATAATCCAGATAGTAAATAATACTCTAATTCTATTTTTGAGCAAATATATACACACACATAAAATATAAAGACACATACTATATACATATGTGTGTGTGTGTGTTTGATTACAAGGCCCATAAGCCATAAAATGTTCTGAAGTCTTCTCTAAGGTAAAAAATTATAGGCTACATTAATGAAATGTTTCAAATGTTTCTTCACAGTACTAGAGATTGGCTTTAGTACTTCAAGGAAAAGCTGTATCGATTACCACCAGCTCCAAAATCCACAGTGGAGTATACATCCTGGATTTTGCCACATTTTAGGTAACCCGTCCCGGCTCCATCCGTAGTGAAGAGCAGGACCGAATCGCCAAAAGCTTCCTCGTACAGAGATCGCAGATGTGTTGTGTAAGCGTAATCGCAGGCCGAGTAGCTGCCATACTCGTTTTCTACCTGAAAATGAATTGAGTTGAACTGAACTGAATATGGAATTTAGGCCAAGCACTGGGACCTATGAGGTCATTCAGCGTTGAGACGGAAATTGACAGTAAAAGGTATAACAGGAGGAAAACCTGGCAGTTGCACTATTAATCAATTGTTAGGAGAGGGTGGAAAGTCAGATGGGAGAAGGAGAGTATGAAAGGAGCTAAAGCAAAAGGAATGAAAGGATTGCAGCCAGGGGGCGAAGGCACGCTGCAAAGAACCGCAAGTAATGCCTACAGCGCACCGCATGAGGTTAAGTTAAGTATATCTTAGTTTAACCAGACCACTGAGCTGATTAACAGCTCTCCTAGAGAGGGCTGGCCCGAAGGATTAGATTTATTTTACGTGGCTAAGAACCAACTGGTTACCTAGCAACGGGGCCTACAGCTTATTGTGGAATCCGAACCACATTATGATGAGGAATGAATTTCTATCACCAGGAATAAATTCCTCTAATTCTTCATTGGCCGGTTGGAGAGTCGAACGCTGGGCCAACAGCGTGCTAGCCGAGAGCTCTACCCACCCCTCCAACGAAGAACTACCGCATGAGGTGCACTGATGGCGCTACCTCCCTGCGGGACCTGAAAATGAGACGTCATTCGTTCTTTGCCGTTATTGATTACATTTTGCTTCAAGCTTCGTCTTCGATAATAATGAGAGTGAGCTGGTACTCCACTCAAGCGTTTGCCTCCGTCCGAACCGTAACCCTGAGGGGGAGTGCTTGCAGTCACATCTGTCCCGGGGTGCCACCTAACCACCCGCACACCGAGATAAAATGTTGTGATATAATTTCCCTTCTTAGGATGGGTTACTTCGACACTGATTGTCAAATTGAAGAGTTCATTGTTATTTTGTATTCATAATGTCCAATTATTCTTATAAAGCAATCCAAAGCACCAAGATCGTTCTAGGCAGTCTTCTGGAGAACAAATGTAAAAAGTGACAAGACAGGACACATAAATGGAAGAGCAATAAATATATCAAATTATAAAAGATAAATAATTACATATTTATCATTACAGGAAAAGGCAAAGAAAATAAACGTTATCCTTATAACCTCGAAAATTTTGTATCATTAGAAATATAGGCCTATATGCATGAATAATATATACATATTTGTATATATGTATGTATGTATGTACAGTATGTATGTGTATATATACATACATATATGTATATATATGTGTGTGTGCGCTCTCGTGCATTTATTGTCGAATTATGTCCGAATCCAAAACACCTACCTGGATCATAATGACTGGCCCTCCATTGGCATATAACAAAGGTTTGATTTTAGGGAACAGTGCGTTGACATACCAGTCGTCCACTTCCTTTACATAGGCTGTAATAGATTTGAAGATCATTTATCCATATATACACACACATATATATAACATATGAAATAAGTTCATAAGAATATTAGCCGACTTCTGAGGTCTTAGAAAGAAGACATTCGCAGCAATAGTCTGTCTTACAAAATCTGTTTCCTTAGAATCTTGATCTGTACTTCTTTAAACTATCTTTACTCTTATTGATATAATCATTGTTACTTTAGAAGGAATGTTGATTATATCTTTGGTTAGAATTAGTTTAACTCTCATCTTTCGTAACATGGATCTAATTCTGATAAAAGCTATATTTCAGATTCTGTAATTATTGAAAGATATCTGTATCTATATCCATCTTGGAACATCATTACTGGAGAGGAGGGAGAGTCAAGATAAGAAGAATGTGTGATATATATAATGTAAAGAAGGCTCGTCTGAGATACTATAGCCATGTAGTAAGAAGAGAGGAGGTGGAACCAATCAAGAGAGCTAAGAACATGCCAGTGATTGATAGGGAGGAGGAGTGTGGGTCGTCAGCGGATCAGATGGATGGATGTGGCGAGCAGGGACATGGGTGAGGTTGAACTGGAGGAAGCAGATGCAAGGAATAGGAATAGATGGAGAAAGATGACTCGAGTGGCCGACTCTGCTATACAGTGGAATTAATAAGATCGAAAGAAGAAGAAAATCTGTATCTATATCCATCCATCTACCCTACCGATGAGTCCATACCAGAGCCTCAGATGCTTCCAAGACCAGCATTATAGTCGCTACCAGGATCATCATAGAGGACCCATTGTTTATGCAGTCTGCAGCAGGAGGCATGAAGCCAAAGAGTGTCTGGAGAAATTCAAGAAATGGGAACTGACTATACCCAAATGCCCAAGGGGTTCTGAACCACATCTTGAATGGTTCAAACGATGCAGTGTTAGACTGCCTTGCACTGCACACTGAAAAGTTAAGACAAACCCACCAAGACTGACACCAGAGCCTGCACCTCAGCAATCGGTATCTCACCTAGAAACTCACCAAAACTGATCAAAAATGGGGTTTCTTATCAGGAAAGAAGCAAATGCAGGCTACTTCTCCAAGCGGAAAAAATCCATATCCATAATTTTCACACACTTCTTGGCACTTCAGCCTGTTGCAGTGAACAGTACTTTTCCGGTAAATGAAATTTGGTACAATGGTTCCGCAGTTTTTCTGAACCAGTTTTTTCATTCGTACGACGAATTTTAAAAATTTTATTACTGACTGTCTGCAACTTGCCAGTACTCCCTGCTAAGACTTTAAAGGGTTCAGATGGGTTTAATTTCTGCCTATCGAACCTTTCATTTCATCATGACCATCGTTTTCATTTCACATTAACATAATTCTTAAACATTGCCAGTTTATTATTTGTATATAGTCCGAATGACCTTTTCGGGCTGCTCCATGAGCAAGAGCCAGTGCTGGCATAAAGCCAACTTAATCTCAACCAGCTAATATATTAATAATGTCAATTGATTTCTGGAGTACTGTATATGAGTTTCCTTACAATGCCAGCCAACAAGGTGTACAAATTGGCATTCTAAAAACAGTAAGTTCCGAAGCAAACTCCTTCTCCAGGAGTAACGTTCATCAAAAGCATTATCCAAGAAATCAACTCCTGAAAGTTAAAGGTTTATGTGTTGGGTGAACGGCCATGTAGGAATATAAGAAATGGAGGCAGCAGACGAAGTTCCAAAGATTCAAAACAAATATTGAGTGCAGAGGGTATTTCTTTCCATAACAGAAGTCACTGTGTTCTGCAAGACAGCTCCTCACATGTGCTGCAAATCATAACAAAAATCGCCTTGCAGTTAACCTACAGAGATTTAAGAAAAGAGGAACTAAGAAGTAATTATAACCTTTGCAGATTCAGGCTATTACGTTTATTCGCTTTTTCTCTATTTTCATATCTTCATTTCACCAACCATACTACGTCCATGAGAAGTAACTGAACATAGGCAAACATGAGGAGACTTGCTGATATTATAAAAAAAAATCTTTTAAGCAAAAACAATTCTACTGACACCTTCCAGAACGTGGCTCCCTACCAGAAGACTCCAAATCCATATAAAAATTATGAAAATTTCAGACTGAGCCACAACAAATTGGAGCCATCAAATGAAGACGATTTCACTACTTACTCGGGTCACTGCTTCGGAGCTTCATGTCTTTATTCTTCCTCAGCAGCCAGTAAGGAAGTCCTCCCTATCAAAAGGGAAACGGTAAAGTGAATCTCACAGTGAAAAAACACTTTCAGGAAGAGGAAACAGTTACCTTAAAAATATGAATTACAGATTTATTCGGGAGAACGATGACATTTTGAATTTGTTTCCCACAAGCCAACTGACATCATATCGTTATATTTCATTCGGTCAGGAAAATAAAAGCAAGTTCCTAAGATAACCCGAAGGTTTACCATGTCTCTTTCAGCATCTATGAAAGGTCCCGGACGCAGGATTACCAGAAGATCTTCTTCTTGGGCAGTTCTGATGAAAGTTTCCAGGTCCAGAATGCCGTGGAAATCATAAACATCTGGCTCAGGCTCGTGGCTCGCCCACTCAATGTACCTACAGTGAAGGTGCTCAGCTTTGAAAGGAAGATGCATTATCTATTCCGCAACCTTTAAAACTTTGATGTCAAGATGACAGGACACAAGTGTCTTGGCGTTCATTGATACTCTGCCACAGTGTTACTGATTAAGTCCTGAACCCCGTTAACTTTAGGCAAACCAACCTTTTGACGAATGGGACTTCTTTTATTCTTAACCATAGAAATAAAATTAACTAGCCATATAGAGCCATCCCTTTTCTGGTGGTGGTGAAACATTAAATCAATACATTACCAATCCAGCCTAAATATTCCATTTGGACGAACTGATTTGCCCATTCTCTCTGTTCTTAGTAACAGTAAGATATAGACACCTTAACATGAAAATATATCACATCCTTCTTAAGTATACTGACCAACAAGTAAGTGTAAAGAATTTCCAATACGGAAAACCCTGGTAGCCACGACACACACACACACACGCAGAACAACGCTAAGTAATGTTCCAGAATAGTAAAAAAAAAAAATGTAATTCCTAAAACCTGTGATATTTAATTTTTTGGGAAGTATGGTGCTTTGAAAACAACAACTGATAACACTAAAGTAAATTATGCAATTATTATATGGCGTTTGCAAATCTGGGGATGTTAGACAGGTGTGTCAAAATCTTTTTACTTTCAGCATCTTTCCAGAAAACCACCAGTCACTTAATGAAACCCCGACGGGACAAATAAAGCCAAGACAATCTTTCCTCCCTGAATCTTCTTTTTAGTTTTCTGCAAAAGAAAACTATTGTGCCGGCTTTGTCTGTCCGTCCGGCTTCAGATCTTAAAAACTACTGAGGCTGTAGGGCTGCAAATTGGTATGTTGATCATACACCCTCCAATCATCCAACAACAAATTGCAGCCCTCTAGCCTCAATAGTTTTTATCTTATTTAAGGTTAAAGTTGCCATAATCGTACTTCTGGCAGCGCTATAGGTAGGCTGACAACAACATAGGCACTACCGGACCGTGGCTGAGTTTCATGGGCCGCGGCTAAGAATTTTATGGACCGTGGCTGAGGCCACCAACGGACAGAAAGCTCGGTTGCTCTTTTTTTCGGCGCATTTTTTACCTGTTTTTATCCCATTCCTCTTTATCATGTTTTCTGTATTATTATTATTATTATTATTATTATTATTATTATTATTATTATTATTATCTGAGCATAAGTAGTGTGCATTACCAAAGGCTAACTAGGACACAGCAAGTGATCAATATGAGCAGTACATCGCCGGCCACATGTAGGCCTAGTGTTTATCCCTTCGAAAAACCTTGTAAAAGATATTCGTCTCGTGGCATTACATTTATTTTCTGGATTCATTTCTTTTATTTTCTGGATCTCTTCATCCTTTTGCCGTCCCAAGCGCTAAATGGCAGCCTAAAAATTTCCCCTAAACCAACAGAAAAGACCCAAAGTACTGACGAAGTGCACCTGCGGGAGATTAAGGAATCTGGAGACCTCAACAACATAGGGACCTACGTCTGAACAGCGTTGAAACCGGCCATTCGTAACTTCCTCAGGCGGTCCCGCCACTCGGACGGCACCGTGCGGAAGTAGTGCATCGACCCAGAGATGTATCTGAACGGTTTTCCATCCTTCAAGAATTGGTCGTTGTCGTAATCGATGACAAAAGTACGGTTGTCATTCTCGGGTACCTGGAATTCAAATAATAATAATGATAATAATAATAATAATAATAATAATAATAATAATAATAATAATAATAATAATAATCTTTATTGCGGCTCAGGGCCAAATACATGGAATATACAAAAACAATACACACAATCTAGATACATAAGGTTACATGATATAAAATTAATTATCGGCAGTATCTACACAGTTGCTGAAGAGGTAGAAAAAATAAAATTCATAATAATGGTAATGACAGTAATTATTTGGAGAATAATAGAAAAAAATTAAAAATTATAACAGTGAAAAATACAAATTGCAGACGATTAATTTCCAGCTAGGTATACTCCACAATTCACCTCTAATTTATTCAAACCTTTTTTTAGACATAAGAGATATTTGTTCCACTACCTTCTCCGCTGCCCATCCAGAACGTTTTAGATCTTCCTCATTTGTTTTCCCCCAATTGCGAACTACGTGTGCTTTGCTACTAATCTGTCATCCTCCATTCTTTCCACATGACCAAATCATCTAAAAAAAGTGATACATCTTTTCAACTCTGTAAACCTCATTAGCACTTCAACACTTCCGCATTTCTGGCCATTGTCATCCTTCGTACTCGACATATATTACAAAAAAAAAAAATCATCTCGATAGCTTCAGTAGGTGTCGTTTTCTGTACAATCAAACTGTACATTTCACTTCTATATAGGAGAATTTGCGCAACAAACACCTCACACATTCCTACGTTGGCTTCAATATACTCACCTTTTTTTCTAGCCTTTTTCGTAGAGTTAACTAAACTCCTTTTCTCTCATCTTATCATCATCAGTCCTATTCGTTCACACATCCATTCTTGCACTGTACCATCCACATAATCTCACATTGTTTCACCTTCATGTTTTTCATTTACCCTCACGGTCTTACTCTTGCTCACATTCATTTTCACCTTTCTGCTGTTGCAGACACTGTCAGACTTTCTCGCTAGCTTTTGTTGTTTCTCGTGGCTATTCCCAGTCAACACTGCATAACACGAAAACATCACCTACTCCACTTGCCATTCATGACCCATTTTCTTATCCTACAACATTGTACCTTTATCTGATTTCCTTTCTATAACTTCTAAACTTACAACACACATCAAGATTTTAGATAGAATAGTCTTACCCTTGTCTCGTGCCTTCTTTTGTAACAAAGGAGCCACTCTTATATACATATTCTGTAACGTATCCTTCGATTTCATCATGCAAAAATATTACTCCCCCTCGGTACATTATCCTCGGTACCAACATCTGCAACACCTACCACACTAGACTTTAGCAATTCTGACATAAGCATTTTCCAGGTTTATGGATGCCACATTTAGCAGTCCACCTATATCGTAGAACTTCTCAAATTACTGTTCCACAATGAACACGAAATTCACACACCCTCTTCCTTGTCTAAACTCACATTGCCTTTATCCGTTAATTCTTTTGTCATCTGTTACTCCTTAAATAAAAACCCCACCATAGACCTTCCCTGGCTTACTAAATGATGTTTACCTCTTAACCATTATTCTTCACGCCCATCATACATTACATAATTTACAGACGCTGATCAGTCACTTAGTCATACTTTTACCAAAGCTTCTCACTTGTAATCCCATCAATCTTGGGGCCTTTACGTTTTTAAATTGCTAAACTGTTTGCCTTATATTCTTAAAGCAATCACTTCCATAACGTTCCTCATATTCAATAATTCGTCATTGTTGATATAAATCCTCTTACTTAAACACATCCTTAAAACATTCACTACATCCACACAAGGCTTCAGTCTTCTCAGACACCAGTTCTCTATCTACATTTCTTAATCTATGATCCATTTGCTCAGTAACCTGCCTCTCTGCATTTGCTTCCCATATAAGCAAATTCTTTTTTTTCCTTAATTAAACATAACTCAGATATTATCTATAGATTTTCATTAGACACCACAGTTCTTTCACTTACTTTGTCCTTGACTAGATTATCCACCATTTTCTGAACAGCAATTATTTTTATCCCTTCTTACCACTCTACTGTACCCATAAATGCTCATCCTTGAATTTGCATACTCCTCTTTAACTCCTACTTTAGTGTCTTTAACCATAAATCATATTTCACCCATTCTATCTTTTGAATATGCTATTATCACTTGTTTAAATAATAATCATGGCCACTTTTTCAAGCCTCCCCCAACAGTTATTACTTCTGCTCCAGCAAAAATCTGATCAAGTATTCCTCCAGTCACTGCACACCATTGCATTCATGATCGTTGTCTCCTATATACTTTGCAATAATACAGAATTTAATCGAAGTTTTTATTAACTATTCTTTTTTTTCTTAAATATATACATAAATACATATATACACAGACATAAAATTGAATGCAGGAGTTCTAATCTTGGTCATGGTAGGTGAAACTTTCATACGTAACTCTCTTTGGGGGTAAGTTAAGGTATTCTCGAAGTACAGTGAATTTTATATAATTTACAAGTATAAAAAATGTCATGTGTAAAATTAATGATACATATACACCCACACATACACATAATGCACACACACATATATATACATATATATATGTGTGTGTTTGTGTGTGTAAATGTTTTCAAGGCCATTCAATAAAACTGTTCTTCCTTTTGTGCCGACGCTTCACATAGCAACAAGTCAGCTCCTTTCGCCGTAGCGGGGTAGTGCCGTCAGCGCACCTCACGGGGTGCACTGTAGGCATTACTAAAGGTTCTTTGCAGCGTCCCTTCGGCCCCCAGCTGCAGCCCCTTTCATTCCTTTTACTGTACCGCCATTCATATTATCTTTCTTCCATCTTGCTATCCACCCTCTCCTAACAATTGATTCATAGTGCAACTGCTTTGAGGTTTTCCTCCTGTAACCTTTCAAACCTTTTTACTGTCAATTTCCGTTTCAGCGCTGAATGACCACATAGGTCCCAGCGCCTGGCCTTTGGCCCAAACTCTGTATTCCATTCCAATAGGGTCCTTTGTCGAAAAGAAGAGGAATCATCTCTTCTTTTAGTCCTTATGGTTTTATCCTCATTGCATTGGTTAAAGGAAGCACACGAGATATTATGCCATGGAAAACATTAGACCAATTTGAACCACATATTAGGATATCATAAATATCTAAAATCATTAAGTTCATTCACTAAGCTTGATTTTCACTAAGTAACAGTTAGTTTGAACATTCAGCTTCAAGATGCAATGTGCAATGTTCCCACTTTAAGTGTTATATCTTATTTCTGCCCCCCCGAAAAAAGAAAAGACGTGAGAATTCCGCAGCTGATTTGAAAAGCTTATCGGTAGGTCTGCAAAGACTGCTGATAAGAATTTGTTGATTTCATATTCACTTGAGCACGTGACACGCACCTGAGAGGTGGGAGCAGACTAGAAGGACAGGGGGACGACGTCAGCACCTCAGATCTTAAAAAAACTACTGAGGCTAGAGGGCTGCAAATTGGTATGATGCTCATCCACCCTCCAATCATCAAACATACCAAATTGCTGCCCTCTTGCCTTGGTAGTTTTTATTTTATTTAAGGTTAAAGTTAGCCATGGTCGTGCGTCTGGGAGCGCTATAGGTGCCTACAACACATGCCACCATCAGGCTGTAGCTTTAAGTCTCATGGGCCACGGCTGAGTTTCATACAGAATTATACCCCGTATAGAAAACTCTACTGCGCCGAAGAAACTTCGGCGCATTTTTTACTTGTTAGAATCATCATACTGGTCCATGTAGGACTAAAGCACACGTGAACCAACAAAGGTCATTTTTCCAAGTGTGCTGAAGCAATGGCTGGTAGGGTCTTGAAAGGCTTCAAAGAAAGTCTGATGAACGAAAGATATGCATATAGGGAACCCGTGCTAAACAAATTAAGGTGTCAACGTTTTCCAGTATGTATCTTATAGCTCTTGGAATTTGCAGTCCTGAATTCTTGGAAGAGGAGTTTAAAAGTATTGATAAAATAGGAGATTCATTATGTTACCCTCCATATTTTTTAGAACTTTGTAAAAAGTAAATAAAAAAAGACACATTACAATCCAGCCAGTCTTTTTCGTTTAAAGAACATGCTGCCCAGATTAACAAACTGTAACTCCAACCCCCTTCTGTGTTATAAACGAAGTTTATAACACAATGAAGTAAAATGACTTTGCCATTTTTTAATGCTTCTTCTTCTTCTTCTTTTAACGTGCTTTTTGTACATTGCAACAAATGGTAAGTTGACGCATATCAATATAAATTTAGAGCCTAGATTCCTCAAGAACTGCAGAGATTTTCAACTTCAGTTTGCAGGTAAGGATGGGCTTCGTCTTTTTAGGGGTGAGAATTTTTTGAGCCTTGCGAAGGACTGGTGAGAGTTTCGGAGTTGGATTAGGCAACCCACAAGGGGTCTTTCCAGACCTTAGTAGTAACTCAGCTTCCACTTCATCTGCTACAGAATTGTAATATAATTTCTAAAGTAACGTGAGATGATGTTTCCACAAAAATTATGCAAACATATCACCTACCTTGAAGCTGTTTCCACCTAGAACTTGCAAAAGCAGAACACCAGCCCATACTCCAGTTGACAGCATCATTGTACCTCGTCTTTGCCAGACACCGTCTGAAGAAAGAAATTATAATGTGTGTGTATATATATATAATTATATATATATATACATACATATATATATGTACTGTATATATATACTATGTATACATATATATATATATGTATATATATATATATATATATATATATATATATATATATATATATATATATATATATAAATGTATTTATAAATTTCTGATTGACATTGGGACCGAACCCCAGTCTTTCAAGCGAGAGCCCAGGGCATTAGCAGTTCATCTGCACAAGTCATATCGTAAAAGGAGTTGGAACCTAAGTATATATTTATTATGCAAGGCATTTTTATTGCTTCCGAAATAACCTAGTAATATCGATTTCATTGTATATCAAAGGAAAAACTTAATTTCAAAAGAATAGTAATTATGAGAGGTGCACCAACTTGATCAGGATTCGAAGCGACGCCTTTTTGGCTTGAAAGTGAGTGGCGGTGGCTTTAACCAGTCAGCCATCAAGAGAAATGGCATAGTGGATGAAGTCAGTCACGCACGCCAAGCCCAAAAAAGGTAATGGTTTGAATCCCGGAAAGAGTAAACATACTTATCATAAATAATTTCCCCTTTAAGTGTGAGGTTTTCCCAGTATGCGTTGAATCCGAGACTCTATATATACATATATATATATATCACTAAGTCCAAGTCGGAAGGTGAGTGAAAACGGGGACTTTGAACAAGGACTTTCGTAGTTTAGTCTACATTTTCAAGTTCTTGCGCTTCTTCACCGACCCACGTCTGCTTGTTGCCTTGATATCTGATGCATGATATCAAATTTAGTCGCTAGAGGCATGCAGCTTGCGTAGAAGATGGAATAGTGTCGTGAACTTGAAAATGTAGAATGAACTACGAAAGTACTTGTCCGAAGTCTCGGTTTTCACTCACCCTCCGACTTGGACTTAGTGATATTCTCAAGCACACGTTCCTTCGTGCTGTATTGGACATATGTATATATATTTGTATATATATATATATATATATATATATATATATATATATATATATATGTGTGTGTGTGTGTGTGTGTGTGTGTGTGTGTGTGTGTGTGTGTGTGTGTGTGTTGGCTTTATATAAGATATTTGAAATGCCTTTTTTCATAACAGATCACTAAGTAAATCGTGCAGGTTAATCAGTTTCAAAGAAATGATGGGTTGCGTTCTATAGGTAAGTATGGACAAAGTAGAGCTCTAAAGACATGCTTTGGAATAGGTCTTCAACTATGGTTAAGTGCTCTGGGGCCTTTGTAGAGCTTTTTGGAAAGAAAGGGCCAGCAGCTCCCCTAGACCGACGTCTGAACTCAACCACTTACCTGGGTGCGGATGAGCTCAGCTCGTGTGTTGAGAAGCAGTTCTGAATTTTCGGTGCCCTATCGTAAACACAGCTGCTTCTTTCTCACAATACGTACTTTTCCTTTATCTCTTTAGTATATTAGTCTTGTGAATAATTCAGTGATGCTACAACAGTGGAGCGGATAAAGAAAATGACTTGGCTTAAACCTTCATGTCCGAAAAATGATATGACAGGGAAGGATGTGACAATGCTTCTTTTATGTGGCCGCGTTCGCATGAGTATTTTCATAAGAATTTAAATAGAAATTGTTACAATTCATTGTAACCTTTTGGAGGCAAAGCCCGGCTGGCTATAAAGCACCAACAAACCGCCATTGATTTTAGGAGTGATATGAAATATTGATATTGACCCAAATGAAGAGATGAGTAAATCAGTTCAACATCATCTGAGCATTCTGAAGACATGAAATCGATAATGTGGTCTTTTGATATTAATTTCACCTCTGTTTTAGTTTTCTTTACTTCTGTAATCGCTCTTCTCTCTGTAGGCAAATGTAGATGCCTGAGAGTTAATTCCTAATTTTTATTCTGTTTTATTCATTAATTAGTAATGGGTTACCCATGGTCTACCCTGTGGGGTTACCTTTGATGAAAGTACAGTATAAGCTCATTGTACCTCCGCCAACCTCATTTGGGATTGCATTTTTGCAGCTGATGATATTCACTGCTCTGGAATAAGTAAGTTCCTTCAAATAGGCAGCATTTTTATTTCATACAATTACCATTTCATTTGAATGGTAATTGTTTACCTATTGGAGTAACAACTCTCAGACAATCGTCCATGCTCTTCTTCACCGACCCACGTCTGCCCGTTGCCTTGAAATCTGATGCATATCAAATTTAGTCGCTAGAGTCATGCAGCAGCTTGCGTAGAAGATGTAATAGTGCTGTGTAATGTTGTTGCCTTCTTAACACCTGTTTGCTTGTTGTTGAGTGTCAGCCTGGCTGAAGCCACTCGACTTTACAAGTCACTTAAATGCCTGCCTCAGTACTATGTGTACCTACTTTTTATTACTTGATGATAAAGACACCATGTAACGGGTCTTTTCTCTTCTCACGGACTTATCAAACAGGATGCTACTAGCCCCCATTTTTAACTTTATTTTTAATTACTGTATCTGTCTATCTGTTTATATAGGCACACACCTATACCCATACGTAGACAGGCACACACACACACACATATATATACATATATACAGTCTTCTTCTTCTTCGTCTTTAACGTGCATTATGTGTATATATATATATATATATATATATATATATATATATATATATATCACATTACCACAGGTAAAAAAATAAAGAGACGGGGTGTAGGTCCTGACCGGTTTCGACTTTATTTTCAAGCCATTGACGAAGGACTGATACATAGTATTAGAAGTCACACATATGTATACTACAGAAACAGTGCTGACGAACATAACCGTATGAGACTATAGGTCCACCCACAGGCGAGTGTCAAGGTAGGAGTGACCTTCAAAACTCATTTGGCTAAAAATCACAATATACTCTCAGGGGACAAGACTGATAAACGTACCGACCATAGGTGACTACAGATCCACACCTGACAAGTGTCAGGGAGGTGGGAGTTGGAAAACTCATTAGTACTGCTGCCCCCATACTGTGTTTACAAATAAGATCATCTTATTTCCATACATCTCTACTGTCTACCTTAAAATTTAAACAATTTACAAATTTCTATTGATATTAAAGGATGAAGTTTATACATCCCTTGACTGGTATTCATATTATGGCTGTGACTTTCTTTTATAAAGCTAGATTCAATGATATTCCTTTCCAGTGCGGTATTAGAATATGCAATCCTTTTTGCCCCTTCCCAGTTGATAGCATGACTGTTCTCACTAACATGTACAAAAATACCACTGTTCCCTTGTGCATATGCCACACATTTTTATGCTGTCCCATTCACTTTCCCAGTGCCTTACCAGTTTGGCCAATATAAAAGTTGTCACAAGACTTACATGGAATTTTATATACACACCCTTTAGTATTGTCGGGAGGATTCTTGATAAGTGTATGCGACATTAACACCAAAATTCTTAAGAAGATGGGGGATATCTTTCATATTATTATAATACAGTACAAACAATTTTTTTTTGTGTTGTAAGGTTCATTTTGGTTTTGATACATGGTCTTTTTTGCCGCTTTTAACGCATCGTTGCTACGCCGTTGGTACTCGTGCACAAACAAGTTTGTTTTTTCTGAGAGAAGATGGGTTAGGTAAGACAACCGGAAATATATAACATCAGTACTTGCTCCAGACAAATCTGTCTGAGTGTTAGGAGATTGCTTAATTGTCATAGTGTACAATAAATAAAGTTTCAAACGATGTTCGAGTAGATACTAGAACTTAGAATATCAGTTCTTGAGGGAAAACAATTCAAAGCATTAATAATTTCAGTGATGATATGTAAGTCCTGTAAAACTGATGTGGCATACGCTTCCAAATCGTGCTGAATAACTGGCCGAGTTGAGTAGCGGTTTGGTCGGAGGTGTTTGCTTTTCGCTTTCTTAACTAGTGCTGGACAAACGGTGCTTGTTTGGATTCTAGCTGGTGACTTCTTGGTAATCAAATCTAACTTATTATGGTTATAAACTCCCTTCCATGATGAGGGTTTGCTATTCATGCCTGCTCGGTAAGTAAGCTACATTGGTGCACATGAAATGTGTCGGTCTTGATGGAATGGAAAGTGAAAAAGTACTAAATAGACCTGCTTTGTGTGTTGATGACGAAAGTGCCGAGGGATTGTTTGAAATATGAATTAGAAACTTTGACCAGATAACTGGGGCTGACACTAGAGCAGACAGTTGATCGTGTTTCTGTAAAGGTGTATGAAGTGAAAGATGAAGCCATCTGTAAGACAGAAGTAGCATCGAATTCTGCAGGTGATGCGTGCTGTGTAAAAGACAAAAGACGTATTTGAGGGGGATGTGGAAGATGCTGCTGCTTGTTAAGATAGGTAATGTTGACAACGTTACTATAAAAAAAAAATATGAGAAAGCTTTTACCTCTAATTAAATGTAATGTATCGAGTGACAAGCCAAGGAAACTCTCAAAAGCAATATGATTGCATGAAGTGAATATCTGCAGAATACTGAAAATAATGGGACAAGACTTCAATTTTTTAATAAACCATTTTTTTAATATTAGGCATTACATAGGGTATGTGATCTAGATGTGACCGACTTAATTCACAAGTATTAGGGCAGGATAAACCTTGGTGTGGGGGAGACGATGAGACGGATAACACGTTCCCATCTGCTTAATGGTCGCACAGGACAAAGGATTATAACTTTACGGTTTACAAAGGCATAAATTGTATGAAATTTCAGAGGCCTGACGTGAATCAGACGTTCAAGGAGCCGATTGAGAGGATTATAAATAGAATGGACCATAGATATTGATTTAGTAGTGGCAAATGAAATTATTTTACAAATATTAAATGGAAGGAAATGGAACAGTTGAAATTAAATCAAAATTAGGACTGAATGTCTGATTGTGGAAAAGTGATAATCTTAGGAGGATGAAGGACCTCATTGTTCGAGGTACTACAATTGATGTCTTTAAAGGTTTTTGAAACCATAATTCAGACCATTGTAAAATTTCCCAAAATGTTTCAAGACGACATTAAAAATAATCATATTTAGTAACTGCTACGCCAACGAAAACAAGTGATGTTTAAGGAATCAACCACGTGATTTTTCTTTAGGCGTGTGGCCCTGCAGGGCGTCTTCTTTTGCCTGAGTGGTATCGACAATCAAAAACACGACCAGTACTTTAATTCAAACTGGGAACGATTTTTGAGATATTTACAAGAAACAAAAACTATGTGAAAGTTTATTCGCATTATAGATTCAACGCTATAGCAGCGAGTTTCTTCTGAAACGAGGTACGTGCTTTAGTAACAATTGACGATCTGTGAAATGGGTTTTGTTTACAAGTTTGTTATGAATTCGAAAGATTGTTCTTGAACTTGGCTTCCTCTTACTTTAATCATTTTTTTTCCTCACAATAAAGCACAGCTTTAGGAATTTATTAACGATATCCATGAAAAATCATTAAATTTATTGGTAAATTCTACTTTTAAATCTAAATTATGGTCATGTGATATATTACTAAGGAAAATCCTTAGATATATTTCGAACAATTTCGTAATGTAAGAGTGTATACCTAGACGAAGTAGTGACCATCGCATTCTATGACTTTACGAATAACCGCATAAAATATGTTCAGGTAAGGATGTGAACACCTTAAAATTATGGAGTATTATGTGAGGATGTGTTAAATTAAACAATCACGGACTAAATAAGTATAGCTTACTTTTGATGTGGCGCTCATACAGTGGACGAGCTAGACTAGCCTGTTACCGGTAGGCGGACGCTCTACTTCAGTGTGCCTACAATAATAGAAGTGTTGCATGAATAGCATAAAATAGCCAACTTGGATGGTAGTATGCAGAGTAGGGAGACAGGGATATTCAGAATTACTTGGGGGGGGCCTAGCTCCCCCAGCCAGGTCAGGGCACGGCACCTTGTTAGGTTAGGATCTAGGAAAGGCTAGGATTTCCCAAGGGTAGTTTACAGTTAGTTGGCCAGACCGTGCAACACCTTCTGCCCGACTACAATCACTCCGCCAAGCTAAGTAGTTCCGCGACCCGATCCTGCTCGTGACCCAGCATCCCCACACTTTCTGGGGGGTCCAGAGGGGGGCCAAAGCCCCCCGGCCAGGTTAGGGCACGTCGCCCTATGTTAGGTTAGGTTGGTTACATCTGGTTAGGTCAGGACCTGGCACTACAGGAAAAGTTTGTCTTGTTTGTCTTCGTCCACCAGCTTCCTAGTCGGAACCTACACGAGAGCCTTGGCCAACTAAACTGTAGGGAACTCTTCAGCTTTTTGGGCATGTTTGGAAGATAGCTGGCACACATTTAAGACAATCCTTAAGTGATGTGCTTACATAAGAAAATCAGTTTTAGTTTAAAAAAAAATTAGACCTTTGTTATTTAGTGTTTATGAAATTAGTTTTTAATGTAACTTTTATTTTCAGAATTTTGATGAAGAGAGGATGTCAGTTAAGTACTAGTGTAAGGCCTCTTCCCCTGTTATTCCAAGGGGTACCTGATGTACCCTCACAAGGTTCTAGTGCTTTCTTTCATGGAGCATGTATGTGCAGCCTATGTGGACATTGTCATCGTGCTCTTTTGCATTCTTCTTCTTCCCACTATAGAAAAAAAATTGACAAGGTGAGATAAAGAATAAATACAATTTTTTTTCTCCTTTTGAAAACAAACACTGGTGAATTTTTACAGCATGGAGATGATTCAGCCCTGTTAGTTTTTAAGTGAAGTGAGACTTGTGAGGTGTCTGTGCAAAACTGGGCAGAAATTATTGGTTATTTGCAATTGGTTTTTTTGCAAACCTCTTACTTTACTTTAGCTGTGTGTTTGTCTGTGCAAACTTTCAGACTCGACAGAAAAAGAACAGGAAGAAAAAGTCATCTTCCAGCTGCAGTTGGCAGTCCATGCACCTAGGGTAAATCTGCCCTCTGAGTTATTGTTTTTGTCTGCCATGGAAACACTTTGTAAACTGTGCTTCTGGATATGCAAATTTTTTTCATAGGCTCCATTGTATGTTTGAGAGAAAATGGCTGCACCTGAATATGGGGTAACTTGATTAGTTTTCACATGCATGTAAGCCACATATATTTTTAAGGGTAAAGTTGTAAGATAACATTGAAATTATATTAAGGTGTTTTAGAATGATAATTTAAGGTATACAGTATTTGGTGTTTGAACTATTAAATTAGCCAGTGAACTATTAAAATAGGAAGTTATAAGCATTTTAGTTTAAGGTATACAGGTTATTTGGTGTTTGAACTATTATAATAGGCAGTTGTGGTCCCTGACCCCTGCAAATGCCGATGGTTGACTGTACTCACTACATAGGGATTCATTACAAAGCATAAAGTTTCTGGGTCAACCACTGTAACTTGTTAAAGAGATGTTTTTGTGTATATTGGCAGGTTTCTCACAGCTTTATATTATCATTCTTCACTTCTGTAACATGGTCTTTGACCAGCTCATGACCCCCATTCTTCAAGACTTTTGGGTTCTTCACGTCTCTTTCCTAGGAGCTCTCTTGGCCTCTCAAGGTTCCTTTTAAGGTTCCTTTTACCTTGTTGGATAGCTTCATCTTAGTCTCTTTAGGTTTCTTTTACCTTGTTGGATTTCCTGCAGCTCAGCACCTTCCTGCCTGAATTTCTACTCAGGCTCTCTTGAATTAATGGATAGTGTTGTAAAGCCAGTTTACTTTCTTTTTAAAATCAACACCCATTGCTTTAATCAGAGTGCATATCATCTTATTCTACTGCTCATTCGCAGCTGAATCAGACTACTTGGAAAGTGGCACGGTTAACCACCTTGGCCCTAAGGGAACTTGTACATAAGGATTCATCTACCTGGAGCAGTGGATCTGATTTCTTCTACGGTTTGATGGATTAGTTGGGATTTCATGTGACACTTGGAATAGGTTATGTTGAAATAATGGGCATGTATTGAAAAAGATTAATAATTTTTGTTTAGATTTTACATTTTTTTTTTATTCCAGAAACCAGTGTCAGTAAATCCAAAAGGCATAAAACGGGAAAGAGCTCCTACTGTCAGTGTGTGGAAAAATATGACTGTTCAAGAACTTGCAGATGCAGTTGGAAGAGATTTAGGTAGGATACTTTCCAAATACAGTATTACACGTACTGCATTTTACTGTACCGTATAGATGTGTACAGCATAGTAGTACAGTACTGTACTTCCTATGTTATCCAAAGCTTAGATCTGTATATTCTTATTTTTTCATTTAATTTGTTTTTCTTTGTTTCCAATTCTTTACATTTTCTCTGCACAGTAATTGTAGGTCTTGCTCATACTGTAATTCTGTGTTTCAGTAGTACTTTGTTGTTTGAGTTAACTTTTATTTTTTTGTTTAGTTTCTATCATAAGAACATTATCTTTAGTTTTGTAAGTTACATGTTAATCTTTAAGTATACAGCAGACCACGAATACAGTAATAGACATGCTGGGCAGGAAGTTGTTGTTTCAGTATTTTTTAATGTTTGAAATAATGCAAGTTGTTGTTAACAATCCTGCATTCTTATATATTTAGCACGGTTAATAATTTCTATAAAAAATAATCTCAATCATAATAAAAAAATAGCATTCACATAAAACAGGTTTTGACACAGGAAAAACCTGTTTTTGGTAGCTGCTGTGAGTATTCAAAGGTGTTACACTCGCATGGTCCCCCAGGGCCCCATAAGATAGACCAACCAATCTTAAGGAATTCTCTTATAGTTGGTCCTCGGCCGGAATAGTGCATGTTGGCCCAGTGATAGAATATAAAGGAATGGACAGGAGGGCTCTGTCTCCTGTCCACGAGGACTTCCTCAGCTTTTCTTCATCCTATTTGCACAGATGTGACAGCAGTGCATGTGTCAGCTATCCTCCTCATTACATGCCAGGTCTGTGCAAGATAAATGTTCACCCCAGTCCTATGTTTTTTTGTCAGGGAAAGTGGGTGTGTGTGTGAGAACTCAAAGTGGCTATCAAAAATAGGTTTTTCTTACATCAAAATCTGTTTGTCCTCAAAGGAGCTTACAAAAGGGTTATAGCACCTTTCCTGGTTCAGGAATACTGCCTCTAATAACCACCCTGTACATTTGGAGACTTCAAAGGAAGCATTATTAAAGAAAGTTAACGACGCACTCACCTTTTGGATGTCATGCGACTTAGGAAAGAAGAGGGTCTACCTTTTTAATGAGGGACACTAAAATAATTCTCAGCTCAAGTGGAGAGGGTGGTTTGTTTGTATACCTGGACGAGACTTGGATTCACCAAAACCACACCATTGGGAAATGTTGGATTGACACCGATTCAGAGAAAGCCACCGGGATTAAACCCCCTACTGGGAAAGGTAGTCGCTTAATCGGATTAAAATGGGTAAAACGGAATGGTAGGCCTTTAAAAACTGCAGGGAAGTGCATTTGGCAACGTAGGGGAAAACGCCTATATCACCATGTAGGAGCCGATATGGTACAGCAGATCTTGTGTACATTTTCTAGCCCATCCTCCCCTTCAGGTAGATGGAACTTTGCTGAATGAGTCTGAAGCTTTAACTATTCTAGGTGTAACTTTTGACTCTCATCTTACTTTTGAGAAAACATGTAATGAAAATGTCAGCAAATGCTGCACGAAGTTCAAGCGAAGATGCTGTGCATTACTACCCTAATACTATTCTCCTTGCATTTTAATAAATTTTATATAGGTATTTGTTAATTTTTTAATTCATTTTTTATTTTTTAATAGGTGGGATCTCTTCTTTCTGTATTTCCCTTTACCTTTTCTTACTCCTTCCTAATGAACACCATATTCTTGGGAAGGTTGAATGGGCTTGTTCCATATGAATGGTTTCATCTTCTGAATAATAATAATAATAATAATAATAATAATAATAATAATTAATCATAATAATAATAATAACTGTCACAATCTCAGGATTAGATCTACCACAGATGCAAACTGTAACAGGCCCAGACTTTGTTCCAATTGTTGTCTGGAAAAGCTTGGCTGTGCAAGGGTTCTTCTTAGGTCCTTCCTTATTCTGGTTTGAATGCTGTTGGGAAGAGACAGCTGGCTGCAAAAGAGTACCCCAACAAAGTCCTTTCCTCAGAGAAAGTCTGCTGAGTGTGAGGCAGGACTAGTTCCTATTTGTTGGGAAACCTTTTGTCTGGAATGGGTTTACTACCACTCTTGGGTTTTGTCAGTGCTCTTCTCTGATGGCTCCCAAGATTAGCCAATCATCTTGGTAGGCCACCAGTTAAATTCCTTCTTTCCTGAGGTCCTGTAAAATAAATAAGTTCAGTATATAGGAAAGTTTACACAAACAATGTTTGTTCAGACGGTGACAGGTAGAGGATCCCCCTTCATTCAGAGGAATCCTTTCTTTGGGACACTGAAGAGTTTCGGCAAATAAACCTGTCTTTCTCTGTGGGGTTTGGCTTTTGGATAGCAAAGTTTTGAGACAGTGCTGCTGTCTGTGGATGGGAGGGGTTGTTGTCTAGATGAGAAATATTGCACAATTGTTCTTCCCTAATGTTAAGTTGGAGTGAGTTAATGTAAGACTGAATTTGAATTTAGACGTCTTTTGTACTTTCAATCTCCAGTAAGGGGGGGAAGATGTTTCTCTGTGCGTGGTTAACTTAAGTAGGGGTTGATTTTCAGGTGTTTAGAGAATAGGGCATGGGGTGCAGGTAAAAAAATCATATGGAAATCCAAGTAGTTCCCATTAGCAAGTTAGAGTTATGGAACATATGGCTCTCATCATGTTCGGCTGCCCGAGGGATTCTTCATGAGTATACTGTATCCACTACCTCAAGATCTATCAGTTCATTGAGATCAAACTGTGCTCTTGTTTTCCACTTAATATTAGGGGTTATTCCAGGCCATCAAAAAATAACAAAACTTAATAGAAGTTTGGATGAACATTTTTGTTAAAGAATTTAGACAGCAAGGTTAAAGATTTTCAACAAGTACAAAAATAAACCAAAGGGTTAAACGTGAATGCAGCTGGTGATGAAATGGTTGCAACAGAAATCTTCACATGTGTTATGTTGTATGTACACTGTAAGCATTACACCCTCAATGGAAATAATGTTCTTCTAGAGTAGTAGTTTTGTTGCTTTGAAGTACTCAAGGTTTGTAGGAAAATGTTATATTTTTTAATGCCTATAAAAACTGATAATTGGACAGTACGTGTTTGCACCGAATTTTATGTAAAAATTTTATTTAGATGTTCTTTTACTACAGATACATTATTTGAGATTTTCCTGTATGTGGAGGACAGTGAAATTTATGACAGCCCAAGAACACCAATAGATAATGTGAAAGTAATTCAGGAGGCTGTTAAGAGAGCAGGTTTTCGCTGTGATTTTAGCAGTAATCCACTAAGGGTGGAGAAGAAAAAGGAGAATAAGGATGCTGTCAAGAGGTAAGCCTTTGTTTGAGCTATGTGGTAAGCAAATACAATAATGATAAATTGGTAACCATATTTCAGTACATTTCAGTCTGTTAAAACATTAAAAAAAATTCAAGTGTATTTCATGAAAACAGAGAATAAGTAGGACCATAAAATACATTTCATCATATCGATCTTGGAGAGGGTTGTTCTTTATTGTTACTAATGTCATCAGTTTGCAGTTGTGCATTTGAGGATGGCCCAGGAACAGGATTGACAAGTGATGATGCATCACTGCAAAAGACTGTGTGAGATTTTTCATACCGTATATTAAAGTTAAAATTATTGTTAAATTCTTGTTTCGAGAAGAAATAATTATATAAAGCAAATTGTTGAGTAATTTTTGCCATCAGCAGTCAAATAGTCATGATCATGGCAACGTTCAAACTTAGTGCCATACACAGTTTGAGATAGAAATATGTCTATAAATAGAACAGAAGTAGAGGGCTGTCATTGGATAACAGCTCTCCATGGCAACCAGCCAGCCAATCAGGTTTTAGCTGTATTCTGTCTGAGAAAGAACGTTTTGCTCATGTGAAGCTGACGATGACATAAGTTCATGTGCTTTGAATAGAGTACAGTACGCAGTTTTTAATAGTGTATGTATTTTCGCCATCATTTTCCTCTCTTCTTCTTGAAGAGCCAGAAACTTCAGAGAACCCTGGGCATCTGACAGATGATGGAGAGGTTGCTTGGAGAGAGGAGAGAAATCGAAGGGTAATTGATATCTCACTTGTAGAACATGCACTACATAAGACTCTGCTCTGAAGCTCTGCCATGTACCCCAGTGGCTCACCAGGCATCCCCCCACCGGTGGCAACGAGTGGGGAGGGGCACCTACTCTATTGCTTATCTCCTCTGGCCCTATCTCTTCCTGGTCTAGAAGAGCAGGACTGAAAGGGCTGTTGTTGCAGAGTCTTTTAAGGAGTTGTTTGAGCTGGTCTGCTAGTAGAGGCTTCATTAGTGGTTTTCTTTAGAGAGGATTGATGCCTAGACTGCATGATGTCTATCAATTGCTAAGTCTAGGTGTTCTGTAGGGAAGAGAGAAGGGAAATTCAAAACATCCCCATTTCTCAAGGCAAGCAACGAATCATGCTGATATATCTTGAAACCTTGGAGGGCTGCATCTCTTCTCTTCAGCAAAAGGTTAACCCAAATATTAGCAGTTAAATGCATCAGGTAAGAATTAGCTTTCCCACCTGACTGTAAAAGTCTAACAAAAGGGGCACTGTCTTCCAAATCATGTCACCACAGTAGACCATAAGTCCAACCAAGACACTTCTGAGGCAGTTGAGTCCAAGGCAGACTCCTATTGATGAGTTATGGAAGGACCTTCCGACCTAACTTGATCTAGGGTCAACCCCAGCCCCAAAAAAAGTAGAGCTGGGTAAACCTCCTTATTAAGGAAGGCCACATTAGGTGTAGAATAGAACCTTCGACGACAAGGAAGTGAGGGGGTAGAAGTTTAAATGATCTACTAAGACCAAAGAGAGTTATCCCGTCCAGAGACGAGAGAATTCGCGTGGCCTAGGACAGAATCTTAATGATTCAAACACAGCAACTTTATAGAAGCCTCCAAATCCTTATTAGGACCAAGTGAAGCTTCTATACATGTAGGAAAATCTGAAGTTGTTACTGCATCTTGAGAAAGAGTATTGTACCTACGACTGAGTTCAGTAGCCTCAGCATACACAGTAATAAATTCTATTATACACAGTCAGCCACATCCCGATAAGAAAGATTTCAGCTCATGGTTCTAAAGTTAATATTTAACCAGTAATAACTGATGCTATGTGAAGGAATGAGAACAAAAGAGATTCCTATACTGTAGGTGAGAAGAGTGTACATATTATCATCATTGTATACTATGCAGCATTAAAACCAAAGACTTCATTTCCACGAGTTTCTTCTCATTCTGGTATCTTTCATTGCCACATTCATCAGTGTCTTGTTTGAGAATTTCAGTTGTTTTATGAAATGTGTATTGAAAGATGGTGCTGTCACAGTCCCATCCTGATCATGTGTAATGGAAGGTTTGCTTGCTTTCCTTTGCAAGTGAGCAAGGGTAACCCTCAAATAAGTGCTAGTTTAAGATATAAGAAAGTTTTTTATAGAATTGTAAAATACAGATCAGGTAATGAGACTTGTTTTAGTTTTCAAATGTTCGGTAAATACTAACGGCTTATATTTATTTATCAGTCGTGGCTTGTGACTCCAATTATAATTCTTGTATATTTGATTATTTATCATTGTTTCTAGGCCCCCGCCTTTGGAAAGTGAACTGGTTAGCCGACCGCCAGTTGTGACAATTATGGGCCATGTGGATCATGGAAAAACTACACTTCTGGATGCCTTACGTCATACCTCTGTTGTAGACACCGAGTTTGGTGGCATTACTCAACATATTGGTGCCTTTGCAGGTTTGTGTGATCAGGTTGTGGTTAACATTATTTGTTATATGTACTTGATGAGCAGCATAGGTTCACCTTATACATGATTAATATTACTTTCTCCATATTTTTAAAGATTGCATGCTTGTCAATGTACTGTACTGTATATTTTTTTAAATTCGTTAATAAAAGTGTTTTGTTTGATTTTTGTAAATAAGATTCATAATTTTCAATTCAAAGATGATCTTGATAACTGCATGAAAGGATGGGCCCTGTGTAATGTTTATGATTTTCAGTGAAATGTGACATAAGAAAATTACCAGAAACTAGATAATGGTAAAGTGTTTGTATGCACGTTAGTCTTTTTATTTTGCAATTCAGTATCATTAAATTTAGGATATTTCAGAATAAAAGTGGTCTCAAAATATAAATGTATCTATTTCAGAAAATCACTGAAACATGTTTGTGTTGTGAAATATGAGCAATAAGTTTCCAAGGCCTATTGTGTTCCCAACTTGAACATTTGTGATCAGTGCACGTACGTAAGGGACATTTAATTACAAGTGTGACACTAATGTATAGCCGTCACGACTTACAGCCTGCTGAAGAGCAAGCGCCTGTACCAGCACAAGGCTGGCTGAATCTAGATAGCAGTCACTATATTGTCTAAGAAACAAATGTACACATACATGCACCTCCTTGCAGACATGTATATAGTATACCTTAAACATATATATAAGCTACTAGTCACTTTTACCAGATATATATTTACAGCATTTGTAGTAACCATATGTTTATTTAACTTACCCTTATCAGTTTACATCTGCTTAGTCCTTCAGTCAGCAGTTCCCAGAACCCATGTACCTAAAAAAAAAGCCTTCACCTGGTCAGATATCCCTCTGAGTAGCACTCTGTTGGTCGTAGTGGTATTTCAATCAGTCCGTGTGTGTCCGTGAAGCAAGTAATGCCTTGCTGTCATTCTGCCTGTCCTGTAATTTATTCATTTCATAATTTTTTGTTGCTTCATGCAGGTCTCTTGGGATTTTAACAGTTTTAATGGTTTGTGCATTACTCCAAGTTCATGCAATGTCTGTAAATATTTTTCTTTCATTGGTTGAAAGTGCCTCTGTAAGCAGGGTGATACAACTCTGCTACCCTTTGTAAGCATACCTGCTCATCATTATCATCTTCTCCTGAAGCAGGTATTTCATAGTAATTTGGTGATGTTCATTTTTATTGTAATTTTTATCCTTTTGTTGTGGGGTATAAAGTTTCACACCATGTGAATGACCCTGGAGATTGCAATCAGTAGAGTTGAAAGCATCTGCAAATAATTTAATAATTTACATTTGTCTTTTATGAATCTCTAAGTGTATGATCCACTTTTCATAGAATATGCATGAAGTAAGAACAAGAAACTTTAAGAGTGTCGTAAAGGACTTCAAATGGAAAAAGAGGCAAGGGGGAAGTGAGAAATAGATGATGATTGTCCCACTTGCCAAGAATTCTCCCCCAAAACAGAAGGAAGCATTTGCTTCACTGCTATGAATAATTATTGGGAATGTCTCCAGCCATGTGTGTCATATCTTGGGTAAAAAGACCTCCCACATAAGTAGCTACCCAGGCTAACATAAAGTAATGGGTGTTTATTGAAGCTTATCTGACTTGAAACTAAAATTGTTTTCACTCATAATTGCATTACTTTTAGGCAATAATAATTGACCTCCCTCCATACTCCTCCTTGCTACAGTTGCTATGACAGGCTCCAAGGAGCATGTCCCCAGTCACTTGCCCATCATATCTGTTAAAGGCCCTTGTTGAACCTTGACAAGGGCCTTTGGCCTTACCTGAGTTCAGTTGGTATCCTGTGGCTGGTAGCTGACTGGTGTCCTGTAGCTGGTAGACAACAAGTTCTCTCTCTCTCTCTCTCTCTCTCTCTCTCTCTCTCTCTCTCTCTCTCTCTCTCTCTCTCTCTCTCTCTCTCTCTCTCTCTCATTTACATATTCTGTCTAAGGTGTGTAAATCAAATCCGAATATTACAAAAGTAAAATTTATTAAGCAAGTTCAACAGCAAATCATGTAAAATGAAATTATGAAAAATAGATATTACAGTAAACCCCCCATATTCGCATTCTCACGATTCACGGACTCACCTATCCGCAGATTTCTCTGTGGAACATATATACACATTATTCACGGAAAATTACCCCATTTCTAGGTAAGGAAACAACAAGCATTTCAAGTAATGCTAGCAGACAATTTTTTCCCTTAATTCATTACATTTATTAATGTTTTGGGGAAGAACAGTCCATGTCAGTGTGGGAATTAGTTATGTAATTACTTGGTAAGTTACTTATGTAAAAATAAAAATGACATTTTTATGATAAAATAAGATTTTATGTATCTACCAAGTAATTACAGAGTGGGGGCCCACCCTCCTCCCATAACATGGACGTTAAGCATCAACATATTGAAGCCCCCCTGTTCAGTTGTTCCTCCTTCTCCTGAAAGTGGGCGGGGTCAGTTACCTACACTGTAATGTAAACAAAAGAATTGCTACCGTGAATTTCAAATTTTAGCCGCCGGTCAATAGAAACTGTTAGATATGTAATTACTTGATAAGTATATATAAAATCTTATTTTATCATAAAAATGTAATTTTTCGTGTTTATGTTTATGGCACAGAAATAACGTTTTGTTGCTATTTTGCTGTGTTTTCTCATTGAAGGATATGCATACTGAGAGAGAGAGAGAGAGAGAGAGAGATCTTTCTACTGGTTGCATAATTAAGTGGTTCTTCCATTTATACCACTTTACAAAGAGGAGCTTCAGGTTAGAGTGGCAATATTGTATTTTGGTACTTGAGAAGGTCCACATAGTGTACAATGCTGCTATCCCTTCAGCAGTGACCCATGCTGAGTCATTACATTGGAATATAACCCGACTGCTTCTTTTCCACTTTAGGATGGTATTGCAACACCCTCCTATTGTTTGGTTAGGGAGGTTTAATACATTTTGGATTTCCTGATTGTTCATTATTTTAGTGTTAACAGAGATGGCTAATTGTGTAACTTCCATGGGAGACAAAGAGGAAAAGTTAACACTGCATCTCTGTTTTAAAGATTTTTGTAACGCAAGGATAATTGTTAGAAGCAGACATGCTCATTTTTTACTTTTGTCATACGAGTGACTCCATAGTATTTTGGTATGTAATACTTCTTTAGATAGATTATATACTGCAATGTAAAGTTAATAGCTTTGTATGGAATTACTGTTAGGCTGCATGCACACTGCAGTAAAACTTATCTTAAACACAACAGTCACATATGGTATAAACATCACAGATAGGTTAAGTACAAGTCAATGACTTATTGGTAGTTTTTACCAGCGCTGCTCATGATTATCCAGAATTTCCTGAAGCTTTATTTTTAACATATGGTGACTTGTTTTTAACTTGTTTGTGATATGGATGTGATAAGTTCTGACATGCGTTTATGATGTTTTAAAGTGTTGTGGATGCATCCTCACTGAATTTCTGTTGGCATTTCCTTTGCACAGCAGATTTTTCTCAAAATTCATATTAATAGGGTTTTCATAATTCTGCTTTATCATTGTAACAAGGGAAGTTTATTATGGAAATGCTTTTGGTACCATGAAAGAAACTCTTAATGTGTTTTATTTTCAGTTAAACTTGATACAGGAGAGCAGGTGACCTTCCTGGACACTCCTGGTCATGCTGCCTTCAAAGCTATGCGTGCTCGTGGGGCCAATGTGACAGACATGGTTGTGCTAGTGGTTGCTGCTGATGATGGTGTTATGCTACAAACAAAGGAATCTATAGAACATGCTCAGGAAGCGAGGGGTATAACATACTTTATGACTTTTTTACACTAATTTAACTAGCATTGGTGTGCAGTTTTTTGTGTAAAAAATTTTTCATGATACCGTACTGATAGTTTTAAGACATTTTTCAAGGTAATGTCGTTATTTAGTTTAATGCTAGTTTTCTTTTTTTCAGTGCCAATCATCATTGCCATAAATAAGATAGATAAACCAGAAGCTGATATTGTAAGTATATTACAGTTTTATAGTTTGTCGTTGTGACTGCGTTGTTCTATTTAGGCTGAATATTTTTACATTTTATTACTTTAATTTGATGGTACACAGGCCTTATCTTCTCTGTGAGAAACATTCCACATTATTTTATTCATCCACATTACTTTATTCATATAGATTTGGATCAGGCAACAGATTTGATTAGCATGGCATATACATACATGAGTTGATGGTCACGTCAAACCAAAGCAATTCTTATATTGATTAATATAGATAAATGTGGTCAAGAGGTAGTATAGTGGGTCCCCTCCAGATCGTGGATCAGCAATCGCGCCTTCAGTTAATCGTGGGTTTTTCTGTGAAACTCATCTCCAAATATGTCACCGAAAAGTCACTAATTCGCGAATTTTTTCTTAGAGCAATATTCACTAATTACTGTATTTTGATTTTATTTTTATGATAAAAAAATTATTTACTAGTTTTCAAATATTAATGTTAATGTAAACAGCAAAATATCAATCACATGTTAAAGTAAAATCCCTCCACGTTGATCTATAACCATCATAACATGTACTGTGTAAAAAAACCATTGTTCACCTCTCTCTCTCTCTCTCTCTCTCTCTCTCTCTCTCTCTCTCTCTCTCTCTCTCTCTCTCTCTCTCTCTCTCTCTCTCTCTGTCCTTGACGACACGCTATTGGCTGAAGGGGTTGGAAGTAGCCAATGACAAAGCTTGTAACTTGATGCTTGGTATGTACTGTCAGTTGTGTGTGAGTTGTATTTTTGTTCTCTCTCTCTCTCTCTCTCTCTCTCTCTCTCTCTCTCTCTCTCTCTCTCTCTCTCTCTCTCTCTCTCTCTCTCTCTCTTACTGAGGTAAGAGAGAGATAATTTTTATGCATATGTAACATGTATCTTTTTTTATATGATAAATAATTGATTTACTAATTTTTCAAATAATAATAATGCAAAAACAGCAAAATATCAATCAAATTTTAAGGGAAAATCCCTCAGTATCGATCTGTTATCTTCGTAATGTGTACTGCATAAAAAAAATTATGTTTGCCCCCGTTTCCTCTCTCTCTCTCTCTCTCTCTCTCTCTCTCTCTCTCTCTCTCTCTCTCTCTCTCTCTCTATATATATATATATATATATATATATATATATATATATATATATATATATATATATATATATATATATATATATATGACAACACGCTATTGGCTGAAGGAGTTGGAAGTAGCCAATGATAAAGCTTGTAGCTCAAAGAAACTTTTACAAAGAAACTTTTCCGCGCGAGCCCCACTTTTCCCTCCACGGCATAAGTCGCATATCGGGTAGCGCTATAGGAACTCCTGTAAGTGCGAGAGGGTTAAGAAGAGAAGAAGTTAGAAAATATTACATACCTTACCTGCCACATGCACCTATTATATCTTGTAAGCTTTTACTTAAGAGAGTGCCTGACATTAATGAGCTGCTGTACCATAATTCAGATAATTAGTTGCATGTGATGGTTTCTGACTTACCTGTTGCAGTACTGTGGGCTTTGAACACAGTACTTGAAAGGCAGGGAAACCCAACCAGACTCTGTTGTGTTTCCCATCACTCAGGAAATCAAATCGGACCTCCAGTGGTGGCTGTCTGAAGGGAGACTTTTGCAGGGAAAGTCTCTTCTTCCTCTGAGCCGCAACCTAGATTTTTACTCAGATGCCTTGGATCTAGGCTGGGGAGCCCTTCTGGGAAGCCAGGAAGCATTGAGTGATGCTGGTCACTCAGTTTATTCAAGGGAAACTGAACATGATCGCAGATGAACTGAGCCGTCGAAAGCAGGTCCTTCCCACCGAGTGGACCTTAGATCCCATGGTCTGCCTCGACCTCTGGAAATTATGGGGCTGACCAACGTTGGACCTGTTTGCCACTTCAAGAAACCATGGTCTTCCTCTCTTCTGCCTTCCAGCCTCAGATCCCCTGGCATGGGCGACAGACGCCATGCTCCAGGACTGGTCAGGCCTAGATCTGTATGCCTTCCTGCCCTTCAGCATTGTGAGGGAAGTGCTGAACAAGTTCATCTCGCACCACAACATCTCGATGACCCTTGTAGCCCTGTTTTCACCCATGAAGGAGTGGGTCCCGGACTTTCGTCGGCTTTTGGTGGACTTTCTGAGACTACTTTCCCAGAAACCGTGGCTACTTAAACACCCTCACTTTAAGAGATACCACTGAAGGTTATCCACTCTTGCTCTGGCAGGCTTTAGACTGTCAGGAAGCTGGTCAGGGCGAAAGACTTTTCAAGAGTAGCTGCGGAAGCTATTGCAAGGTGCAGACAACAATCTTCTAGCAACGTCTACCAAGCAGAGTGGACCGTCTTTCATAGATGGGGTCTCAGAGATAACGTCTCGTCTTCTGAGACATCTTAACACAAATGGTGGACTTCCTCCTCTATCTGAGGACCTCAAGAGGTCTGTCCTCATCCACTATTAAAGGGTATTATTTTGCCTTCATTCAAAGTGAAAGCGCATGAAGTCTGAGCATTCGCTACCTCGACCTTTTGGAGGTGCAAATTGATCTTCACATATCACTGCTTAAAAGAAGGCAAAACAGTGTTTGAGAATTGCAGTACCCTTGGGCCATTATCAGTGGCTGGACCATTATCAGTGGCTGGCATGGTACTTGGGGGAAGAAGCATAGTAAGCATTCTTTCTTTCCTCTGTCTCTTAGCCTTGACGTAAGGTGTCGAGTTTTTGGGAAGCCTGGGGTAACTTCGTACCTGGAGTGCCCGCCAGTCTTAATGGATGGGTAGTGGTTTTTTGTCAGTGTGGTTGACAGCGTTGTCTGGTTGTTTGTTTTATTGGCACTGCACCCAGGGCAAGGGTACTTATTATATACATCTTGCCAGCAAACAGGCCTACTCTCCATTGCAAGACTCCAACTCGTGTAGAGGTGACCCTCGTCTCAACCGCCACGCCACTGCAGGTTAAGATGAGCACCAACTAGGAGCAGTATTCACCTGCAGTAGCTCTCTTACCAAGTAAGGAAACAACAAGCATTGTTTCAATACTAGCCATCCTTTCTGTTTCAAAGTCACTATCACACCTTAATGTTTTGGAGTAGAATACAGTATGTCCATTCATCCCACCCCTTGTCAGTGTGGGATTCAGTTATGTAATTACTTGGTAAGTTACTTATATGAAAATGGTATTTTCATAATAGAATTATGTTTCATATATACTTACCAAGTAATTACAGACTCAGAGCCCTCCCTCCTCCCCCCCAATGGACATAAGGGCGCAAACAAAATGAAGCTATCGGCTATGTCATTCCAACACTACTCGTCAAGTGGGTGGGGCGTGTCATCTACATTAACTATCAAAGTGCTACCGTGACTTTTAAGTAAAAGGTTGCCGCACCAGGTTAAACCTATAGCTATGTAATTACTTGGTAAGTATATATGGAACTTAATTTTCTTATGAAAATATCATATTTCCTTAATAAGTGCAGGTCATTTTATTTTCATGTTTCTTTCTTCTTTCCTTCATATAGCTTCTTTACCCAATTTTTCTCATTAGAAAATAATGATCCTTGAGCTCGCAGAGCTGTTGCAGTCATTGTGTTCATTATAATGTGTTATAATTATTATTTTGATGAAAAAAAATCAGAGTAATACAGACATTTTGTGACTTGAAGTGTGATTGGTACAGTAACTTATTCTTTTACTAAATTTATTGTTATAAAGTTTCTAATTGAGCCAAGGCAATGAATGAAGTTTAATAAAACTATACATTACCCTGTAAATAAGGCAAAAATCTTAGAGTGTTTTTCATTTCCATAGGAGCGGTGTCGGCAAATGCTCCTTGATTGTGGTCTCCAACTTGAAGAGCAGGGAGGAGAAGTCCAAGCTGTGCCAGTGTCAGCTTTGAAAGGACAAAATCTTGATCTCCTCATAGAAGCTATAGCCACAGAAGCAGAACTTCTTAATTTACGAGCAGATTCAAAAGGTCTTGTTGAAGCCTCAGTAGTTGAAGCCAGAACAGATCCTGGTCGAGGGAAGGTTAGTTGAATAGAAAAGAATGTTTCATCATTTGTAGCTAGTAAGAATGTGTGGACCACTTTCTGAGTAACGAGTCATTTTGATTAACATACATTACTGAAATGTAGTAAATTCATCATAAAAAGTTACTTGTCTCTTCAGATGAATTAGGTTGTTTAAGGTCATGGTGTCCATCAAGGAAAGTAGAAGAAACTTAAAAAGTACATGAAAGGGGCCCATTGGGAGCATCTTTATGCAGAGGACCTAGTTTTAATTGAAGGATCTGTGAAAGAGACTGTGTAAATGTTTAAATGATGAAAGAGTGGGGGACCAGAAAGGAGACAAAGGAAGGAGTACAGTCAGGAAAGCAGCCGTGTGGTTGTTATGGGAAAGGTTTGGGATGAACTCTGTATTTTGTACTGAATGTGACAGTTAGTATTACAAGTAATGCTCAAGATTAGAAAATACTCATGGCGAAGGAGATATTGGATGCCTGAAATGCTCAACAAGAGCACATGGGGGAGAGAAGGAAGTTGAGAACCATGCTGTGATGGATTAGCAGGTTTTAGAATAGGTGGAGTAGTTCCTTCACCTTGGGGACACACTAGATTATGAAGCAGAATATGAGAGAGCAGTGACAATAGTGTATCCATATTACAGAGAAAATGGAGAGAAATACCCAGATTACTGGTAAATGGAAACGTCCCACCAGTAGACTTTCAGTTTACCAAGGGCACAACCAAGGGTACTCTCTGTAGCACATACATGAGCACTGAAAAGATAATGGAGATTTTAAAAAATTACAGTGGGAGGACCATATTTCTGATGAGGAATTGTTGGAGTGACATGATATCAAGAGAACGGAAAAGGCTGTGATACCAAAGCTGGAGATAGTTTGGACATGTCATGAAAAGGAATGAGGAACAGTAGTATGGAAATACCAAGACATTCAGGGGTACCCAGATTTTCAGAAATCATGGAGAAAGGGAGTATATTAAGACCTAGACCTGATGGGAGTTCAGGCAGAAAGAGCACAGGACAGGAAAAGGTACAGTAGAGAGAATTCATTTAAAACATCTAAACCCATTAAGGGAAAAGCTGACATAAAAATGTATATGATTAAGTAAGCTATGGAAGATCTTTAAGATGATGGTAGTATTGCATAGAATAAAAATGAAACAGATATGTTTAGAAGATTGTCTGTGAAATTACTGAGCATGTCCTATAACTTATTGCTTGGAGCTTTTCCAACACACAGTCGCATGCAAAGACTAAATCATTTAGTTTCCTTCTATATAAAGAGAAGATGCAGGTATGAATGGCGAATATTTCAGCTGATGCCATCACATAGAAAGTGTAGAGAGAAAAAGGTGGTAAAATGTGTACAGCTAATAGAATGATTTTTTGATTATCAGCTCAGATTTAAAGGAAAGCATCTTGACCTACAATAGGTAGTACAGTATTTCAATATGGATAAAAGTAGTTATTTATTCTAGGGCTCCCCAACTTATTCCCTTAGTCTTAATGACTAATCACAAGTTACAATACATTGAGAGTGGTTGTAAAGAACAGTAATGTACCAGTGATTTGCCGTCACTAGATAACCTGACATAACCAATATCTGGGTAACAGTCATGTTAAATACCTTCTGCTCATCATGTATTGCTCGCACAAAATGAGGGACAGCAATTATGACAGCATAACATTTATTTCAAAGGAACTGATGCCTCTGTAAATCTTTTCCATTTTGGTGCAATAAAGTATTTAGATACAGTATTCAAGAATTTTTGAATTTATAGGCCTAATGTTATTGGTACTTTTCATAGCTAAATTTCTTTTTTGTTTTCTTCATATTTCTCATGTTAAATAGGTAGTAACATGCATCATACAGAGAGGTACCCTACGGAAAGGAGCTGTACTAGTTGCAGGCACTGCATGGGGCAAGGTTCGCAACATGTTCTCTGATTCTGGGAAGCCTCTGAAGGATGCTCCTCCCGCCACTCCGGTTCAGGTAATAGAATGATTGGATTGTAGTTTAAAAGTAATTCATGTCTTGGAAAAGAATGCTTCAGGAAACAAATTTTATTTGCTTTTCAGAAGACACAAACTTAATATTATATGTAATGCCTCAGTTTTGGTGAATTATAAAATTTATAAACGGCTGTGTATAATAATTGGAAATATGTATAATTTTTTAGCACTCATACAAAATTGTGATAAAGTACTGCAAACAGAGGGAGAAGCTTACAAGATACACCTTATAAATATTGCAGATTGTCCATCAAGTATGGGTAGCCTTCAAATTACACTTGTTTCATATAAATAACTTACCAAGTAAGTACTTAGCTAATGATTATGCTCGCACGGCATCCTAAATTCAAAATTTGCAGTAACACATCAGTTGCAAAGTGGGGGGATGACAGGCCCCACCCACTGCACCTTGAACCTAGGAGCAGCTTACTACCAGCGGCATCATTCTCTTTTATGCCGCATTTTTTATTTCTCTTTGCATTAGATTCTTTCTTCTGCAATTATGTCGGATTCTAGTGCTTCCAGTCGTCATTACTGTAGTGGGGGCTGTAAGACTAGACGTACTAAGATTTGTTATGATGCACATTCCATGTGCAGTAAGTGTAGGGGCAGGAGTGTTCAAGAGAGATTACATGTTCAGAGTGCCAGGACTGGGATGACTGTAAATGGAAGGTGCTCGAATCCACATGAATAGACTAGAGAAAAATAGGATTAGAAAGGCAGCCACTCAAGCCGAAAGTAGGGCCTCTGTAAGTTGGGATTCTTCCTCTAAACCTAAGACTGATTCTAGCCTAGCTCTTCCATCTACCCCTGGACATACTCTCTCTTTCCTATTCTCATTCCTCCCTCTATTCCTCCACATGCTTCCGTGCCTAGCTCCCATGCTTCTAACTCCGATGCCATAGCCAGTCTGGGGTCCAGAATTGAGTCCAAATTTGGCAAGAAGATTAGTCTGGTATTGAGTTCAGTGTTGGAAATAGGGGCATCTCTCTCTCTTGGTTATGCTATGTGACTAGGGTAATTGTTTTGCGAATAAAGTGCACCTTTATGTTGGTACTTTATCACATATTTCTCCATCACATATTTCTCCCTGAAATTGATGATGTAAGATATGAATTATCTTGAATTTTTTTTGTACTGTAATTTAAGTTTCCAATATTAACTTCCAAATGAGCCCTTCTGTAGGATTTTACATTTTTGTCCTTACCATAGATAATAGGGTGGAGGGATCTACCTGCAGCTGGAGACTTGATTATAGAAGTTGAATCTGAGCGTAGAGCAAATGAAGTAATAGACTGGCGGAAACAGCAGCTGTCTCTACAAAAACAAAAAGAGGCAGAAATAATCATACAGGAGCGGCTAAATGAACACTTGAAAGTGTACAGGAAGCAACTAGAAGAACGACGTATGCAGGGACGTAGGTAAGGCCTTGTTAAAATACACTGCGTTCATGATCCATAGTCAACTAAATATAAAGTGTATATTTTATCTTGCGTCGAATTAAAGTGTAAAATACTAAAGTAATAGTTTATTGTTGTTTAGCATGTTGTAGAGTGCAGTATGTGTCTCTGGGATTTGTGCATACAATGGATAGGCACTATAAAAGTAATTGGTTTGTATAGAAATAATTGTTTTTATTTTACCTATTATTATTTGACTGTGCTTATATGTCTGAGTAAACTTAAGACAGTTAGGTGCTGAATAGCTACTTGGACTAGCTTAACCAAAAGACAATATGGTATGTAGATGATGCAGATTTTGTTGCAGTTGTATGCTTTTCCTAAATGCAAAATATTGAGGGTGCTAGCTTTAACCAGTTTGAGGTAATGAGTAAGCAGCATATGAATTTTAGATATAAGATCAAATTCCAGCAATACAAAAGTAAAGAATGAACTTTATCATGGAAATTTTGAAAATCAAACATTCATAAAAAAATATTCCCAAAAATATCTGAAAAACATTCAAATGAAGAATAATACAGTACCAACAATGTACTGATTCTATTAATTTTATAGTAACATAAAACAGGTTTTGACAGGAAAAACCTATTTTTATATATGTAACATACCAAATAATTACATAGCTGTTGTTTCTACTTTACGTGACAGCTCAAAATTTAAAATTTACGGTTGCACTGTCTTGTTTTGGGTGTAGTTATACTGCCCCACCCACTATGTAAATCATTGTTTTCCTTGTTCAAGCAGTTATTCAGCACTCTGTCTCACTTGACCAAGAATTAAAGGGATAAATGAAACTTGGAGGTTCATGTCTGTAACCATGGTAATATTTTTATAGCATAGTAGCTTGTTTTGTCCTCGAGTCACCTACCATGGGTCTGTCAGAGCTCCACGGTGACCAAACTAATATCAAAGAATTCTCTTTTAGTCGGTCTGGTGGCCAGGTACTGTGTCGTAATGATAAGCACTAACACGTGACAAGAGTATGTAATGGACTCAAAGATAAGAGGGCTCTTTCCTGTACCTTGCAGCGAAGCTGTACCCAGGTTTTTTCCTTCATCAAACCTGCTAGAAGAGGAAGTGATTATTGCGCATGCGCAGTCTGCCATATTGTCGACAATAGACTGGCAAGAGAACAGGAAGCTGTTACCTTTCATTGTTCAAGCTGGAACAGATTCATTTCTCGTCAATGCTCCAAAATTCAAAAATCATGGAAACACCAAAAGAAGCAAGCTAAGTGCTTAGTTTAAGTCCCTGTTTAAAGTTTTAAACTTTTGTAATTGGAAGTTAATTTGTGGGTGAAAACCAAAAACCCAGTTTTTGTTGCTAACACATGGCCGGTGTTAAGCCGTAATCGCAGATTATTATTTGTGAAAAGTACAAATTGTTTTAAAAATTTGTCATTTCAATTTGATGTTTTAACTAAAAGAAATCTTCTACAATATATCATTAATATAGAAAATCCTTGCATATTATACGATACCTACAATAAACTAGGCAGTAGCCTAGATCAGATTAAGTGAGAATAACTTGACTGGATAATGGTGGATGTTGTCTGTAGCCTATAACCTAGGATTGCATATCTTTAAGTGTGAACTAAATAACTTGGATTAGGTAGTAACCTAAATTAGAGTAAGTAAGAACCGTGTAAGAAATATCCTATTAGAGGCCTAAGCGGCAGTTTAGACTAAGGACCCTAGGATTAGATAATAGCAGTAATCTGGGCAAGATAAAGCAGTAGCTTAGCTATAAGGCTGCATATTAGTAAAATTTTTCTTTTTTACATAGCCTATACACTTCAGCGTGATCTAAATAATCCGGATTAGGCAGTACCTTATATTAGGTTAAGTGATAACCCTTTACTAAAACACCTTTATTGGACTAAGCGTTAGCTTAGACTAGGTAGCCTAGGACTAGATGAAACGGTAACCCTGGCTAGATAAAATGGTAGCCAGGCTTTAAGGCTATATATTAAGGAAATTTTTTTTATGTAACCTATACCTTTAAATGTGAATTAAATAACCTGGATTAGGCAGTAGCCTCAATTAGAGTAGGTAAAAACCCTTTAAGAAATATCTTATCATTGGCCTAAGCAGTAACTTAGATCAGGTAGCTTGGGATTAGATAAAAACAATCATCTGGACAAGACAAAATGGTAGCCTAGCTATAAGGTTACATACTAGCAAGTTTCTGTTGTATATAGCTTATATATTTATGAGTTATCCAAAAAACCTGGATTAGGCAATACCCTATACTAGGTTAAGTGAGCATTTTAACCTTTAAGGGATGGGCTAAGTATATCATGCATCCCCCAAGACCAGGCAAACTTTAAGGTTGGCCAATTTAAGAAAAAAATACATCAATGGAAAGAGGAAGATATGGAAATGAACATGGCGTAAGGAAAAAAATTCTAAAAACTTTCCCTACCTTCCACAGGAAGTTGAAAGTGACTACTTACAACCCTGTGTGGAGTCTCCTTTGCAAGACACTCGTAAATTTTACCAAGTTATACATGTTTTTTCTAAAAATTTATTTTATTTTATTTTGTAAAATTATAATTACAGCTCACACAACATCATAACAGATAAGAACTAAAATCAGTAACAAATTCTGAGTATATTTGTTGTAAAATATTTATGTAAATTTACTGAGATTGGGAGATGCAATAACTTTTTTTGGAGGTATACATGTTTTTCTAATATTTTTTTGCACTTTTCTGTGCAAAATTACAATTATAACTGACATCATATCATAAAAGATAAGTACTAGAACCAACAGCAATCCCTGGGTATATTTATGAGCAAATAAATAAAAAGACGTCATGGGAGGGAGAGGAGCAAGACATCCCCCACCAAGTCAAGAACAATACTGGTCTCCCTGAGATGCCCACTGATTGGGCTGAGCTGAATTCTAAAGTTGCCACCATAGCATTGGAATAGTATAGGAGAAAACAAAATGAAAGAAATTAAGGATGTTATATTATCTTGAAAGTATGGCAGGATGCCTAGAAGATGGGACACTGCTCTTTGCCGCTTAAGAGTTGGCATACTTGCCTAACGCACAGCTTTTTGATGGGGGGAGGATCAACCTTTTTGTGAGGATTGTCTGATCCCCTTGACTGTGAGGCACTTGGCGGTTTAGTGCCCCAGTCTTGGGGATATTAGAAACTGTTACCTCTCTGAGGCCCTTGGTTGGGATGTCAGGTTCATCCTTGTCAAGATCCTTGGAGAGGATGTGGTGTATGATGCCAATGGCATTTTTAGATTTATTATCAATGCTGGTCTTCTCGCAAAAATAAAATATTTAAGTTTTTTTTTATTTTGTTTTAGCTTTTTATTATTTTTATAGTAGCTATACAGTATTGTTCATTTAATTGATATCAGCATCAATTGTCACTATGCCAGATAACTCAAAATCATTCATTCATTCATTCACTCATTTAGGGGCCATTGAAGTGATGGAAACTCTTTCCTACTCGATACAGCCAAATCCGTTCATCACCCAAAACCTGTTTTAAATCCTCTCATGAGGGGACCCATCCTCCAAGGGTTAAGAAATATCCTATTATTTGCCTAAGCAGTAACTTAGACCAGGTAGCCTGGGATTAGATAAAAAAAGAATAAGGGTAAAATCAGGGAAAGACCCTCTATAGTGTTTATCATTACAACACAATACCTGACCACGAGACCAACTAAAAGAGTATTCTTTGATATTGGTTTGGTCACCATGGAGCTCTGGAAGATAACTCCTTGAGGACTCAACAGCGACTACCAAAAATAGGTTTTTCCTACGTCAAAACCTGTTTTTTAAAAATGATTTTGAGTGCTATTATGCTCTTCAACTAGGTACAGTAATTAAATAATAGTTGTGAATCAGTGAAAATGTTTCTTTGCTCTTATGTTTTTGCCATACTTTCCTTTTGAGATATGGGAAAAGAAGAGAGCCCAGACAAAAAGAATCCAGAGAGGAAGATACTGGTCCTAGAGTATCTGTTGTACTAAAAGGAGATGTGGATGGATCAGTTGAAGCCATTTTAGATGTAATTGACACGTATCACAGCACAGACTGCCAGTTGTACGTCCTTAGCTATGGAGTTGGAATGGTTACACCATCAGATGTAACCATGGCTGCAACATTTAAGGGTAGGTGGTTGATTCTAAGCTTGCAATATGATTTGCATTCGTTAAATGAACTTAATAGTTGTACAACTACAAAATAGTAGTACAACATATATGTTAGTTATACAAATTACAAACCTATTACCTTTGATGATGTCTTACTTACTGCTTTGGTAAGAGGAAAGATGTGCATTCAAGTGGAGGTTGCTAACAAGTGTTAAGAGGCGGGAGATCCCCAAGTAAGTGAAGTCTTGTATCTCAACTCATTAGTTTCTTGTAATTGAATAAGCTTAAATTAAACTCTTCACCTTGCTTTTTTTATTTCTCTCATTCTTCATATAATGAACTGTATTTCATGATGTATAAGATATGTTTTTTCTAAAAAGAAATTAAGAGAAGTTCAAAGTATATCTCAAAAGATGCAGGTCAAAAGTTCAAGTTTAGTCTACAAGCAGTGAGCAACTTGTTTTGGTGATGATTGACACATCCCATCCTCAGACATAAACAAAGCTACTATGGTCTCATATAAGACAGTTAAACTCGACAGACATAAATGTCATGTAACAAAATATATTACTATGCTTTGCTGTTTGGAACATTCTACTTCCCATTACATTGATGATATACAAAATCAAAACATACAAATAAAGGATCAAGTCTAATATGAAAAGTTTATCACACGGAGAGAACATTTGTCTGTTTTGAAAGTGTAGCTGCTGTTCCTCTCAAATGAGGAATTACACTTTCATGGTCTCCCTGGGCTCCATAAGACAGACCAACCAATCTCAAAGAATTCTCTTATAGTTGATCTCGGCCAGAATAGTGCTTGTTGGCTTAGTGATAGAATATAAAGGATTCAGGACAGGAGTGCTCTATCTCTTGTCTGTCACAGAGTTCACTAATTCCCAAATAGTATTTGACTGCGTTTCTTAATCATCGTAACACCACTCAAGCTAAGTACACAGTTTTATGACCCAGTGAGAAGTTTTAGTTCCATAAAAATATCAACAGGTAGGCTTATGTTTGTTGAAATTGGGAGCCAGTAGGTCTCCTGCAAGGCAAAAAGTTAGAAGTAGATAGCTGTAATTGCCATGCTGTTTTTTCTTGCCAGGCAAAGGGATAATTAGCATTAATGCAGTTGTATTAGGCAGTTTTATTACTGAAACTATCAATGACTTTTTTGACATTGATAGATAATTTTAGATTACTGAAAGGGTAAATCAGGTTAGCCTAGCTTCTTGTTCATGAAACACAGCCATGATAGTGGTTCCCAATCGTGCTCGACTTATGAGCATTGGTGTTTTACTAAAGGCCAGTACTGTATTTCCTTTGTAATATTTTATACTTAAACTAAATGGATTTTTTTGTTATAGAAAATTACTCTTATCCTTAATATCTGGGTTCTCTTCTGTTGTTCAAGGAAATACATTCATGCAGATGTACTTCCAATGGGTGTTACTCCACTGATAGTGGTGTCACAGGTGTTGAGAAATATTGCCTTGGTGCTTGTCATTTCCCAAGAATAGACAAAAAGTGCTTTTTCGTAAGGGTGAGCTATATATTCGTTATATATAGAAATCACATCACAATAAATGTGCTTTATATTTCAGGAACAATTTATGCTTTCAATGTAGATGTGCCCAAAGAAATCAGGAAGTTAGCAGCTACAGAGGGAGTTACTATTAAGAGTAGCAATATAATATACAGATTAATTGAGGATCTACAAGAAGAAATATCTAACAATCTTCCTCTCAAAGATGTTGAAGAAATTCTCGGTAAGTAATGCACTTAATGTTGAATGCTCTTTTGGTAAAAAATAAATTGGATTTTTTAATGACATATGCTATCTTTTTACAGCAGATCTGCAGGTTCTGTACAATTATATTATGTCATCGGATTTGTCAAAATTTTGTAAATTAGGAAATAAGATGTGAAGTTGAGAGGAAAAATTATAAACTTTTAGAGTGTTTCAGTATACCTTATGAAAACCATGACATGAACATGTAAGGAAACAGTAGATGTTGTTAGAATTAGAGCAGTCTTTTACAAACCACGTGAGGGAAATCATTGTTTCAGTTATGAGCTAGGAAATTTTCTTTAAGCTTTAGAATTGGCATAAATGTCTGTTTAAATGTCGCTTTCAGTGCGTGGTACATGTGCAGTAGATAAAAGGGTAACTTTGCTTATCATGTTATATTTTCAAGTCAGTGATAACCCACCACAAACACTCAGCAGTCATAATTCTCTTTCAGCAATTATTGTAACAATCGGATTGAAAAAAATGTATAGATATGTCTGGCAGATGAGCAATACAGTATTTGATATGACTGATTTGCAAAATACTAGGTTTTGAATAGTAACAGCTATTTTCGGGCAGTATCACCTGAAAATAGATGCTAACAGTAACATCCTTCCTTTGGGGGTCGAACCATTGACGACTGAAGTAGCGGGTTAATGCTTAGACCACACAGCTCCAGAGAGCATAAAAGGAGAGGAACCTGATATGGCACTGCATATGCATGATATCATAGTAGGCAGTACTGCCCCCATAATTGTGGTTTCACCTCCTCCTCCTCACCCCACCAGCAGTGAGTGGATACATTTAATCCTTCTCCCCTGTCGGTCCTGAAGTTATGCACATTGCAAGCAGGCAGGAAAGAAGTTATTGTTAGCGTCTATTTTCAGGCAATACTGCCTGCTGATAACGTGCATCACCTCGGTCTCAATGGTTGGAGCCACTGGTTAAAGTAAAGCATCCTTGATTAGAGACAAGTACTCCAAACATGGATAGATAGCATATCTAGCATTGCATTTTTATCTATGGCATATTGAATTTAAATCTGTAACATTCACTTGGATGTTATTTTAATTTGGTGAAATATTTTGTTGCTACAGAGTATAGAATATTAATATTTTTGTTTTCATGGAACTTTAGGACTGAGATGAAGTTTGATTACTTTTATATATGAATGGAAATGGCTTTGTTTGGATTATATATTATTGAGTTGTAGAGTGAAATGTGGAATAATTACTGCAGATATTTCAAGAAACTGTAATTAGAAAACTGTTGTGCATTGTATTTTTAAATATCAGAATAATATTGTCAGATGTTTTATTTTTCAAGATTAATAAGAAAACAAGCTTTGGCGTAGGAAAAACCTATTTTTGGAAGCCGCTGTTTGTCCTCAAAGTATATACTCTCATCGGTCTATTCAGGCTCCATGATAGACCAATTAATATAAAAGAATTCTCTTTTAGTCAGTCTAGGCCCAGTATAAGTGCCATTGACACTTGCAGTATAGGACTCAAAGATAAGAGGGGCTCTTTTCTCATAACTACAGCGATTACCTAGGTTCAGTCCCATGTCAGCCTGCGAGAGGAAGTGACTGTAACACGTATACATAGACCACCATCTTGACGGCATGCAATCTGGACAGATTGAGAGCCATTACTGTCTTTGGTGTATGCAGGATGACTATACACAATCCCATGCCTTTTCGTCAGGGAGAGTGGGTGGATTTGAGGACAGCAGCCACCAAAAATAGGTTTTTCCTACGTCAAAACTTGTTTTTTGATATTGTGGCTGCTGTTCATCCTGAAAGGAAAGAAATTGACAGGTGACGAAATGGCTTAAGCTCTCAAATTTCAATCCCAACACCCCAGAGAAAATAGTCCTGGTCCAAGGTCAAGCCTCGGGTTGTTCAAGCCCCATTCTTTATTCCAAATACCCTTTAGGCTTTGGTAACAAAGAACATGAAACAAAACACGAACTTATGTTTTTAGGATATAGTTCTACAGTGACTTACCTAAACATGGTGGATCTGGTTGCAGTACTGTTGCACCTCTCCCAGTGACAGTCAGCATACCCACCCATCAAGAAGAACCCTGGTTTTCCGCTGTAGCGCCTATTGGGTCAGGACTAACCAAACCACCTACTGATATACAGTGTAGTCGAATTTGTTCGAGTTCATGGCAATAAAGTTATAAGAATACTGTCTCTGATGACCACCCTGTACATTTGGAGACTTCTTCGAAGGAGACATTTCTGAAGTAAGCCAACAATGCACTTAATTTCCCAATGTCATGTAACTTAGGAAAGGAGTGTGGGTCTGTCTTTTTAATGAGGGTCACTAAAACTATTCTCAGCCCTTGCAGAGAGAGTGGTTTGTTTGAGCTAGGGTGTAGGATGTTTGTAGTCTGAACTGGCCATTTTCTTGCTACCAGTCGGAGTCCTAACATCAAACTCGACATGGGCAGATTGTGTAGCCGCTTTATCCTTACAGTTAAAAGCTGAGATACTCTTATACCTCCGAGTTCAGGTTCGATCTGACTTCCTGCTTGGAATCATGTACAGTGTCCCTTATATTGGGGGAGCTTGCACAATCTGGAGAATTATGCAGCATGTCCCTTATATGTTGCCATTCTGTAGCAAGGACATCTTTGATGCTGCTGATAATTTCCTAACAGAATTCAGCAAATGCAGCAAACTGTGTATCCCTTTTGGGGGAGCCTGTGCAATCTGAATGAGCCTCCACAGCCGAACTGCAACTGCCTGGTAAACAAGGGGCAGAAGTCTTGGGTGAGATACTATACCCCTCAGAGAATATAGATACTTCAGCCAAGGTTAGGTGGATCCTGGTAAGATCCTCCTCAGTATCTGATAGCTGCATGAGAGATAGATTTCCTTTTGGGGAGTTTATTCTATGTACAGCTGAAAGTTGTGTCCCTGGTCCCTCCGGGTTCAGCAGGACAGTTTTAGTTGTGATATCCACTTCATGTCTGCTAATAGGGACACCTCCCTCGATCAAGGGTTCCTCTACTTCAGCAGAGTTAACCTCGGAGAAACTACGGACCAATACTTCCAGGTTTTGGCCCAAACATAGGTCTTGTCCGGAAAAAGAGGCAAATATTTTTTGCTGGAATTCTGCCAGAAAGATAAAATCTCCCCTTTCCGTACCCCTACTGAACCCTAGGACCCAATGAGGCTACATAAGAAAGTGCTTCTTAATAAGCTAGGTACTTAAATTAAGTAAACTTTCAGTGGCTGTTTCTATGCTGCCGTTGGCAGAGCAATACCTAGTGAAAGTAGTTTAATAAGGAAAAACATCGTATGGTCTGATAAAAGTTCCGTTATATCAATGATAATTGGGGAACATTTTCACCAAAAAACCCATTCACTACGGCCAAACAATTGGTTTCACTTACCTTAAGGTTTGGAAAATGAACATGGTTCAAAGCCTGTTATGGTTCAGCATAACTTACGTAAATGGTCGGTTAGTTAAAAGCCACTACGGCTGACGATAGCAAAACTTTTTTCGCTCATGCTGTAATCTAAATTTGGACCTAGCCTGGCATTAGGAAGCCTAAAACAAAAAAGGGGCCTATACTAATGACCTTCAAGAACAGCACAGCTATAAAATTCTACTTCTGTATGATTACACATTGATTAACCCACACACGCAAATTTGCATTGGCGAGAGAAGCCAGATTCCGGCTTTTCACACACGAAATAACTAGCAGCTAAAAAGTTCTTTAAAATTAAAACTTTCACTGGACTTAGAAACTAAGCACGTAACTTGCTTTTTTACTTGATAGATTCATAATAATTGGAATTTGTATTAGGAGATCTGACTACTGGCGTGACGTCTTTACTGCATGGACCAAGACAGATTAATGGTTCCCAGTCTGTCCAGACTGTGTCGTCAAGATGGCAGCCTATGTATACTTGTCATAGTCACTTCTTCTTGCAGGCTGACATAGGATTGAACCTAGGTAATCGCTGTAGTTAAGAGAAAAGAGCCCCTCATATCTTTGAGTCCTATACTCCATCAAGTGTCAACGGCACTTATACTGGGCCTAGACCGATTAAAAGAGAATACTTTTACATCAATTGGTCTATCATGGAGCCTGAATGGACCGATGAGAGTAAATCCTTTGAGGACGAACAGCGGCCACAATATAAAAAAATTATACAGTATTTAAAAGAACTTTGTCTTTAAGTCATTCATGCCTAGTTGTATATTTATAACAACATTGAGAATAGTTGTGAGTTTAGTGATCTTTGTCCATTTTTGTGGTTTCAGGAGAAGCAAATGTATTGGCAGAATTTATAGTGACAGAAGGAAAGAAGAAAATTCCAGTTGCTGGGTGTCGCTGCATTAAAGGCACTTTGAAAAGGGATGCCAGTTATCGTGTCATGCGGAGAGAGGAAGTTATTCATGAAGGTAAGTGCTTTCTCCTCCCCCTCCCCCTCTGTGTATGGATGGTAATTTTCAGTCTAAAACCAGTTTATGATATAAATCAGGTAGTAATATCTCAGTGGCAAAAAAGTAAGAGTCCAGAATATATAAGGAAAAATATTATGGTATTTGGCAATAATGTTGGTTCTTCCGTTTACTGTCTCTTAATCCTCCTAAACCTTTAATGCTAGGTTCAGGAGGGCAGTGTGAAAATTTATTTATGTAATATTTATATAAAATGTGGAATTTTTTTGTCTAATCCTTTACTATGGTCTGCACAGTAGTTCTGCAAATTTTTAATGCCACATTTGGTGAACTTACAAGTAAACCTTGGCCTGATAGCAATGGATGCTCAGGTCCGAGCAGCCTAGAAAAAAGAAAAAAGTCTCGCCATTTTCAGAATGCTTAACGATGTCATATTTCAGCTCCACTGTTATAGACTTCATTTTGTTGGCATTTCCATTGGATGTAGGATTCAGGTGTTTGGGACTCGTGATGATATCACTAAAGTTGTTATGGCAGCAGTAGAGTTGGCGCTACCTATATCAGTGAAAGGGACACATTGATGAAAATATGCTTTCTGAGGCTGTGGGTTGTTTGGTATTCATCCGCCATGCGCATGCACAATTGACCCAAGCAGCAGGCAGGTCGTTCTCCAGTCAAGTGTAGTTACAGTACTCTCAGAAACGAGTTCCTGTCTACTGCGAAGGGGTCTCTTATGCAGTCAGTAACCTGTTATCGGCTAAGTTAACCGGTTACCGGTGTCAATAGCCGGTTGTCGGCATTTTTGGCACCGACTGTGTCGTGGCTACGAAGTCATTATGACTACACTTAATCGAGTTGGAAATCACAAGGAATTTGTAACAAAACGCATGGTGGCCTTAATTGGATAAACAGCCGCTGGAATCCATAATTTCCGGTGACGTGCAAGCACTTCCATTGAAGGCAGTGCGATTTCCAACTAAGCCACCCAAAAAGGGACGTCTTTAGATTAGCCTTAACCAATTAAGCATCTACAAAGGCGTGACAGAAGCAAGATTCCCGCCTGCAAGGGGGCTGGACATGGACTTCCAGAAATCCGTAGTGGGTTGATATAAGAAGAAAGGCTCACATTTGACTCACAGTTTAATCTTGCACTGCAATTCATTTTGTAAACCTTCTGTAACTTTTTATTGTGTCATTGAAGTAAAGAAAACTAATAAGTGTCTTCTTCAAGCCTCCTGGGACTAAATAAAAATAACACTACTACAATAACAAAGCCAGTGTCTTTAATATTTTTATCAGTGCATTTTCCTTGGCTTTACAGATGCTTTTACTGTCCACTGGATGAATTATTCATCTCTTAGCATTTACTATTCAGTCTTTTTTTGAGCTTTTGTTGGGAGCTCCATTTCCGATCTCTTGGCTTATTTATATGGTTCTCCAATTTTTTTTACCTTAGGATGCAAAGAAAATTAAGTTTCCATCATGAAAATGGGAAAGTATTCAGTTTATGGTAATATTACTAAAAGGGCAGATATTTAGGACCTGAATCTTATTCAGAATTGCTTTAAAGCTAACAGACAGTATTTTTATCAACATTGACACCACATTTTAACATATGTATATATATAAGTGAATCCCACAGGAAAATGACAGGCAGAAGTTCAGTACCAAGTGCTTTCACGTTATTAACGTATCATCTGGACACAGATGAAAAGAAGGTTACAACGTAAACAAAACGAACAAGAATACCAGATGGTCAATTGTCAAAGGGTAATAAACAGAAAGATATTCCAGGCTGATCCGGGATCAAGTAGTCACAAACTAAAACCATAGATCAAACTACAAGAGATACGAAAGTTTAGCCATACGAAATCCAAAAGCATGCATAAAAGTGAATACCAGATGGCTAATTGCCAAGGGGTAATAAACAAAAGGGTGATCCAGGAAAATCCGGGATTATGCGGTCACAAACTAGAACCATATACTTAAACATAAGAGATACAGAATCTTACCCATCCAAATTGCAGAAACATGTATAAAACTGAATACCAACTTTGCTTATATTTACCAACAACTTTTTTAATTATGAAAGCATCTACTGTGAATTTTTAAGCATGTATATATACACATATATATTATTTCAGGTGAGCTTCAATCTATGCGCCATCTAAAATCAGAAGTGAAATCTATTCCAAAAGAAAAGGAATGTGGACTGATGTTTCAAGATGAAGAGGTTCGATTTGAACTAGGAGACACAATACTGTGCTATACAGTGAATAAAGTAAAGCAAGTGACAGACTGGGATCCAGGATTTTAAGCAAATTTCATTTTGTAATTGTGTACAGAATAATTGTTGATATAAAGTGAAAGTAAAGTTACATGAAGCACAGGTAAAATTATTTGAGTGTTTGTACTTTTTGCACCTCAGCATTTGCTCACCTTTATTTATTCCACTTAATGTTTTTAAATATTTTTTATTTAGTGGTCCTTTTAAAATATGAATACATGTGATAGCAACTTACTTCCAGATGTGCAGTACGCGAATGCTTAAACTAATATTTGCTGTTGTGGGAAGTCTAGTTGCTTCATGTTTCCAAAGGTAACAGTGATGCTCAGTTTATGTTGCAGGCCTGCCACCATAACAGGAAATACTAAAAAATCTTCCATGAAATGTTATATACTAAGAAGTTTTAAGCTGTAGTATTTCCATGAATCTTCTTACGTGGGTGAGCTACGAAGTCTCTTTTCCTCCAACATCTAAGGGGAATGGATGGAGCAGATGACGAAGACAAAGAGGAAGAAGATGAAGATGAAGAAGAGGAAGAAGAAGCAAGAGATCTACGACATCTCTTCTTGGATGCCATCACCTCTGATTGACCGAACTCCTTCCTAAAGAAACCTTCGACTCTGTCACACACAGGTTGGATTAGGGAGTCAGAAGGAGCAGACTTGGTAGCTGATGGCATTGACATGGCTGACGTCCTGGAATGGGGAGCAGCGAGTGTCGTCAACAGCTGAGAGGAAGGTAAGGTGACTGAGGTTCTCGCCGTAGAGAGACGTGATGATGTCACTGAGACAAAGGTCTTAGAAATTGTCATGGCAGACAAAACTAGAGAGCAAGAAGCCAAACAGTGAAACAATAGGCCGGAAAGGGTTGGTATGCCTGGTAGACCTAAGGAGTCCCAACACTGTCATTTTCTGCGTGTTGCATCACCACCTGAAAACACGGTTCAAGGGAGAGCAGCCTCTACCCTCCCGGGGGGGGGACGACATTCCCTCCCCACAAGAGCAAGGGCATCCAAATCAATTACAAGATCTCCTGCGCCCCAATCAAATCTTCTAAGGCCAAAGCATTAGAAGAATGAGAGGGAGTAAAATCTTCATGAGAAGCAGCAGCAGCATGAGAAGACTTCGGGAAAGAAGAGCGAGAACGAGAAGGGAATGAAGTTGACACCACCTCTGAGGAAGCAAACCTTCCCCAAGATGGTGGCACAGACTTCCTTTTATATCTCCTTTTCCCTTTTCTTATCAAAATTTGCATGGACTTCCTTCTATATCTCCTCCTTATCAAAATTCTTCCACTGCTTAGGAGGCCAGTCAACACATTTAGGGCAAGGGTTACTTTTGCTGCAAACGTGAGAGCTACATCTGGTACAAGTGGAATGAGGTTCTTTCACAAAGGAAGGCAGGAATTCTGGAGCAAGGATTACTGTCAACCCCAGGACATTTTCTCTGGGGTTTGGTGTGCGAAGGAAGATTGTGGGTTTGCATACTCAAGCAGAAACACACAAGATACACAAAAACACACAAATCACTCAAAAAAATGAAGATAAAACCAGTATCCAGTGGCGTAAGCGGGCAGGAAGTGGACAACAACCAGCTTTGAGGAGAGAAGTCAAGAGCACAACCTCCTACAAAGGTGGTCAGAGAAAACCGATGCGTTGCTTCTGAGATGGGTTATGGGAGGTTGACTCCTCCTCCCTCACACTGCCATCGTGGCAATCTCCCGATGCCACCAACTCCTTGTAACTTTTTTTTTTAACTGGACTCCAGCTGGTGCTAGAGAATTTTCCCTTACGTTATGGAAAATACAAATCGATTTAAAAATTTGTCATATTTGCATTTAGTAAAAACAGTAATAACCAATTGTTATGAATAATGGGAGATAAATCTTGGTATTCAAATACAAATTTTGTTAGCACAGTGGGCAGTGATGGGATAGTTTTTGATTGCTTAAGTCTGGTTTACTATTTTTCTAACCAATTATAATTGGTTTAGTGACGTGAGATGGTGGAATCTAATTTTTTTTGCAGTGTCACAGTGTGATAAAGAGGAATCTCACTTTTTATAATGTGTCAATTTGAGATGGTAGAATCTCATTTTTTGCAATGTCTCGAGTTGAAACTTTATTTCTTTTTCAGGAATTTTACACTGGGATCATTATTATATGTATCAAACAGCTTGCTCCGTAACTGAGTCCAAGGTTTCCAGACCCCCTTCCCTTTGGCAAATCACCAAATTTTACTATTGGCTCCCACAGCTGACATGAGTAACATTACTTTGGTAGACAGTAAGTGTAGTTAGTACCTCTACAAATATTAATAGTGTTCCTAATTTCTCAATACAAATCATTTGGGATGAATCTTATTTACTGTTAAAGATAGCTATATCTTCGCACCAGTCAGTGTGGTCGGATTCAGAATAAAAAGAAGACTGCTTAGCTGACTTGGATGGGTGTCTAGTTCACCTGTTCTCCATTAGGTGTTATTCTTACCATCATTCAGGATGGTAGTCGGTGATTTGCTAGTTTTGCTCTCGGCTGTTTTTTCTTGGTATTGTAACTTTTTTATTTTGTTTGCTCAGGATGTCTTCGTCTGACAGTGGTTACAAAAACATGAGGTTTTGCAGGAATGTCTTCTGTATTAACAGACTGTGTTCCATAGAACTATATACATACTGTATTCTGTATTGTTAGATAGGCACACAGTTTGTGCCTTATATGGGTCAGGAGTATGATGTCAGCCAAGTGAGTTATTAGGAGTTTTTAATAAATACCCTTATATGTTGGAAGGTAAGAGTCAAATAATTAAGGGAGCAATTAAACAGAACGGACACAGACCTTTTACTTCCTTTCTACTTCATTGCCAGCTCCTGTATCTCCAAATTTCCCTCCTCCATTCCCTTATGTGTCAAAACCTGAGCCTACAACCTCAGCTCCACCTTCTGCTCCCCCTTTTGGTTCAGGAAAAGCTTATTCTTATATAGGTATTATCCCACTTACGATGGGGTTAGGTTTCAAAAAAACCCCGTTGTTTGTTGGAAAAACGTATCAAATATAGCCTAGCCTACACTAGGGTATTCAGTACTATATATACATATATGGTAGCCTAGCCTACACTGTAAAGTACACTCTATACATACACGGTATAGTAATTATTAATATCAGCTAATTCTGAGGTTCATGCAGAGTGACTTATAATTCAGTACAAAGAGAAATTGAAACAAACAAGAATTAGCTTATCCTACACTATGGTATATCGTATACGGTAGCCTACCCTACTTTAACAGAACCCTTGCTTTATGGATTCGGTATTGATTCTAATATAGAAATTGTTACTTCCCTTCTCTAGTCTTTTGCACTATAAAGACCTGCTCCTTGGTCCATGAATAAGGTGCTTAGGCTTCTGTCAACCTCTCAATTCAGTGGACCCAATCCAACTACTACTCATATGCTGCAAAGGTGATCTTCGTGATTGCTCTAGGAACCAGAAAGACGTGGCTGTAGAAACTTGGAGAAGGGTCTTGTACTACTGTACCTCCACAGCTCCTTTTACCAGCATTTTCTTCACTTCCTCTTGAAGAGCTAGATGCTTCGGCGATCCTGGAGCATGCGTGATGGTGAAGTGGAAGCTCGGAGAAGAGGCTCGAAGGGTAGTAGTCTAGTAGATATCCCACCCACAGAACACCTGCTACCCAGGTCTCCGCTCCGTACTGCTGCCGAGCTGCCCAATGGTTCACCGGGCACCCTCCCACTGATGGCACCTCCCCACTTGCTGCCATCAGAGGGTGGGGGCATGCCTGGTGGACCATTGGGCAGCTTGGCAGCAGTACGGAGCGGAGACCTGGGTGTAGATGATCGTGTTTCCTCCTCCCCTCTCTCAACTTCCACTTCACCAATCAATGTACGTTCCAGGATCGCCGAAGCATCTAGCTCTGCCTCTGCCTCTACTGGGCCTGGAAGAGCTGGGATGAAAAGGCTGCTGCTGAGTGGCTTTCTTGGTTGGAGGCGGTGAAGGTCGATGACCTTGCGAGGTACCGTCTTGCCTTCCGGCCTCTTTGGAGACGTGTAAGAAGTAGATTAAGTATAAATGAACTTTCTGTATTACAAAATCCATTTAGTTTGATTACCAAATACTAAAAAGGAAAACCAGCTTTTACTGAATGCCAGGGTTTGGAAGGTAAGCATGATAGGGATCTACTATCACTGCTACATTTGGTAACCTAGAAGTTAGGCTACCAAGGCTTATGTTTTTTAGTAGCCTAAAATTATGTGCCAATGTTAAAAAGTCATCAAGTAATGAGTTCACAATAGTAAAATTGTCTGTTATTTGCGTTATTGTTCTAAAGGGTCCACAATGATATAATTGTTAAAGGCTGGAATAGAATTTTATAATAGCTTTCGAACCCTCCTCTGGGTTCATCACCTTTTGACTGAAGATGAATCCTGAAAGGGTTTGAAAGTTATTATAAAATTCTATTAGAGCCTTCAACAATTATATTACTGTATTGTAGACCCTTTAGAACATTTATGAACTCTCGTGATAAGAGTTTTTTCTCCCAATTTGCATTATTGTTAAATATCTCTGTTAGACAGGGAAAAACTAGCACAGCACTACATCATAGCCTAGCAATCTAATCCTATCTTCTCATCTTGTGGGAGACCCACAGGTTCCCAACTTTAACAATTACAGAATAAACCTTCCAGTTATAAATTGCAAAGAACTAAAACTTTTCACTGGGTCTTAAACCTTTGCACTTAACTTACCTCTTTGTTGAATTCTTCCATGGTGATCAAAATAAGATCTCGGGGGGAAAATTATCTGGGAGCAAAGCCCTGGTACTTCTTAACTCAGCAAAGACCAAATGAGTAATGGGGAAAGTGGCCGACATGTGTGCGAAGGATGAAGGGAGACCGAGGTAATCATTGTAGACAGAGAGAGGGAGAGCCCACTTGTCTTGGGTCTTAAAACTTATCATTGTGCTAACGAGCGCTATTCTGGCCGAGACCAACTATGAAAGAAAATTTTGATACTGATTGGTCTTTCTTATGGAGCCCTGGGGGGTACAAGAGTAACTCCTTTGAGGACGAACAGCAGCTAAACTATCAAAAATATGCTACGTTTTTGCAACAATATATAATTTTTAAAGGAATGCAGTAAGACTGAAACCATTTAACATTAGCACCTTTCTTTCAATATACAGTATAAAAATAATTTCCTTAAACCTAACAGTTAACATACATACTTTAATACAACAAAATGTAATTTAATATATACATCAACTCCACCCCTCAAATGAAGGGATATTATATACAACTGTTAATTCCATTCAACCTGCAGATTATGGAAGAAAGTATCAACTTCATTGACAATACTATTTGACCAAGCTCCTCACAGTATAAATTTTTAAACACATTTCACCAGAAAATAGCACACCAAGAATTGCATTACTTTCTGGTAAACTTGAAGAATATGGGAACTGAAAACTATTCAAAAAAAATTGAATGACAAGCCTAAAATTGCACATTTATCAATACACATACCATTAAATAAAAAACATACTGCAGTTCCAACATTTTAGGAAAGTCACGGTGTTTAGTATGAAACTATACTTTAAATACACTATATTTTACATTTTTTGACTATATCACCTAAAAAGTCTGTATGAAAAGTCGTGAGCCATTTAAAGTAAAACATTAGGAACAAAATGGTTTATCATAACTAATTCAACGGTAAAGTACATATGCTTCCACAGGTTGGTGCGTTCGCAAATATATAAGCAAGTTATTTTAGTATGTAATCCCAATCATAGACCCTCTAGAGCCAAAAGTCAGATATATTAGGTTTATTTACATATTCTTTTTCACCCGCTAAAAATACACATTACCCAATCATGCATTAGATCCCAGCATTTAAGGATAAAAATGTACAAACATGATAGAAATTTATACATTCAAGATTACAGAAAGCAGCTAAAATCTAACTTTCTAGCATGGGGTATGTATACCATTAATGCACTTAAGAAAGCATTAGATGTTGTCTTTGGATAGTTACCATGGAACTTTATTTAAAAACAATATCACATTCTACGACTAAAACTGGTATTCTGATCAACAAGAAAAATTAAAACTGCTGTAGTTTACATGAATCAAAACATGCATAAGTTCATAAACAAATGTAAAAACATTACCATATTTCTTTATTGGAGGTTTTAACTAGTTAAATTTAACAACAATAATTAAAATCTGCTACACCTATAAAAATGGAGTATTCTCCAAAAAGCTGTTAACAGTTGTAAGCTTTACAATAACCATAATCAAATATTTCTCAAATTATAAACAAAGCACCTTTAAAATTACTCCTACAAGCTTTCTGAGTTTCTTAAAAATAAGTAGTATATGTTCAAATTGGATTTTTAAAAAATTTATATCCTGAAATCCTGAAACAAACAAAATAATAAAAGAATATAGACAAAATATTACATCAGAATATATCCTTTTCCAAAAAAGAAAAAAAAATTCTATTTCTTTTCACCAATATTTACTTCGTCTTTGTGTTCATGCATGTAACCACCTGAATCATCAGCATCTTGCATGGCTGGTACAACTGATTCTTCCAACTCGAGCAGTAAGTATTCTGTGGATAGAGAAAAATGTCTTTATTAGTGCAAAATATACATTTAGTGCCTGATCTTATCAAACAAAAATTTTAGAATATCAATTTTGTTTTATAAATGTGTTGTCACTGCCAATTATAAATGATCTGAGTAGCAAACAGAAGGCCTTTGGGGGCTACTGTATGCACACAACTGTGGTAATAGCAGAATCGGGCGAAGCAGTCTTGGTAATGTTTTCAAAGACAGAAAATCAATGTATGTAAAACCAAATTTATGCTGACTGAGAGGGAAGGAAAAGAGAAAGTCTGCTGCAGGAAAGGTACAGGGATGAATGCAACACAAAGTATCAAATGTAAAACATATCATCTCAGGATATCCTTAGGGTTTTAAATTAATGAAGAAGTAGCTGATTTTCAAATTTCAAACTGTACAAGCTAAAAGGGGTCCACATGATGAAAAATGCCTTGTATAAGTTAAAACATTTGTTGACTTGGCAACATACTGTATTTCCCAGCATCAAGGATACTCTGACCTAGAAGACATTTCCCAGCATCAAGGATACTCTGACCTTGAAGACATATCCAAAGTTCAACTAAAAAATCTTGAAAAACAAAACCTAAATTTATGACCGTCATCAGAAGAAGCAGAATAGAATTGTTCCGGGCTATCCCAGTGGCTGCACGAGGAGCACGCTGAATCCTTGCCCTTCTTACAAGGAACAGGAGAAGAAATCTCAAAATCCACTGCACGTCTTTTCAACAGGCGTGACTTGTCTGCATAGCACCGTGCGAGCCTGGGACTAAATTCTTTGGAGCTGGAGAGCATACAGTGAGCACTCACTTGAAGGCCTTTCCAACGGCCCCTGATTGCAGGCTGGGATTCATCAACAGACTGAACCGAGGGGGCGACTGCTTGGGGGCAGACCCCACCGACCTCCCTTAGGCTACCAGTTTGACTCCCAGGTGCTGGGGAGTATGTAGGGACCTTGGCCTAGGAGAATGGGCGGGCCGAACAGCCACCTCCTCCACTACCACTGCACTTGCACTGGGTGCCATGGGGCGCTCTGACTCATTCTTATCCATTAACACTTTCACCGATGATGCTAATTTAGCAATCGATTGGACAATTAACTCGAAGCGAGTGTTGGATTTTCGACTCCAGACTGACGATGGTGTTGGAATCGGAAATGTGAGAGCCAGGTACAGGAGAGGGTTGCACAGGTGGAGGAGATGGAACGGGATCAGAAGAAATTACAGGTGGAATTGCATCCAACTTAGTGGATGAATCCTGACTAGCTAAAGCTTTACTAGGTTCCCTAGCAATAGCTTTTCTCTTCCTAGTTCCATAAGATGTGAATCTAAAGTCTTCCACTTCTTTGAATCCCAGTCGCTACACTCCTCACAATGTAAATCCACTGAACATGTTTGTCCCTATATTGAACACAAACAATGTGAGAGTTGTAAGATTCTTTAGTCAGCCTTTGCTACAATACCTAATACTAGAACTACTAGCGTCAGACATCCTGGAAAATTCTAAGACAAGTCCAAAAAACGGGCAAAAAGTCGTAAACCAATGATCAAAACTCGCCTAACACTAGCTTAATTATGCTGAAAGGCTACGAAAATAAATACTTCACCAATCGAAGATGGAGCAAACAACCAGCAAAGTATAAATTTCAAAATTCAAGCTGCTGCCAACCACAGTCCTTCAACCACAGCCGGCAGAAACAAATTGAAGCCCTTTGCTATGATGTACGTCTTCTTACACCCGAAAGTGGGTGGGACACGTCGCTGTAACCAAAACATACTAGCTTGACCCGTAATTTCAAAATTTCAAGCAGCTGGTCAAAAGAAACTAATAGCTATGTAATTACTGGTTAAGTTACTTATATAGTACTGGTGGTTACAGACAGTCCATCCAGGTCAGCCATGTGTTATTCTTTTGTTTATTTTGAATGTCGATAGCTCCTAATGACGTGAAGATGTAAGCTAACTTTAACAATAGGTATAATTAATTCCAAATAATAGGTATTACTGTACTGACAATGAATGACAAAATGACAGTTCAGGATACAAGTACCACATTTTGGAAATATATCTCTAATGCAACCAGCAAATTCAAACTGCAAGCAAGGTCCCAGGGTGCTGGTTAAGAGAGATTTTACTGTCAAGACAATAATATAATAAAAATGATATCTTAGTAAATACCAGTAAGAATACAACATTATGGAGTTTGGCTAATCACACGTACTGGTAGTCTATGGCATCTGGGTAAACATTAGCATAATGGGTTCCCAGCCTACTGCACTTGGCATACGCAAAAATACTAATTTATAAAGTATCAACAAAGTCTGCATATTACCGTCAAACCCCTGTTCAGCCAGTGTGTAAAATAACTTGGTATTACTGAAACATCCTGTATAAACAAAGGCAAAATATACCTACCTATTAACATTTTATATTTGCAATGAAGTGAGCCATCCTTCTCAGAGCTGTTTGAATCTCTGGCAGCCTTAGACCTCACAGTTGGTAGCAGTTTATTTTCAATCCAATGCCTCCCTTGCCACCGAGAGAACACAACAATAGCTGTGGTAATATTGTGGCAGTATTCTTGATCTTTATATTCTGTAAAAGGAAAAAATACGCATTGTCACTCCACCAACATTATCATTACTAAAATGGTTCAGCAAGGTCAGCGAGTTAAAATTTTTAACTTTTCCAAGACTTTTCCAAGCAAGGCCTAAAGAAATAGCTATCAATGGAATACAATATACTGTATCTTACTAAAATTTCAAGTAAATTAACAGGGAACCTTACTAGTCACACATTTTTAACAAATATGTGCAAGTGATATCTATTTAAAAAACTGAACATATTAAATAAAAAAAATTCATTGCCAACAAGAACTATAACAATACCGTATTTTACTAGACTTAGGACTGACTGGTAAAATAAGCAATTTTGCTGATGACAGAAAAATGGGACATGTTGATAATGATGCAGCAAACAGTCCCATGAAGCTCTAGAGAAAATAGGTGCTTTCAGTAAAAATGGAAGATGCCAACCAACTTCAATAAATGTAGTCATATACAGGTTATAAAAACCTGTCGGGGAGATACGAACTAACATCACGTGTCGCCATTAATGCTACATCATCATTTTATTATTATTTCTAACCATGCTGAAAGCCCAGCTGGGAAAGAAAAATACTTCAAGGCCATGGGCCCAAGATGGAAAGCCCAAAAAAAATTTTTTTTTAAAGAAAGCATGTTTCCATACAAATCCATGAATCATAATTAACTTTATTGTGTAAAGTGGACCTAATTACACTAATTTTAAGGGATGAAAGCGGAAAGGTTCCACTGAACATGTCAGGCCCACGGTCCACTATCCACCTGCACCATCTCTCATTTGTCTGTGCCAAACAACATCTGGAATACTGAAGGTTTCCAACAAAATTTCACTGAACGATTTATTTCCAAAACGTGATAATCGCTGCTGGTTATACTTTGGACATTCACACAGTAAATGTTTAATGGCTATCACTGCTTTGCATTCAGAGCACTGAGGAGCAGGGTTAAGTGGGTTATTCATTAGATGTCCATGTATTAGGTAAGAATGGCCTATTCAGAGAGAGGTCAGGATTACTTGCGTATGATACTCTCCTTGGTATGATGAACTCCATTTTCCAATACTGTACCAGGTTTTTTATTTGTTTTATTACTTTTAGGTTCTTCACTCCTTGTATTTTTATATTTTGTTTAATACTTACTTTCATGTACAGGCAGTCCTCACTTATTGGCGGCAGTGGTTAACAAAGTTTCGGTTTTACGACATCGTTAATTAGATTTCCGGCAACGGTAAGCAATTTTCATCATCGTTAAGCAGTTTATTGGTGCTATCAACGTCGTAAACGCCATTGATTACCATAATTATCAGCAATTTTCGGTTATCGGCACTCGGCCGGAACAGAACCCCCACCATTTACTGGGGACTGCCTGTTATAAAATCATTAACAGTGATATTTACATTTGAACTTGTAATATGGGATGCTTCTTTGGCTACTTTTTCAGCCTCTTCATTTCCTTTAATCCCTATATGGGCAGGGATCCAACATATTTCTATATTTTTCCCATTATTATATAACTTATGGAGTAATAACTTAATTTGCTGTACTATATTGTTTTTTGGTTTGTAACTTTGAATAGCTTCTATAGCACGTATCAAGACGACAAAAATCACAAAATTATTGAATGACGTTTCTTTAATTTTTTTATGGCTGATGCAATTGCACACAACTCTGCTGTGAACACTGAGGCATCATCGGATAAAGAAATTGATATGTTTGTCTTGGGACACTGCAGCATATCCCATTCCATGTTATAATTTAGATCCGTCTGTGTATATTGCGTAATGTGGACCATTTTGGCTTAAATGTTCTATTGTATGTTGTCTATGGTGTTCAGGGGTATACGGGTAATTTTTTGATAAATATTCTAAGTGTGTGCAAATTCTTATTTTAGTCATAGCCTAATGAGGAGGTCTGAAGGAAACTATATATTCAGTGACAAACAATCTTTTAGCTCTAACTGGGAAAGGTGGTGAAGTGACTGCTTATAAATGTATCTCTTAATTGAAATAATATTTTTGTTGGCGAATCACTTGTCTGAATTCTTTGGGAACTTTTCAATGTTGTTAATTTTCTATGGAGACAGATTCGACAGTGCGCTTATAAAGTGGTTTAAGCTCTGACGTAGTGAAAGCGTATGCATTTCCGGGAGTGCTTATGGAAGAGACCATGACTGGGCTAATACCCACAAGTGCTTACATAAAAATATACTGCACACAGCTTATAGGTAAAAATTCTTATATACGATATATTCATCTTTCCCTAATATCCAAAATAGGAATAAGAATACAATAAAATTTTTCACCTTAACAGCAGTTTCAAAAATTTTAATTTAAAACAGGCACTACAGTAAATAAAAGGCTAGAAAGCTGGACCACTTCAACCTTACCTGAGAACTCTGCCATTAAGTCTTGGATGAAAACCAGAGGATCTTTCTTAGGAATACACTGCACATTATGTTTAAGGAACCATTCCATAAGATTTGTGCGAATACTTCTGATCCCGGTCCATTCTCCATGAAACACTATCCAATGGATAAGTTTTTCCAAGCACGTTATCTCTGTAATAAAAGATTGAATATCACACATCAAAATAAACACAGACAAACAAGGAAAAAATTAACCAACAATTACAAGTTAGCATGTTAATAGTGTTGCAAAATTGGTGGATACCAATCAGGAATTTTTTATGATGACGGTCGATAAGCAGCACAAAATCAGAAAAAGTTATGTTCAATGTTTCCACGTACCAAAACTGATCTCCAAGACTGTACTTCCATGCCATGAATACCTTCTAATGAAAATACAGGACTAGTAAAAAAATCACTAACATGAACAGGTATATTTGACCTGTTCACAGTGTCTGGAAAAAGCAGGAAAATAACATGTTGCCATCGTTGGCCCACAGCCAAATCATGGTAGGTGAAGGTACTGATGGGCAATCTAGTGTGCCTACAGAAGCATTTATAACAGCCTCATACAATTTTAGAAATTAATTCATTTGTATGCTTACAAAGACTTGATATAGATAGTGAGAGGAGGTTTGCCACTTAACAAGCATACAGATTAGCTTGGGAGAACTTGAATGCTTCAGTGCAGATTCAGAGTCATTCATTGTGAACTGGATCTAAGCTTTTATATATCTGGCATTCATATTCTAAAACAGATAAGAGTTACTCTGTATAGCAACATCACATCTGATATGTCAGGTCCCCAAATTGTAATTAATAGCTTTCTTATCAGGTTTAACGCATTTTTACTTTTATAGTTTTTATGTATGCAATGTGTGCTTTCAAGTTAAGGGTGCACCACGGATTATATGTTGAAACTTTAGATGTTGGTAGATGGGTAACATACTCCTCATTTTTAGTTCAATGTCATAATTCTTTTTCCATCTGACATATCTATAAAATAAGGCTGCTTATGTTTCTCTCTTCAAAAAATTGAAAGCCTCCTGTAGAGACCCAGGTATCTACTTTTGTGGTGGCATTGGGAAGAATATGCTGGCCGTGTCATGCGCCTAAGGCATGGCAGAATACGGTGGTGATGGCATCCCCAAACAAAATTATTTCAAATTCTACCTGTGATATCGTTTACTGCAAGAACAAACACTGTGCCATTCAAAACATTTTCCTTTAGCATACCATTTTTTAATATATGTCTAAATAAATATTATTTATTCACATCTGAAAAGTACTGCCTGTTAAGAACATTCTTAGGAATAGAGGTTGGTGACCCTCTATGCCACTGTCATATAGTGTTTTCAATATAGCATATCCAAAAATAGTATCATATGCCTTTTGGATGTTAAAAAAATATTGCTATAATTATTTGTTTCAATCTGAATCCTAGCTAAATATGAATTTCTGAATAACAGTGGGTCAAGTATAGGTCTATTTTTCTGAGTCATTTTGGTTTAGGATGATTGTATTATTTGTTTTTAAGTGCTGTGTTAACCCTGAGTTCACCAATTTTTCAGCATTTCGTATAGGCAGTTCTTTAAAAATGCTTGTCTGATTAAATAAAAAATGGATGTTGCTTTGACCTGGAGACATTTATGAGTAAAAGGCAAATTTTTATTCTTCAGTGCTAAGCCATTTATTATTACTGTATCTAGATGATCTAGGTTTTCAAACTTTACCATCTCAGACTTTTTGCATTTACCAAGATTTCAATATACTCTATGTGCTTTCCAAATATATTTGATGTTACCTAGGGATCATCAAAACATAAGAAACAAAATGACCATCTCAGGGTACTTTAGAAAATGGAAGTGTATGAATATTGTACTTCGAGAAATGGAATTGTATGAATATTGTACTTCAGGAAATGGAAGTGTATAAATATTGTAACTTGTCAACAGCCTATGTTATAAAATACTTTCTTAATTCATAATTACCAACATTTCACCATTATTTACTTAATCTCTTACATATTAAAGTAATACTTAATTTCTGGTTTAGTAAGGAAAAAAGATAGCCCTATCAGCAATGTTTGCATTACCATGCTGAATCAAAAGTTGATCAAAGTTTTACTTCAAAAAGAAAAATAAATACTTACGCCTGTCTTTAGAGTGTTTGATTAGTACCCTTTTGGACGTTACTACAGCTGAGAGAATAGCCTGATGTGCAGCACCATGTTGATGGTAAAGGAGATCCAATAAGAAGGATCTTAGCCATTCAAAATTGAAAGTCTCTTTTTCATCAGGAAGCATGGCACTCGCTGTGAACCACCCAGTTAAACATGCTAAGCTGCCCGGCTGTAAAGTACATAGAAAAATAAAATGAGTAAAATTCTATGTTTCATGATTGTTAGTGAATTTACTGGTATAAAAATGTACAGTGACTAACTTGTATAAATCTCAAAAACATTTCCTCCCGATCTCAGGGTTGAGCAAGAAGAGGAAACACTGTCATCCAATTACCTTCTACTATTAAGAATGATCACTCTTTTTTAATGCTTTCAGCCTTATTGGATGTTTTAATGCATTCAGCTTAACTGGATGTAATAATTATGTGTTTTCCTTTCCAAAAATACTGATGGTAGGACTAAATACACCAACTGCATATGATCTGGCTCATCACTTCCAAGCAAACTTCGTCTATAATTTTCAACTCTCTTTCCCACTTTTTGTATTTTATAAGACTGAGTGTTATCGTTCCAGATCCTCCAATAAAAGAATTTGGTAGGGCAGGGTTTAGAGTAAAGAAGCAACTCCTTTGGATGTCAATGGGCATGGAAATTAGCATGCTGATACTGAAAGCCAGGTAATGTTAGGATATGTGTGAACAGGCAGTGGACGAAATTGTTACTGACAAAGAACACTGTTTCTTCTCCTTAAATGTTGGAGTCATTTCCTTTTTATGGTAAAATTAAGGCATTCAAGAATACTCCAAATAAAGTTAGCTTTTGAACATCTGATGTTTCAGCTTCTACTTGAGTCAAAACTTTTTGTTTCAAAGTGTCCTTCTTTTCAATCTATATCAACTCCTCATTAGTCAGCTTATAACCTTCACAGGTTGTAAGCCTTGATGTAAAGACAATGCATTGCTCCACACACTAGTGAAGAGTGGTGGTATTCTCACACAGTTCCCTGTTTGGGATATATGGAAGCCTAATCTATGAAAACTAAGAATAAACCCCTGATTTTATTTCGCTAGTTTTACTGCTCAAGTTGGAGAAACACAACCAAACACAATTGCAGTTAATATCTGTCACCAACAATGTTGTGGAGTTGGATTCCCTAATCAGGTGGAGTGGAGCTTTGACAAATCCCTTAGGGAACCAGGGATCTCTAAATGATAAATCTATATGGGAAGTACTTTTAGGTTACCTGATTGGAAAGCAGTGCAAGGATGTTTAGCTGCTTGAACCACAAGTCTGAAATCACTTATTGAATAACTGCCATCTTTTTCACATCTTCCATAAAGTGTACTGGCACTAATTGAACCACAAGGTGTACTGGCACTTCTCATTGAAAAAAATCTAAATCTTCAGGGACTTTTAAAACTCCTTGGCAGATTTCTCATTGCCACTCTCAGCCTCAGCCAACATTGTTACTAACATGCCCAAGAATCTTTAAGCCCTCACACCAGACACAGCTTGCAACAAGGTCACCCTGTAACTGGAGCAACTTATGCATGCCTTCATACTTTTAAACAAAGATAAAGTCCTGGTCAAGATTGTCTGGAAAGAGATGCTTGCCCTTCTACCATTAACATTTAAGAACCATGGTAAAAAAGAGACTGCACCTCATCCAAAATTGGAGTGAAAGTATCTTGTTTCATTCCTGCTGCCACTAGTCCTATTGTTTTCTTGCTTCTTTCATAATTCCCTATTACTTCCTCTCTATGCAACACATTTATAAATGTGTGACACATGTTTGTATCTTTAGGAAGCTAAAGATAACATTCTTCTCCACACTAGAAATGTCATCTTTCTTCAGGGAACCCTTGATATCACTGACTGGACAAGCTTCAATGTCTTGCCCATACCATTGGTGTCTTTTATTCCCTACTTCACCACAGTAACAATTTCACGACAAGAGCCAAACTATTACACACTGTATATGTATGAAAGAATGTATGACATATGGGCAAAAATGGCATAGCACTGGGGCTAAGAGAGGCCATCCAGCACTAACAGAACGTAGAGAAAATTAATTTTTATTACAAAATGACCATTATTAAAAACTCACACAACTATGTACAAACATATCACACTTCAATTTAAGTAGAAATATAAAAAAAGTCATACAGGGCTCAACTAAAGACTTCACCCAAAATCTTGCCCAAGAGATTTCTCCTGCTTATTAATGAGGATCAGCACTCCAGAATGTGCTCAACTGAATGCAACTTGTCACAATGAGTGAGGGAGGCATTCCCGATCTTCAATCATGTTAAAACAAATTCAACTTTCCAGTTGTAATCAAATATGTAGGGCAGGGGCTAATATTATCCATAATGCATTTGCATTTTTTATTACTGGCATGAGGAGGGACAGCCACCTTTCGTACCACTTCCTTATGATGTATGACCTAATTTCTTTTTGATGCATGATAATGATTTAAAATGGCTTCTTTTGTCCTCCACCTCACTACCATGAATTCCCGTATGACAGGGAACCAAACAGAAACAAACAATTTTGTGACACTGTGCCACAAAGAAATGCAAAAGAGCCTTGAGTTTCTTCGACTAAACGGTGGAACCTATTCTATACTCTTAAGAGAATCTAATGCGCTTTTAGAGCCACAGTATATGACAAAGCATTTTCCATTACCATCACCTCTGCAGTAAATAATGAGGCACAGTCACACAACTTAGCTACATATGATTCCTCCTTTGAATTACAGCACATCCAACATTTTCTGACTCGGAACCATCTGCAAATATCTTCAAGTGGGGTTTTGGAAATTTCAGATAAGATACAAGGTTGGATATGAGAATGAGTAATTTCTTGGACTGTCTACCTCTTACAAAAGATGTCACTGACATGTTCATTTAATCTAATCCGAGGAGGCTTAGATAATCTTGGACCACTAGATACCTCAGAGTCACCATCTTTTAAAACATCAAAGGCAGAGTTATTGAGAACAGATTTAATCCTATACAAATACCACAGACCCAACTCCTCCCTTTGAAAATTAAGTGGGACACTGGTACCTCAACTTAATCTAATAAACATTTCACCCAATTTTCATGTGTAAGCAGGCATTGTAAATAAAAAATCCATTTAGGCAATGGATAATCCTACATTGACCAGCAGAGAGTAATGGAGCTGGTCTTTTGCCTGCCCTGGTCGTAAACAAGATGGCAGATGCGCACGCGCAATAGTCACTTCTTGCATTTTTGATGTAGGAAAAACTGGGTTCAGCTTCGGTGAAGATAAGGGAAAGTGCCCTCTTATCTTTGAGTCCATTATACTCTACCACGTGCCATAGTGTTTTCATTACGACACAATACCCGGCTACAAGACCGGCTAGAAAAATATTTCTTTGATACTAGTCCAGTCACCATGGAGCGCAGGCACACCATGGAGGGTGACTCCTTGAGGACGAAACAGCGACTACGCTATAAAAAAAAACCTCTAAAAATGCTTATACCTGAGTATTTTGATAGTTTTTTCACAAAAAGTGCATTTAGTCATGAAAATGATATGAAAATACAGTAATTAGTGAATATTTCTCAGTGAAAAATACCGCGAATGGGCGAATTTTCCGCGAATAACGGGTAGATACGTTCCACAGAGAAATCCGTGAATATGCGAGTCCATGAATTGTGAGAACGCGAATACGGGGGGGTTTACTGTATACAATATATATATATATATATATATATATATATATGTACAGGCAGTCCCCGGTTTACGATGGGTCCGGCTTACGACATTCCGAGGTTACGACGCTTTTCAAATATATTCATCAGAAATTATTTCCCGGTTTACAACGCATGTTCCAGGGTTACGACGCGTCGTACGCCGATCCGACGGAAGAAATATGGCTCCAAAATGACAGTATAATCATAATTTGGAGGTTTTTTTTTTTATGAAAAACTCAATAAAAATGCAGTTTGCATCGTTTTCAATGCACCCAAAGCATTAAAACTAAGGTTTTCTTAGGAATTTTGATGATTTTCGATGATTTTTCGGTTTATGACGATTTTCGGTTTACGACGTGGTGTAAAAACGGAACCCCCATCGTAAACCGGGGACTGCCTGTATATACACAGTCGTTCCTCGTCTATCGTGGGGGTTGGGCTCTAGAAACCCTCATGATAGGCGAAAATCTGCACAGTAGCGACCTTATATTTATTTTATTATTTGCTCTATATATTTTAAGGCTTTTGTAAACCCTCCTCACACTCTTATAAACCTTTCCCACACTGTATTAACCTTTCCCACACTGTTGTAAACACTTCATATGCACTTAAACACTTTCTATCCTCTTAAATCTATGTAATAGTTCACGGAACAGAGCATCAACAGTGACAAAAATTCTCTTGTGTATATACATGTTACAATGATTTACTAATTTTCAAGTAATACCATTCAGGTAAACACATTACTATGTTACTTCACTTACAGAATCAAAATAGTACACTGTATTATTTTGATCTTATCCTCGTAATATGCATAGAAAAAAACCCAATCATCCTTACATTTGTAATGTTTACGTTCTGAGAATCAGCTGACTGCAGCTGCTCAGCTGCTCACTACTACCAAAAGAATTGGGAGGATAATTTTTTAGTTGCTAAAAGAAGCAAATTTATTAATGGAATTATTTTTAATTTTGTACATAAAAGTTTATGATACAGTAATTCATATTTCATTAGGGAGAGAGAGAGAGAGACTGGAGTTTACTACGTATAAACAAAGTCTCAGTACAGTAGCTTGGGACGAGACTAAGTCTTGACTTGGCAAGCTAGGGATGAGAGAGTATACAGTACCCTTGAGTTTTTTACATATGAAATTCGGATTTTAAATCATTTTACGGTGATTAGTGATGAAACATCAATAGTGATAAAATATTCTCTTGTGTATGTGTGATAATCACTACTAACCTTGTAATGAAGCACGGTTAAGTAAATCGGAGAAAGAAAAAATATGGCAAACGTACCTACAGTAAAAACAGTTACAGATGTTGGGGCAATGGTTTTTTTTATACATATATTACGATAATAATAGATCAGTATAGCTTATTCTGTAAGTGAAACAAAGTTTTATTGAAATTTTGCTGCTTTTTCATTAAAAGATTGTATACTGAGAGAGAGAGAGAGAGAGAGAGAGAGAGAGAGAGAGAGAGAGAGAGAGAGAGAGAGAGAGAGAGAGAGAGAGAGAGAGAGAGAGAGAGAGAGAGAGATCGAACTGGGGTGTTTATGTATATTGGTAAGCTGTTTTGTGATTTTGTGGGATTTTAATTTAACATTTCAAATATTTTTTGGTGTTTACATTAATATTAATATTTGAAAATAAGTAAATAATGTTTTTATCATAAAAAAATGTATTTAGTCATGAAAATAAAAATGTTAGGCTAGAAAATGCTTATTTTCCCACAAAATTAAAATAATAAATACCACAAAATCCCGCGATATAGTGAAAAACCGGCGATACAAATTTAGATATATTAAATTAAAAAATCCGCGATGCAGTGAGGCCGCGATAAGTGAACCGCAATATGGCGAGGGACGACTGCATGTAGGTATTAATTCACAATTACTACGATAAAGTTGCCTTAAAGGATTTACTCAATAATGCTTCTATACTCGATTAAGACAAAACTAAATGGATACCCATACAATGTATTTCTATACATTTCATGACTATTTATTACCCAGTCTATTCCCAAGCACCAGGTAAAGGTTACAGGCTAAGTTGGTTAGTACAGAACTGAAATCATTAATTATTGGACTTAACGTCCTAAATTTATACAAAGCCAGTATCTATAAGATTTAAATTTGTCTGACAGAGCTCACCATCATGAAAAAGTAATTTTCAGTTTCCCGTCTGAAGAAGTATTGTGTCACAAAAAATTTTTCAACACTTGACATCACTATCAGCGGAGCAATACTTGTTGTAAACAAATCTGCATGAATGTATTTCCTTTTACACTTGATCCCCAATATTAAGGATAACTGGGAAACTTTCTACATCAAAAATTCATTTAGCTCGATTATAAAATACTACTGTATAAAGGAAATACTGGCCTTCAGTAAACACAAAGGCTCTTAAGTCAAGCACAATTGGGAATGACTATCAAGGCTATGTTTTGTAAACATGAATTTAGGCTAACCCAATCTACCCTTTCGGTAACCTTAAATTGTACATCAATGTTAAAAAGGTCATTGACTTATGAGTTTCAATAACAAAACTGTCTAATATTATTGCATTACAGGGGGTAATTCTCATTATCACTCCTAACTTCTCGCCTTGCAGGAGACCTATTGGCTCCCAATTTTAATAAAAATAAGCCTGCCTATTAAAATTCAAAAGAACTAAAACTTTTCACTGGGTCTTAAAACTATGTACTTAGCTTGAGTTGTGTTATGATGATTGACAAGTGCACTATTTCCAGAGCAAACTCGGTGACAACAGAGTGTAACTGGGAAGATAGCCGACATACATTCTGTTGTCATGTCTGTTCGAGTAGGATGAAGGAAAAACTGAGGTAATCATCGTAGGACAGGAAACAGAGCCCTCTTGTCCTGAGTCCTTCGTATTCTATCACTGTGCCAACTAGCACTATTCTGGCCAAGACCAACTAAAAGAGAATTCTTTGAGATTGGTTGGTCTATCTTATGGATCCCTGGGGGAGCCATGAGAGTATAACTTCTTTGAGGATGAACAGCGGCTACATTAAAAAAAGTGTTATAATATATATATATATATATATATATATATATATATATATATATATATATATATATATATATTGTACATATATATTACATGTATCCTTTAACCACTGGTTTGGCATTCTAAAAATGAATGAATAGCAAGATACCTGGAAAGAACCTGGTGTAGCAGATCCTAGGAAGCACAGCAAACAAATGAAAGTGTTGGAGCCACACAAGCACGAGAAGTGTTAAGCGGCAGACAGTGGACTGTAAGTTGGGCATGTGCAGTAAGGCATTACATCTTTCAACTAATGAAGTTTGTGTGGCTCAGTCCGTTTCACATGTAATTAGGCTAACTATGATTAATAGGTTTTGTATAACAAACCCATTATAAAACATTTGTGAAAAGAAAAGATGACATGTATGCACAGTTACTTTGCATAATTCTTACATAAAACCATAAAATATGGTAGTTACTACCATAATTAAGCAAAAACATTGATCTTGTGCGGTTCTGCTTTTCCATTTGATTGTTTTTAATTTTTATAATTCATGTAATGAAAAATATAAAATTCCAAATTGTAAAGTAATACAGTATGCTGTATTTGGTTTCAGGGCTCATACAATTGTGGCGTAACTTTGTTATAAGTGACCAAAGTAGTTTGGGTTTATGCCAGACGGAGGAGTTCCTCATAATCGCAACAAGTTGCTCATCACCCACAAGTTAAACTTCAATGCTTGACCTTCACTTTATGTGATGAATTTCAAAGACGTATTCTTAGCAAAAAGCGCGCCTTATCTTCCAGCAAGTATATATGTGATATATAAAACTTTTGTGGCCCTCTGTCAAGACAAGTACTTTCCAGTTAAGGATCCTCTTCAAGAAGATAAAATATTCTCAATCCAAAACTAACAAAGATAACTCCTTTTTTGTAAAAAAAAAAAAAAGTACCAATGATTTCTTCAGTTTGGAAATATTTCCTTTTTAGGCACAGAAGGAGAATAAATTCAGTGCAATGTCACCGCGATGATGCAGAGATGCCTCATCATAAAAACAAAAAACTTACTCTCAGACAGGACTTTGTTGTTATGAGCTTGTGGATACTTCTCATAATTTTTTTTCTTATGAAGGCCACAGGCACACTTAACCTTCTCTCAAAGACGGTCATTGCTTGATACAACTTGTAAAGGGATAGGGGCAATCCTCCAGAGTATTCCCTTTTTTCAAAGGGATCTGCTTGAAGGATCTTCTTTATGAAGGCTCTGGAAATACATAACAATTGCTTCATGATTAAAAGTCAATGTCTGCTGAAATACAGCAGACATTGCAAATTGTACAAAAATAAAATTCCTACTCTGGTGGAAAAAACATGGTTGATAGGTTCCTCATCAAATTTATGCAGCATGCAGTTTTTACACCAAACACTTTCCTATGAATTATGCAGCATTATAACTTAAAAATGATCAAGCTGAAGATACTATGAAATCTGTCATTAACTAAGAATGTAAAATCAAAATAATAAAAAATATGATTACATAAAACAAGCATAATCACAGAAATTGCTCTTCTGAGAAAAGTGGTTGCCTCATTTCCAATAAAAAATACTTTATCATTCTTCTAAAAAATTCCCCCCCAAAAAATAAAAAAGTGTAACTGCTGCACAATTTGAAGAAGTGTTATATAAAAACTGAATTACTAGACTAAGAAATAAAAAATAATTACATGAACAGTTACCATTAAAAAGTAATGACTAATTAACACCTTTGAGAATAAAAATATAAGTTTCTAAATACCATACTTTGAACAAAATGTAATACTGTTAGATATATAAAAAAAAATAGCAAGGTAGAACTCTCTCATAACATTTTTCATTTCACAAGTCTAACAAACTGAACACCCAATGGGAAATACTTCACACTAAAAAGAATATATACAGTGTATAAGTGTATACTTATACAACTATAAGCAGCATTAAGAAGCAATACAGTGAAAAGCTAATCCAATTGAACAATTCAGAGAGTACTCGTATAATAGGTACAGTATTACTGGAACTGTAATAAGCGACACTCAAACCCACAAATCCCAATACAAATACTGAGAGCCTGAAACTTAACTTATGTCATATTATCATGGAAACAACACCTACCACTTAAGCAGTCACTGCAAAACACTATTACACGTACAAAGGTTTTAAAATGCACTCCTAATCATTCAATTCCTAAATATTTTCAACTCCATATATATCTATATAAATGAGATATGAATTTTAGCTCACTGCCAATCTGTAATGAATGGCAAACATATATAAGATTTAAGTCTTAGCATAATAAAAAGCTACAGCACTAGAACGGTTTTAATATTGTACTAGACACTTTATCTACAATTCTTAATTCTCAGGGGTCAAACTAAAGGTTTTGTGCTTATAAAAGGAATTGTATTTAACATAATTTTAGCTAATAAATTACGTGTGACTGGAAATTTTGAAGATTCTGACAAAATTCCTTTACATAATTTAAAAATTTGTGAAATAAAATATGACCATCCAAACAAAATAAGTTTTATCATTAATGTTCCACCAGATTCTCTACCAGAGAGAAGTACAACACGGAGCAGGTGTTAAAATGAGTAATATGAGAGTCAAAGAAAGTAAATGAAGGCACTTTATTATTATTATTATTATTATTATTATTATTATTATTATTATTATTATTATTATTATTATTATTATTATTATTATTATTATTATTGGTTTTACTGAATATTATTGCTGCTTCAGCTGCATTTATTTTGTAGAAGACTTTTTCTATTTTCGTTATTGCGGACTTCTCTACGTTGGAGGTGCGTGCTAACAGCTCGCCTATATTTGTCATTTCATGGGGGAAAAGTAACAAATCTGGATTCTACTTTTTATATATTCTGTACGGTTAGAATATTTTTTACTTTTTCCCCCATGAAATGACAAATATAGGAGAGCTGTTAGCATGCACCTCCAATGTAGAGAAGTCTGCAATAAGGAAAATAGAAAAAGTCTTCTACAAAATAAATAAAGATGAAGCAGCAATAATATTTAGTAAAACCTGTTTAAAAGAGGGTCGGCTGCCAAATTATATTATTATTATTATTATCACTACTACTATTAATGTAGTTTAACCAGACTACTGAGCTAATTTATTCAGTTCTCACAGAGCTGGCCCAAAGGATTTGTCTTTCATAATGAAACGGTTTGGATCTGATTTATTCCTACAGCTCTTTATTTGGGTTAATTCAAAACGGAGATTCTGACATTTCTTGAACTGATTTGTTTCCAAAGCTTGCAATTTGTTGTCGGTTACATTTTGGACATTCAGAACATAAGATATTTAACCGTTAATATACTCTACAGACACTACATAGAAGCACCAAATCATGTGGGCTAGTCAGCAAACATCTGTGGGTCAAGCAAGAGTGATCAATACTCACATGTGTCAAATTTACTTGTACGTGTCTGTCCTCTCAATATGATGATTCATTATTCTAACATTTGGCTTGATTTTCTTTAATTTGTTACTATCATTTTCACTGTTCCATTAATTCTGCCATTCACTGATATAATGTGTTTTAGAGATGTTACATAATTACTAGCAAGAATACCTACATGTAATCTTGTCACCATAGCAGCTTTGGCTCCTTAATTTTCCCGAATGCCTACTTGGACAAAAATCCAACTTCATGTACTTTATGAAAGGAAAATTTTATTAGCTGTGAAAGGGCATTATTTGGATTATAATAATAAGGATTTCTATAGCACTTTCAGTCACTAAAAATTAAAATTTCTGTGATGGTATATCTTCAATAATTTTACTGGTTGACCCTACTGTATATAATTCTGCTGTGAATATTAAGGCATTGTTAGGAAAGGGTAATTAGGATATTTTGTTAGGTAACATGGCTGCAAATCCCATGCCTGGATTTTGTGGTATTTATTATTTTAATTTTGTGGTAAAATAAGCATTAACTTATTTTGAATTCTCATAACCCCCAACAGACTTGAGTAACTAAGATAATCTTCGTTCATCAAAAGATGACATCAAAGTTGGCAAATAACTCTATGTCTCTCTTAAGGAAGTGTGAAACAAATGGAACTATCTGACAGGTGACTGGGGAATTTCTACCCATCCCACCCAAAAAAGATCTTATCCCACCTACCAATCACCTTTTCAATTATTTACCCAGCTTTTTGGCAATCAGTTTGTCTACCCTTATTCAGATGCAAAGGCAAAGTAAAACTGAGAAGTTTGTAATTCAAATAAACACACAAGGCTAAATATTGTACATGACTCATTTACTCATTTACCAACAAAAATTACGCATCATAACATATACAGTATACATTTTTCATATAAACCCATCCACCATAGTGAGATTAAACTGAGATTGTGATATCCCTACACATGCCAATTTTGAAGTCTTGAAGGCAAAAGGAATTAAAGAGTTGAGAATGACCGCGTACATGAGTCCCCAAAGTTCACTGACACCAAGTAATTACCCAGCTATTTCTGTCTTGAAAAACAGGTCTGACACCACGAGAACAAGGGGATGGAAGGTATGGCTCTCTATTATATGATTGATGGGTTTGTATGAAAAACATGTTTAAAACATCTTTATTCATTCACAACAAACACATCAATCGAGCCCAAAATCATATGTTAGGTGGGAGGCTGAGTAATAAAAGTTCCCAGTCTTTGCAAAAGATCATTGAATGTGGGGGATCATTTGGAGGCACTGTAGGTCAAGAACCAAGCGTTAAGCAGCTTTTTATGTGGTACAGTGCAATAGGCAGTTTAACATACTGCAAGTTAGACAGATCTTGCCTACTTTTCCAATTTACAGCATTGAAGCAGAGACCAACTAACCAAAACAGAGATTAATTACCCACTCTGTTGACATGTAGATTTTAACACAAGACTTCATCTCTTCAAATTGCATTAATAATGAAAAAGAAATGGTCAGCAGGATGAAGAGAAAAAAAAAAAGTGTGCAAATCATTTGCCACCCGTAAAATTTGACCCACCATGACCAGCAGTCCCAAAATCTTCAAAACCTTGAAGGTAAAAACAAAGCAAAAATTGACTGGCATCTCCATATACAGGCAGTCCCCTGAATTACAGTGGAGACACTTTCTACCTCAAGTGACTAGACATGAGGCAGGAGCTGGGTTGTTACTTCCTTCAACTGGTCTATAGGCGTGCACATGCACACGTCACCCTCACCTCCTCTGCTTTGTTCTTCTTTACGACTTCAAACTGGGCATTTTCGGGGATATAACAATGATGACTCTGGTTCAATATGACAGATGGGTTTACTATGAATAATTTTTCTCTAAAGCCTACACGCCACGCCATGCTACTCAAAACTATATCACCATTTTGACCACACAAATTCCTTTAAGCATATACTGTACCTTTATTTCATCACTGTCATCATTATGATCATCATCATCATCATCATCATCATCATCATCATTATTATTGTCAATTACCTATTATTATTATTATTATTATTATTATTATTATTATTATTATTATTATTATTATTTAATACCATACTTACTTTCATTTTCATCTTTGCTTTAACTATTACATATTTCTATAAACTGTATATACTGTATACATAAATTATATACAATATATACAATTTATATACAAATGATATATATTATAATTATTATCACTGTTTGAAAAGACCTATTAAAACTTTTAGATCTGGTTGAAACAATCAGTAAGTCCACAAAGATTCTGACAAAATTTCCTTCCGGGATTAGCTCAATTTAGCATTATCACTATTATTGTTAATGTTCTTAATAAAGCACTGTATTATCATTGGCATTTTCATGATAAAAACTGGATGCTAAGTAAAACTGTCAAAACCTAATACAATAGTAATTCCTATTTAAAGAAATAATTATAATGTTATGCTGTACAACTAACCTTGAATATAATTTTGTGCCTAAACTTATACAAAACTTTAACATCTGAATTACAAAACCTTAATTTTAACCCATTCATCAGCCACAAAAAACAAACTACTTTCTCTGAGTATACATAATTCTGTCCATGGCAAATTCTGTTCTGTCTTCTGAGAAAAAAAATAAAAATTATTATGTACTTTTTTCCAAGATAATTGGAAATTTAATGAAATATACAAATTATTATTAATGACCATCTAAAGATATTTTACACTCAATGAAAATTCACTATACAAGTGACAATCTTTGCACATTTACTAATCTTAGCACTGATGAAAGGGTTAGAACAATAAAATATACAAAAGTTTTCGTACTTAATGCATATATAGACTTTTCACATGCGTATTACAAATTTACAAGGGCAACAACTTCTACCCAATAATTTGAAAGTGCCACAGTAAAATTATTCAAAATAGTCACGAACATGATTACACGTCTCATTTTTCCCCCCCTTGGAAATTATCCAAGCATGAAACAACAATAAAACCTGGGGACATTAATGAGATCTTCCAGTTTGGGTATTGCTGACTGAATGACTACAAGATGACACCTATGTGACAGAAAGACAAATTTCACATTTACCTATAAATTATAGTAAGTTTTGTTGGTCTGCTAATATGCTTGCAAAATTAGGAGTGGAGGGCAACGTATGAACATTGCTAAACACATAAGCTTCCACCAATCTATTCTCTTACAACACTTGCCCAACCTAATCACATGAGATCATTATCATCAATAACATTTTAACCAGACCAATGAGTCATAACACTTAACTCTCACAAGGCTGTCTACAAGATCACTCCCAAGAAATGAAAAATGTACCAAAAACACCTCCTCCAGCCAACAAAATTAAAAGTAAAACAAAGTATAATTTAAAATGCTTCGATTCTGCCTCAAGCAACAGTCCAGAGACAGATTACAAATAACCAATTTTGACTAATTTCTATCTTTGCTCTTGAAGAGGAATACTTTAAGATATACATGAATGTGTATTTCTTTTAAACAAAAGCAATTTTTTCAGAAGAAACTTATCATTTGTATTAGTAAACATTCAAGGTATTTACAAATCCTAGACATATCACTACTCAGAAAATAATTAACTAATTTTTAACAATGTGACTGCTAGCTGGGAGGCTGTCACTGCACAAGCCCTAATGAATCTAGGTACAATGCATTTCCATTTTTCTGCTGTTCAGGTTATAATGCAAGCAGGACAGTGAGGTGGAAATTTAATGTACCGCACTTAATGGCATATAGGACCCCCTGGCATATAAGCTTTCTGAGCTTAAGCTACTTATATATCACTGGTTGAAATACTGAGTAAACAAGCACTCTACTATATTTGCTGATACACATTCACACCATTACCGTACATTTCCGTGTATAAGACGACCTTTAAGCTAACACAAGCGAAGAAAACAACTCTGTGTGCTCTTGGCAAGAAAAAACTCACATGGTCAGACACAAACACAGTGACTCTAGGAAAAAGAAAAAATATCAAACATCCTGGTCATTAGGAAGCCTTCATTACAAATGACTGACAAGAAAAGAAGAAATGTTCTCTATGCTAAGAAAAGGAGGAATGCTAAACATTCTGGGGATCAATGATTAACCAACCCTTACCAAAACTGAGAATCAAAGAGACATACAGTCACTCTATGAAAATGAGAAATACTAAACATCATGGTTGTTAATAGAGGCTCGACGCAAATAACGTGAGAAAAAAAAGCTCACTTAAATGAAGATAAACATAATCACTCTTTGTGACTCTCGACAAGAGAGAGTTGAAAATGCAAGAAGAAACACGTCACTCAATGAGAACGGGAAACACTACACAAATAATACTTGACAAAACAACTCACACATGCAATGAAAAAGACAGTCACTCAATGAAAAGGGGAAATGCCTAACAATCTGATAGTTAACGGGCCCTCAATAAGAAATGACTTCACAAGAAAAAGTTCATAAATATAACGAGCAACTGTTCATCTGAAAATGGGAAATATGAAGCGCTTGACCAGAAAAACTCATACAAGTGAAGAGAAACAGCTATTCTATGTAACTTCTGACATGAAAGAACTCACACATTCAAAGAGAACCAATCACTAGATGAAAAGAAGTACTATAAAATCTGGTAGATAATAAGTCCTTAAGGCAAATGGCTCTTCACAAGAAAAAACTTACACCAGTAAAAAGAAACATGATCACTCTAAACAAAGAACACTTACCAAACATTCTAGGGTTTAACAAAATGGTCCCATGAATGAAGAGAAACAGTCAATCCAAGAAGCAGCACAAACTATTCTCATGGTTAACAATCAATACAAATGCCTCTTTCCCAAGACAATGGTCACACAAGAAGATAAAAACAATCATTCTGCATCTCAACAACACAAAACTCACCCAAGCAACAAGAGACACAATCACTACTAATATGAGAAAAACTAAAAACCCCAGTGTTTAGCAAGTCCTTAACCCAAATGACTTTTGAGAGGAAAAAGCTTAGAAGAGCAAGAAGAAATGAAGAGCTCTCTGCTATGAAAAAGAAGAGTGCTAAACATTCTGGGACTGAAGGTTAACAATCCCTCAACCTACATGACTCTTGACAAGAAAAAGCCGATAAAAGCAAAGAGAAAAAGAGCGATTACTCCATGAAAATGAGAAATACTCAAACAGCCCAACAAGAAACAAGTCCTCACCACAAGTGCCTCTTGGCAAGAAAAAGTTCATGCACGGACTGAGAAACAGTCACTCTTTGTGAGTGTAGACATATAAACCTGAAAAAATTGTCCAGATTTCCATTTCATCCAGACCTTTGAGCTGTTATATCAACTGGAAATCTGAAGAATGGTCCAAAGGAAATAAGTTTACTACAAAGAACCAGCCCATTGCTCATTAACTTGTCACAATGATCACCATCAAACAAGTGCATATGTAAGAAAGAGTAAAAGCCAGAATAGAATACTTTCCAAAAATATTTTGGATATTAAATAAATTCATTATCAATACATACGAGCAACAAACTAGAGCTAGCAAAGGAATGAACGACACTAACTCAGAAGGACCATAAATAAAAATTAAATAAAACTGGTATATTAGATATTACGGTCTAAAAAAAATGCAGCATTTAATTTGCTGTGAAATAGAGTACTATATATCGTAGGTATTCATAAATGCTCTTCCTTAGTGAATTACAACCCAATATGATATAGCAAGTCTGTGGAAAACCCACCAGCCAGAGATAAAAGTCCACAATTGAAAAACCTGGCATTCTTTGCGAATAAATACTTTAGAAAAAAGGGTGAGTACAAAAGCCAGTGACAAAATCAAATATATATGTGTAATTATAGAGGATTTGGTCAATGATATTGGAAAAAAAATCGACTACGACTAAGAATACAGCACTTGCCACTAGCTAAACACTGGCAGAGTTCAGGTTCTTTTCTGCCTGAAATCCCAGATTCATTTTACCCTTGGCAGTGGCAACCACCTGGCCAGCAGATCTTTCTCTCTTGATGTGGGAATGATGAGTCTAGGATTAGCAAAGACCCCAGATCTGGGCTAATGTAACTGATAGCTTCTTGAGAAAAAAATTAACTAAAAGTATATAATCAAATAACTAAACAAGTTTAAAATGAATTTGTTCCTAAAACTGAATGGTTAGTAAGCCTTACTGATGTAAATTATACCAAATTTAGAAATGTAATGAATATACTATATCATATATTTCAATATGTTTTGCATGGAACAACATCTATTTCATCTGCTTAAGAGAGAAAAGACACAAAAAAATATGGTCACACCAGCTAAAAAAAACAGCATATTCTTTTATTACCCTGGGCTGCAGATTCCTGATACAGGAACACTGAATCTGAATGCTGTTTATAACCTATATAAACAAAAAGCAATCACGTTACTCACATCTAATTGGTCAGGTAGTCATGTCAAGTACATATTACCATGAGAAATACTAGTTAATGTGAAATTACACTTTGCTACCACATAATTTCATTCCTACACACCAATTATTTGCCTTTAACATCAAAGAAAAATCCAGAATTACATTAAAAAGTTTAAATGAAATTTTTGAGGTACAGTAGTTATAAAAAAGGTTTTGACAATGGAAAACTCTATTTTTGGTAACTGCTGTGAGTCCTCAGAGGGATTACTCTTACGGTTCCCTCAGGGCTCCATAAGACAGACCAACAAATATTGAAGAATTCTCTTACAGTTGGTCTTGGCCAGAATAGTGCCTTAGGTAGACACAGTGATAGAATATCAAAGGACTCAGGGCAAGAGGCTCTTTCCCCTGCCTACAATGATTACCCTGGGCAAATTGAGCCTGGGTGGCCACATTGTTGCTGCAAGGCAAAGGCTTGGGAGCTTAATGAATGGCAGGTACGAGACCAACTCAGCAGGTGACATTCTATTAGCGATAATACAATTGTAGGTATCATCCCTTAAATTATGATTAAAGTAGAGGAACTAGTGCAAGGTACAACTAGTTTATCATATTACCATATAAAGGAATGAAATCTATAGCCCAGGGAAAAACCATGAATATCATAAATCGGTTTTATAAATATGAGACCTTGAAATATGAATGAGCAAAAAAAACAATAACGGCCGATATGAATGACCTAAAAGTAATGAAATAATAACAAGGAATAGTAATCCTCTGGTATTCTATTAAGAGCTAGCCTAGCAAAGCTAATTCAAAAGACCACATATAAATCTATATTGTGCGGTACTACATTTAAAACAGTTAAGTAGTAGTATTATTATTTTATTTTCTGTTTATTTTTTTTGAAAGAGCATGTCCATGCTTGAATGCTAAACTGAAGTTTCCAGTGTATTACTGACATTTGTACACTAGCATACTTTTACAATGAATGAATGCTAGACTAACAAAACTACAGTAAAATACCACACAAACAATCTATATTCATTGGTATTGTATTTCAGGTTACTATTGACCATCCAAATACTGTAATACTCAATATGCTTGTAAGTAATTGGAACTTGCCTACCATATCGACATTAAAGTAACATCGGTATGACATCGGATGGTACTACACTTCAACTTATCATTTAACTGATTTAATAATTTGAGTTATCGATCCTATTACTACACTGGTAATGAATATATCATTAAAACTATTAGTTTCATATCAACAACCAGTACTGGAAAGTATCTGTTACTTCCCAAAGAGGAGCTAAGCACTACATAAAGTTGTGACATCATAATCAGTAGAGTAAATACATACTAAGAGTAGATCCGCCTAGGCCTATAGTGCACATTTTCCATCCTCCTAAAGCACTAAATCCCCCATATCAAATATAACTGGGGAAAGTTCCGCAGTAAATAGTTCACTTACGGTGCTTCCAAATTATTAACAAAGTAAACAGGAACACTTAGTTTAAAAGTAATTAAGTTAACCATATAGACTAGGGGAACTGCAAGTCATGGTTATTATTTTGTAATCCATGATCTAAAATTATCTATGTACAGCGAAAAAACCACAGAGTACTGATTTTCAATAACAAAATGCACTACTTCCTACTGGGATTTAACAATTTTGCCTAATTGCAACAATATTAATGAACTGAAGCTTTTTAGAGGGGCTTATGACTAGGCATCTAGCTTCCAAGCAATGATATCCAAGAATTTCTCCAATTCCGCAACACTGTTGACACAGCTGTATCAGAAGGGTGAAGGAAACTGGGTAATTGCTGTGGGCAAGGGAGAGAGCCCTCTTGCCCCGAGTCCTTTTGTAATCTATCAACGCCTATCACAAATATAATGTGACATTAAATCACAAAAATATTAAATGAAAATACAGAACTATATACAGGATTTGCCCTGCCAACTTTGAATTTCTGGTGAAAAACAAAACAATGCAGTCTGAAGTGACATAACAACTTACCTCATACATACAGTAAGAAAATAATTACTTGCACCACTATGATCTTCAAATCAAATCCAAAATCCACAACAGACACATTACATACAGGTAAATGATAAAATATTTTATGAGAACAGGGCCCACTTATGCTGGTTATCCATACGTTGCCAGCCAACTCTGAGACCGAAAAGTAATATAATTCTCATGAATAACATCAACAGTACCATTAATATAGCTAACTCTCTTGAAAATTTTCGAACCAAGGTTCATATACAATATAAATGTTTCAGAAACATGATAACTTCTTTAACATTAAAAACTATATCCAGAAAAAGCCAGGTTACCTCCTCCAGGTTATCACTTTCTCCAACAAGGTACTATCACTTAAACATGTGGTTTTATAGCAAACCCTAAAAGGGGTAGTACTACATGGTACACTGGCAACACAAAAGAACCTTCTCGTCAAAAATTCCATGACTTTATGCAATAAATTAAATTGTCATTAGATCAGAAATAGTACAGTAACATTTTAAGCAATGAATTACAAAATGATACTTCACTGAACTGTGGCTAATTTAATATTAACAGAACATAAGTGCAATAAATACGGTTAAGCTGTTTCATTGTTTTTAAATGCCAGAGGATTTATAAGAAAATTCTTTACTAGCCTCAAGAATTTTCTTGTCCTGCTAATACAACACAGACTAATGTAACAGCTGAAGATTGGATACACTTCAGTAGCTCCATGAAAAAACTTGGACGAAATTACATCCAGTTTTCTCTTTCATTCCACTAGGCATCAGTATTCACCAATATCAACACAAAAAATGACAATGATTTCAATCTCTTCAAAAGGAAACCAGGAGATAGTAGCCTTTAAAACTGATTATAATACCAAATTTACTTTTCAAGTTAACCATTATGATAATGTTTTATAATTTTAAACTTTAACATTACATGCTTAGTATTCATGAAAAGCAATCATGAAGGCCTTTGCACTAAACCACTCTTCATTCCTACAAGTTACAATATACAGAGAAACAACCACAATTAGCACAATATGTACATGGAAAAACTGACACTGTCTGCCTCATGAGGGTGTTGTATTTTGTGAATCATTTGCTACATTACAACCCCATTAAAAATACATGGTAAAACTTCATAGTTTCTAACTGGATCCAGATCTTTCCATAGTTTTGCAGTATACTAGCCTGTGATACAATTATAAGACAATATTTTACCTTGTTTATCTCCCTATAGTTACTAAAAATGTTAAGAAATTTATTACGAGTACAATAATACTGCAGGTTTTTCATTCAAATTTGTGAATAGCTGGTTTCATTCTAAATTCATGTAAAAAAATTTTTTTAAAAGTTGAAAGATTTTAATACAAACCCACAAGTTTCCTGTACCTAATCCTGTGTTCAGCCATCCCAAGGATACAAATGAAATAAGGGTGGAACCTCACTGGGCTGATCCCTTTGTGCAGCACCTCTGGTGGTAACAATGGTAGTTAGGTCATTCACAGTATTGCCAAAACCCAGTAAAAAGAATTGTAGGGTTTGGAGTCTAGCATTCTTTGCCATGTAAACTTACAGGTTTGTATTAAAAATGTTTTAAAAATTTCATTTGCTTAACCCAACCCATCAGTTTATGCATGCTGAGAAACTATTTAGGTAAGAAGGGAAGGTCTTCCTATAGTTAGAAAATTAAAACCAAAACCAGGTGTGGAGTGCTGAAACAAGTAACCTCCTGAGCGAAAGATGTCAGGAAATCAGTAAGGATGAAAAATATCTTAGTGCGTTCTCGACTTATGGTGCCACCAACTTGAGGTGATTCGATCTTACAGTGCCATTTCAATGCTGTTAACGGCATTTTACAGCGCTGTCACTTGATGTTGCATCAAGTTACGGCACCATAAGCGACGTTGACGGCGCTAACGGCAAGAATATGCACCAAGTTAACGACGCTGTAACTTGATGCAACATCAAGTTACGGCTCCAAAACTAGTTATGGTGCCCTAAGTATGTTAAAGCGCCAATAACGGCAAAAAATTGACTTATGGCAGAAATCAACTTACAGCGCTGCGCTGGAACGGATCCCTGCCACAAGTCAAGGAGGCATTTGTTATGAGTTTCAAGTAAATTTTTTACTTGCCATGAGCAGGTCAAGGAATTTGAAATATATAATAACCCTGAATTAAAAGTCATCTACCATAAATCTCACTGGCGAGGAGAAAGCATACTGATCCAAACTTTAAAACCTCAAAACACCTGAGAGGCTTGAAATTCAGATGAGCCCAACATGGATCACGGTACGGTACTAGCCAGGAGAGAGAAAAAATTAAATTTTTATAATAAAATAAAGTTTTATTATATATACATAGCTATTAGTTTCACTCATTCAGCAGCTAAAATTTTGAAATGCGCAGGTCGCACTAGTTTGTTTTGGGGTAGGTGACTTGCAAAGAGCTTCAATTCGTTTATGCCCTTGTGTCCACGTGAGGGAAGGAGGAAGGGCTCCAATCATGTAATTACTGGGTAGGTATATATAAAACTTCATTATAAAGATCGTCATTTTTATATAAGTAACTTACCCAGTAATTACACAGTTGATTCCCACACTGACAGGAGGTGGGATGTGGACATATCTACCCCAAAATATTAGGAATTTGAGAATAGAAAAATTTGCTAACATTGAATCAATGTTTGTTGTTGCCTTACCTGATAAGAGAGCTATTGCAGGTAGATACTGCCTCTGGTTGGTATAGGCGGTATAGCCTGGGAGTACCTACTATGGGTACTTTGCAACAATGGACCAATTCTGATGGCTTAGCAAGCAACACAAGTTGCCCCTGCCCAACAACCAGAACAAATATACAACCACCAAAACCACCAAAACAATATTAAAAACGCCACTATCCAACCATTAAAAAGGACTGGAGGGTTCACCAAGTACACATTACTCCCAGGCTCCCCTATGACTCAACACCTTATGCAAGGTGATGAGGTAACGGAAAGGAATATTGCCTCCTACATTTCCTCCCGAAACACCACGTCAGCCGAGCAAAACAGACCCAAGGTACTGCACTCATCATAAACTGTTTCTATATCACGTAAGTAATGGGAAAAGAACACTGACTTACACTTCCAAAAAGTCAATTGAAAATAAGATCGAAGTGAGGGATAAATTTCGTTTGACCACTAAAGCAGCAGCAAATGCCCTTATTTCAAGAGCTTTAACTCTGCATGAGGGGAAAAACTCTTCTGCAACCATGGAATGTGCTTCAGATGTAGGATCTCTGAGAAAGAATGCCTGGCATTCTTAGGCAGGGGATGTGAGGGACTTTTTACTGAACACCAAAGACTGCTCGAAGTCCCATGAACTGCCTTCGTTCTGTGAACGTAATGATCAAGAGCCCTCACAGGACATAGAGTCCCCTCCTCTTCATCTGGACCCAGTGTCTCAGTATAGCTCTTAATTGTAAAAGAACGGGGCCAGGGTTTCAATGGTGTTTCGTTTTTTGCCAAGAATCCCATGGAAAAAGAACACACTGCATTCCCTTGGGAAAAGCCGACTCTTTTGTCCAAGGCATGAATCTCATTGGCCCTTTTCACTGTTGCCAATGCGACCAGGAAAAGTCAACTACAATTAATAATGTACACTGAACATATGGAAAAATAAAACTGAGTCTTAAAAAAAAGGTAAATGCAAAATTGTGACACCAAAACTGTAACAAGGTGCATTAACTGTAAACTCATAAATAGGTTTTATAACCTTCCCCCCACCCCCCACACACAATCTAAAAGTTCAAATATAATAAGAATAAAACATACTGGTAAATCATTAAATTGCTGCGAATTCTCTTTACCATGATGAGCTGTTGGTCACTATCTAAACTGGTTATTCAAGAAGCACAAGTCTGGACTGGCACTGTAGCGACACGGCACTTGCAGGAACTCCAGCCAACAAAGCAAAAATATGCATGATAGGGTTTTAAGAAATTTGAGATTCATGAACAAACCATCAACAAAGAATAAATTCTGAAGTCCCATGAAATAATATGAAATATGAGCACAAAATTTATTTTTTGGAAGCAAAGTCAGCAAAATGGTTTTTGCTTGACAGACACGCAGGGAATGACCTTACTAACACTTACCACTAAAGATGTTGCCCAGATGGATATCTGGCCAAGTGAGTTCTTTTTCTTCTTAATTTTTGCATCTAAGAAACTGCTGACAGCAGGATCAGGCATATGTAAACTGATGGGGTTGGGGTTCCATGGTTTTAATGGCATCAACAAAATGTTTTTTTCTTGTTTTGGTTTTATTTTGGATTTAACTGGAAAATACACAGTATATGCAAAGGACTTAAAATTTCTGTGTATTGGTGAGGGAAGGTGACTGTTAATATTATATAAATACACTGAACCCCTACAGTGTTTAAAGCACAACATGGCCTCCTCTTAAAAATCCATCAAATACAACATTTGTAAGTGGGCAACATGTAAATTGTTCATTTGCTGCTTGCATACTAACTCCAAACAACTTTGAAACACTCCTGGTAAACTTTTTTCACCAAACAATAACTTACTCTTTTGATACGCAAAAGGATAAGCATTTTTTCACGAAAATATCATTAATAATTATACGGACATCATTATATAAACAAATGGCAAAAAAATTCATTTTAAGAAAAATACACAAAACATTTTGAAAAATTCATTTTAGATGGCTAAGAGGTAAAGTCGAGGAGGAAACTAAAGTTTGAATCCAAAAATTAAGCAACATTACTAACATCTGTACTAACTGTTGTTGGAATTACAGAAAGATATACATTCCACAATGGCTGTCGAAAACAAAATGAAAAAGAAAAGAGAAAAAATCTCTTCCATAATGTAGATAAGACAGAACCATTCAAATGCTCAGCACATCCTCACTAAGGTCACCAATCATTAATTTGCACAAGGTAGTTGGCTGAAGCAATCAACAAAATGGAATCGAACAAAACATACTGAGAAAGCAACAAAGATTGATTTCTTTGACAAGTTGTCTATCTGGCTTAGACGTAATGTAGGCAAAGTCCTCAATTTTGCACAAGTGAAAATATATGTTGCCTTTTCTGTACCTAGTGTCTGGATAACCTAAACGTTTTAAGAGATAGGTTACTTGATTTAAAAAATATGAAACATAATTCACGATAGCATTCAGAAAAAGTGTTATACTTAACAATATGCACAGATAATTTTATGTAAATCACAACTGGCATTGCTACAAAGCCATGTACGTACTGTAGTGGACTTTCACAGGCCCATGTTTACAAATTTCATTTAGATGAAAATTGTTACTGTAACAAATGCTGATAGCCCTGGAAGTATAATAGCAACACCTTGTAATTTAGTAAAAGGTTGCTACAATATCATAGTACACAACATCATAGTAAAATAAAAATGTGGTTAAAAATGGGGAAGGTGGCAAATTCCTAAAAACACCAACTGCCATAGTTATTTGTGAGATGGCTTCATGTACTTATGAGACATTTGTCAGATATCAAACTATTGTAAGCTTTGGTAATGATGAATACCCACTGTCTGTATATATTCATCCACATGAAAAGCTATTACAGTATTGGAAAAAGTGAAGAACATTTAAAAAGCAAATTTTTGTTCAGATGCCTTTGTGAGCACATACTCTTTAGTTGTTGCTTAGACACTAGGTTTGATAAGTTGCTGATGGAACTTAGCCAATTCCAAAACATGCCTACTGGTTATAATGGATCAGGTCCTTAGTACTTAAGTCCTTCAGAATGTGATAATCCCACTGATTTTGGAACTGGTTCTGCTGCATTTTATTTTCAGACTGATTCTACTGCAAACAAATAAACATAAAAACTATGTTCCACAAATGCAAACCTATTACTTATGCTTTCTACCCACAAGGAGTGTTTGGCAACTGTTAGATTTTTTCAGGAGACTACTGTATTCTGTGCACACACTGCTAGCTGAATCCATGTTTCAGAACCTTTACCACTCGTCAAATACCATAGTAAGCTACAAGGGTCATTGCAAATAATACAATTCTAGTAAAACAGGGTTTGTACTTTTGGCATAATTATTTAATATCTTCTGGCTCTCCTTTAAACAACAATCCTATTTCTCTTTTACTGAATCACTACTTGAGGAGAAAGGCAGTGCTTTAGGCTTTACTGATCTCTTCAATCTACTCATGATCAATGAGGCTGATAATGTGTAACTCATATCTTGATAAAGCTATGAAGCCTCTTGAGCTGTTTAGGTCTTTGAAGAGGTACAGTATTCACAAAATTATAACAAAAATAAATTGTACTCATTTTCAAAGAAGACAACAAATAAAAGATCACTTGGAAAACAAAAACCATAATGTCAAAACTGCCTGATATTCTTTGGCCAGGAAATGAATGCACCAAGCCAAATATATAGCTGAACAGACTTCCTTCTGTGTTCCATTAAACTGTACTAAAAAAACTCACTTTACTTCTGCTTCTTTTGCAAAACTGAAATCACTATAATGGCTTTCTCCAACAATGCAAAAGATGGACAGTACATAAAAATACACTTAAGCTAACAAACCTTTCGTTATGTAAACCATACTGAGAATGAATTACAAATGTATTTAGATGGGGAGGCTCCTCTATCCACAAGGGGATACCTGAGGATTTGATTAAAAGGGAGCCCTGAGATTTCAGTCTCTCATACAACACAATGACTAAGAGCACAGTAATTTCTTTGGCTCAATTACTACAGGTCCATGAACTAGTTTAAACCATAACCCTGACTCAGGGTACACGTTTCTATTCATCAAAATACAAAATTGGAAAAATGGACATTACCACATTCAAATAAAACTATGCACTTTAATACTGTAGTTTCTGAACAAGATTATTTTTAGGCATGCTTAATCCTTCTTGTTCTGTGTATATCAGAATGCTAGTCATCATTGGGAAAAGTGAAATCAGGATAAAATACTATTATACATTTCTTCAATGAGATCACCAAGTCTCATCCTACAGACTCTTAATGGGCTTGCCCTAAGGATTTGTTCTTGAATAAGATGTAAAATTTGAGAAAAGTATAGTTACACACATTGCCCAAGTAAACAGGAACAGACCAAATGGAACTTGAAAAGTAAAAGGCAGGGAGTAATGCTGCTGGGATCAAAATGTCCCAGCAAAGCACCTTTAGTACCATACATAGTCTGCCACACAAGGCACCCCCACATCATAGATTGTTGGGCAGCTACATCTCCCAGCAGTGCAATCTCTGGTAACAATATCCACACGAAAGCATATTAGGAAGCTTTACTTTTCTATCTGCTAAATACTCAAAAGCAAATATAAAACCATTTGATTTCAACATACCTTAAAACTATAACCAGTGATTTGTCAGTTTGTGTATTCTGTAAAACTCTTCAGTTAATTATTACTACTAAGTTTGAGATGGTAAAAGAATACACACAAAAAATGTGATTTCATCCATAAGCTTAATGGCTCTCAAATGACACAACATACTGAATACGCCAAACCAAATACAAAGATTTATCCTTGATCTGCATAATTATGCATAATACTGTACTATAGCTGCACATCATTAAGAGGGAATTCATGATATGGTAATATCATTGGCATTACATAACCATGACAGAATTCCCTCTGCTCCATTACACTGTCCTCTAAAACACTACACGTCACTTTACTTCTCCTGTAGTGACCTTTTTTCACAAAATTAAATAATTTTACTCTTCACCTAAAAACCTTTCATTTTGTAAACCATGCTGAGAAAAAATTATAAATGTACTGAGAGGCGGGTAGGCTCCTCTCTCCACAGGGAAACACCTGGAGAGTTGATTTATAGGGAGTTCCAGAGATTTCAGTCTCTAATGCAACACAATAACTATGAAAACTTTAATTTCTTTCGTCCAATTGTTCTGGGAATCCCTCTACCAAGCTCCCACTTACCAGCATTACTACAGGTCCACTGATTAGTTTAAACCAAACCTCCAACTCAGGCTGTACCTTTTCTACAGTTCCCGCAATTTGACTTTGCCCTGTTAGCGCAATTGCACGCAACACCTAACCACGAAAACACAAATTTGTACAAACAAGTATTAGTACTAGAAGAATGAAATTTTTATGGAACAACTCACCCATTACTGCAATAATACTTTGAGTGTCCTCCATGAATCTTCTTACATAATTCAATGTGCTTCGGGACGGATTCTATCAATTTTTAGCAGAGCTTGGGATCAGTGCTATCCCACATCTATATTCATACATCAGAATGCTTTGAAAATCCATGGGAAAAGAAAATAAACCAAGAGAAATTGACTAACTGACAACTGACCCTATCCTCCCAAGCAATAGGAGAAATGTAGAACAAGTGGTGGGAGAGGGGGGATAGAAGCATAGGAAATTCTCAGTGTCGAAGCAGAGTTCATGGATGACCTTGACTCCATCAGGTTCTGCCTGTTTAAACCAACATCTATATTCATGCATCAGATTGCTTCAAAAATCCATGGGGAAAAAAATAAAATTTGAACCCTATCCTTCCATGCAATAAGGGAAATGTAGGGATGGGGAGAGTGTGGTGGATTCAGAGCTGGAAAAATGATCAGTATCCATGCTGAGTGCACAAATGACTTTGACTCTCTCAGTTGGAAATATTTCCCATAAATCAGTGCAATGTGTCAAGGTCTTATACATCACATAAAGAGACAGTGCGCGTTACTGAGTGCTATAAATTAGGTTTAAAGACTGGTGAAGTTAGCCGACAGATTGGTGTGAAGCCTCTGACAATACAGAGCCTTCTCAAGAAATACGGGGAGGGAGGAGAAAGAGAGGTATTGACGCAAAAACAAAGTTGGGGAAGGCAAGTCCTAAGCCCCTAGGACTGTTTACCTCTTGGGGAGAAAGGTTAGAGCAAATCTGACCAAAACTACCAGGCAAAGTGAGGAGCCATTCAGTATTACTTGAACATGCAGCTTGGATCGAGAAAAATGCTTGCAAAAAAGAAGCTGAGTTTAACTGAAACCCCCCAAAAAAAGCCATTCTAATATTAATGTTCATACAGAATGGGGTTTAAATGAGTGGAAAAATGTTGTTCACTAATGAATCAATCTTTTACGTGAGTGCTGGCATCATTTCAAAAGCGTGGCAAGGGAAAAACTCTAATACCTTTGATGACTGGTGGATTTGTAAAAATTGACAGAATCAGCCCCAAAGCTGCCAAACTGTGTAGAGTCATGACAGACATACCAAGTATTAGTGCTTTGATAGGTGAATGTTCCAGAAAAATTTTTATTTCCATGATAAAATCAAGTTTCATATATATTTATCAAGTAATTACATAGCTATAGATTCTAACTCACTTGGCAGCCTTTATTTAAAAAATCGTGGTAGCACTTCGATAGTTTAGTGTAGGTGACAAGCCCGCCCACCAATGGGAGTACTGGAAATGACTTGGCAGAAAACCTCATTCTGTTTGTGTCATTATGTCCAAGAGAGGGGAAGAGGGAGGGCTCCAACCCATAATTATTTAGCAAGTATTGTGTATATATGAAACTTAATTCTATCATGAATTTCACTGTTCTATTACTAATACTTTTTTTTTTACAAATTTACTTTTTTCACAGTTCAGTGTTAGGCTTGCAATTGCACCCATAGTGCAAAGTCAAATTGCAGGAACTGTATTAATCAAAATACTGATTTTCAAAACAGGACATTTCCACATTCAGATAACACCACACACTTGAATTCTGCTGTTATTTCTGCACAAGATTTTTAAAGAAAAGTTTAAATCTCCTTGTTCAGAGTAATGCTAGTCTTCATTAGTTTAATAAGACCACAGAGTCCCATCTGTAGAGACACTCACTGGGTTTGCCCCGAGAATTTGTTCTTAAGAGTAAAATTTGTGGAAAGTATAGTTACATACACAGACTCGGTAAAGAAAAACATACCATAGGGAACACAAACATTACAAGGCAGAAAGTATTGCTCCTGGTACCAATACGGCTCTGCAAAGCACCCTTAATATCAAGCACAGTCTGCCTCATTCAGCACAGCGTGAGGCAACCCCTACACAGGGAATGAATTAGTGGGCAGCAACATTTCCCAGCAGTGCCTTTTTCCAGGAAGCATTTCCATACAAAACCATGATGGGAAGATTCACTTTACTAATATATAGGCTGTTAATAGTCAAAACAGAAATATATACCAATTGATTTCAATATATCATATAAAATTAACCAGTGATTTGGCAGTTTTTGTATTTTGTTAAACTCTTCACCCAAATGTTATTAATAAGTTCAATGGCTCTCATATGACAAACCATATTTGTTGGAACACATGACAAAACCAGTTTAGTTTTCCTGTAATTTCATCTGCATTTTCTCTAGGAGATATGATGACACAACACAGGTAAACTACTATCAAGCACATAACAATGTCACAACAAAACTTCTGCCAGCCAAATTTGGAACTCGTGGGTAAAGAAGGCAAAACAATAGCCACTTGGCATTTACAGACTACCTTGAAACAAAGTTTTGTCAATTACACCAAAACTAGTTTCAGCATCTATAACTGACATGCTTTCTTTAATAAATAGTTTTTAAAAAGAAAATGTTATCACATAAAAATTTAACAATGAATAATAATTCTCACACCTTAGGCACAAAAATAGAGGGGGTATATTGTATATCAATGGTTGTTCAGGCCTTCAGTTCTGATGGAGAACTCAAAACCATCAGGAAATTCAAGACTCCACTAAAACTACCAACAATAACTATTAAATCATCTCTCGAAGTCCTTCACTTAATTATTTATTGTACATACGTAATTAGACCTTATTTCTTCACTGATTTCCTTCAAAGGTAACAGATTTATAGCCAAACTATCACTAGCATCCATTTTAATGACATTTCACTAGGTAATACTTCTCAATAGTATCCTTACCCACACAAGTATCCTCATCAAGAGAAATTCTTCAACACAAAAAAGCTGCTCAATTACCTGAAAGGATACTTATTGCTTTCTTTTTCATGACAGAAAAACCTTTTGAACAAAATGCTCAGGCACCTTTTGTATCAAGAAGAAACATATGCTCTTTCAGATTCATTCTATAAGTGGGAGCATTTCAAACAGAAACAAAATTATGTAATGAAATTCAACTGAAAAAATGCTCTTTACTGGTATTTCAAAAACATTTCTGCCAATTTGTACCCATTGAAAACATTTAAAAACAGATTTTTACTGACAATTTACCAGAAGGTTGTGGCCAGCATTAATTAATGCTGTATGAAATGTCTACCTGCCAAATTTGATTTGACAGTCTAAGAACATTACTTGTGCCTGGCTACCCCATATTAATGTCAACACAATAAATCTATAATCATTCCATTTTAAACAACCACATGGAACCCACTAGAGATGTTCCCACTTCTTCCTATCTCCACTCTTTCATCTTTCAGCAGGGAAATATGAAAAATGTGGCATACACATTACCACATCACCTCTCTGTCAAATCAAAAATAAACAGGTTAAGTATGTTAATACCTTCAGTCACAATGTACCTTTCCTGTATATTACCCACAATGGAAGGCTTTCCATGGCAGCATCTGAATGTCCACTGATGGGAAATGACTCAAAATGTCCATAAGTATTTCCAACAGAAAAAGGAAAATTAGAGTGTTATACATAGCTTTGACCATTCATAGCAATGAACTATTACTGCAACTAAGGTTTGTAGCAGTACAGTTTACTGTATAGGCAAAGAAGGTGAAAGCACTCATCAAGAAAGTAGAGACCCTGTTTTCCAAGTACAGAAAATAAAAAGATAAAAAGCAGTTAAAATAATTACCACTGATGAATTTAATCAGTGCCTTTTATGACAAAATTTATGAAGTTTTAATACAAGCAAGGTATTCAAGCTCTCGACATTCAATAATCTGCATGAGAAATTCAAAGGGTGGGTCAGCTGGTCCCCACGTAGGGTAAATGCTCAAGTCATGTCTGAAAGTGGATGTTCCTTGCACTGAGAGCATATCCGGAACACATGCACATAAGAGTTTCTGTTTCGTTTTATGTTTCCTTTGGCCAAGTAACTTTCCTCACAGTTTTTCTAGCGTTTGCGTATGTATACGTAATGATAAAACTGTGAACTGTAAACAAGACAAATTCTGAGACAGAATTACAATACCCATATGAAGTGTGACTGAGAGCTTGAAAGTGATCAATATGGTTACAAAGTCATGGCAACATCTCTACTTGACTCCATGTTTCTATTTAAAATGGAATGATGGTAATATAAGCACATCACAAAAATTTACATAAACCTTGTATTATTCCCATTTTGACTGCAGAATTACAAAATGCTTAAATAATGTCTGTTTCATAAATACAATGCTCCTACTCTTACTTATACCTACACACTCGGTTAACTGTGAAAACCATGAGATCAATATCTGAATTGGCAAGCAGTTTTAGGTGATGATGGGTATGATTTTAGGTAAAGATGGGTACAACCATACCAGCTTGAAAATATCCCAAAAGCTCTCATTCCTTGACCTGGTCAGTATATAAGAAATGTCCACCAATTTGAGACATCAAGACATTTACTACACAGGACACCTGAATCTCTGGACTTCTTGGATATTTCTACATAACTGCAGACTGTATATGTACTGAGTAGTTGCTGTTTGACCTATGATACTGTTCTTGGTATTTTACCAACTGCAACAAACCTAGGACAGTATAACAATCATGTCTGTAAAAACAGCTAAGGGATGACTTGTGTTAGTGCTGATACAGTCAAGGTAAAGTAGTAATCAATATGATAATTAGATAAATCATCAGAAGCAGACTGGTGTTGGCTCTACCGAGAATGCAACTATGGCATAACCTAAGCAGAAAGTTATTAATCACTTACCAGAATAAATTACACCAATATCAAGATCTGTAACATGATTATGAATATCTGTAACGTGGGTAGGCTAAGCTATTGCGATAAAGGTCTTGAATGAAACATTTTGCATGATCACATTGTAAGCTTGTAAGAGAAAAAAATGAGAGTATGTGGCCTACAATATCTTAACAAGAAAACCAGCAAATATATGGTTTAGAATACATAAATGTTTTGTGTCACATGTGCTCAGTTCATACTTATTGCAAGGTTACAAAGTAATCATTTCTTTGGACTCTATACATCTGATTGACTTTGTATATGCTTGCATAAGGAAACCAAGCTTAGGTTAGGATTTTAGGGTCGTCAGATGTGTGCCAGAATATTCATACATACACATACACATGCATACATACATACTTATACAGTACAATATATGTAAATTTTTTTAGTATAACCTCTGCTCTTTTACAAAGGCATTACCCTTATGGTCCCACTGGAGCTCCGTATAACGGATCGGTAATATAAAAAATTCCCTCAATGCTAATCTAGGCTGGAATAGTGCGAATGTTGGTACACTGATAGAGCATAAATGAACTTAAGGCATGAAGGTTCTTTATTCTGCCTTACGGCATATACATACTCAGATTATGATGTACCCTTCTTCCGCAAATGTGGCAACACTGGCACAGGTCGGCCAGACTCCTCCATTACTCTTTGGTCTGTGCAACTAAAAACTTCATTTTTTTCTGGTTTTGAGAGTTTTTTCCATTGTGCAGTACTTTATCACTGAGATGTTGCAACTGTACTAATAAATGCTTATTTCCAAAGTTTAAACACTAAATATGACCAAATCATGCTCCCAAATTATTAAGTTAACTTTTAATGAAATTCAAGTTACTGTAATTTCATTTAAAAGTTAGCGTAATACATTACCCTTAAAAAAAGAAATAAATGGTTGACATAAAAATAGAGAGTTGGGAGAGACTTTCTGTCTCTCTCCCCTTCTGGCCAATCTATTTTTAGAGGTCTTCTCAACCTCTTTTTAATAACTTCTTTCTTCTACGTCTCTTTCCCTTTGTTCTGAAATGCCTTTTTCAAGAACAAAGAGTGTTTTTTATTTGGACTAATACAACTCTTAGTTACTATGTCCCTATGTATTAGAACATATTTGCCACACTAGCGCATTTACACTTCGTAGACGGTAAAGGTAAAATTAGATCAATTTAGTCTATGTACTGTACAGGTAAAGACGTACAGAGAAATACTAAGTTGTAAAAATGTGTGAGCACTAACTATGAACGAAACAGTGAGAGAGAGAGAGATAAGGATTGCCCCTACTTAAGAGAGTGAAATTATTTATCAATTATTACGGAGACTGAGAGAATAACGAGAGAGAGAGAGAGAGAGAGAGAGAGAGAGAGAGAGAGAGAGAGAGAGAGAGAGAGAGAGAGAGAGAGAGAGAGAGAGAGAGAGAGAGAGAGATTGTCCTTACTTGAAATATCAAGTTGAATTATTTACGAATTATTATGGAGAGAGAGAGAGAGAGAGAGAGAGAGAGAGAGAGAGAGAGAGAGAGAGAGAGAGAGAGCACTCTGATATTGCACCAAGAAACTACCCTACATACTGTGCTGTACAAACACACAAACACACACACCATATATCCACATATCTTCCCTCTCTCCTCCATCATTTTCACTTTTTATTTATTGGTGTTTTGTCATATTTTCATTGAATAAAAGAAAAAATTATAAAAATGAAGCTTCACGATCATACATAATCAAGAATCGCTTATTTGCATTTAGTTCTACATTTTTGTTCTTACAGTACTGTATAATACTGCAGCCATGATTTTTTTCTTATTTTTTGCCTTTCATAACCAATAATGGTTTTTACAAGAGATATCCTATTGGGGTTTATATTTGCATAAACGCAGTATACTATGTTGAAGAAAGTGTTTGCATTTACACACAATTCCAGGGATGTGTGGGGACATCTTGGAACATACCTGCTTGTAATGGGGCCTTGCTGTACAACCAAGTCAAGAAACAGAGTATGAGAAAAGTATGATAAGGGTTCTCTTAGTATAGGAGGTTTCCACCACCGGTAAGCAGTGTTAAACTCACTTAATATTAAGTTTGTCAGTCCCTAAAAGTGTGTAAGCATAAATAAAAGTACGAAGGTTTGCATTTGTATGAACACCTGGAATTCCCTCAATGCAATATTACAATCTAACTTTTAACAAGACTAAGATATGCCAGTATACCAGCATGCTTTTGTTTCTAATCTGTCACACCATACTCATTAGAAAACCGTTAAGGTAGATTGACAGTATTCTACCTATAAAGCCTTTAATAAGCCTAAACCTGGATTTTTTTTTTTTTTTTTTTTTGTTACCGACTGATATTTACCTCAGGACATTTTTAAGCACTATTATCTCAGCTTTTCTAATCTTGTAGTTACTACCATTGCTGAAAGCTGGAGGAAAGGAAACTTTCAACAAAACCTTCGCACACACCCTGGCAATAAATTACTGTGGTTACTATTCTTCAATAGTATATGTTAGAACAACAGTGCACCAGCTCAGTGGACAGAATGATTTAAATGCCTTCCATGTTCCACTTCAATGAAACCCAGATTGGTGGTACCTGCAACTTAAGCTGTACTGATGCCCTTTTACACAGACCCATACACAAAAAAAGACAGCCTGTCAGTGTTGATGTGGAACACTTTTTTTTTTTTATTTGACTTCATAAAAGTCAATTATGAAATAACAGTCCAGTCTCAAAGTCTAAGAAAATGTAACTCAGGCCAGTTAACACTATTTGATAAATAAAAATAAACCTTATGTGTTCAGTAAAATCTCAGCCAGTTAACTCTATTTGATAAGTAAAAATAAACCTCATGTGTTCAGTAAAATCTATCTTTAAAGAGTAAGTAGTTATATCAATCAATGGAAACAATCACAATTTCAGTGAATAGGATGGCCTTTAACTTTCCTAGGGATAGAAACCCTTGATTCATTATCTCTAAATCTCTAAGGTTCTTTCTGTCTCCTTTTAAACATGGAATTAATAATAATATCAAAAGATACAGAAGATCGAGTTGTGGCAAACTAAAGAAATGACACATCAGCTACATTATTATCATTGTTATTACTAGTTTGACGTGTGAAGTTTCCACGTGAAAAACGAAACCCTACACACCATCTCAAGTGAAAACATGTGAAAAGTGCAATAATAAACTCTGTGTTTTGTCTTGTTTCTGGCTCTTCCCCTTGCCATGTCTTCTTTCCACTTTATTCTTCCCTTTCCTTCCACTTTACTCTTCCCCTTTAATACTTTTTCCCACCTAATCACTCTAAGATTTTCTGGGTAATGATGCCATTCTACATCAGGCACCCTACAAGTAACAAACAAAAAATTACAGTGAATGCATAAGGCTTGTGCTGCTCTGCAACAGCGGCATGGACACTGAAGAAGACAATGGAAGCAATAATAAACAGAATGCTAACACTCTGGAAAGCTTATGGATGGGACATCACACTGCGATGCTTCAGAGATGTGTCCAGTGTCAGGAAAGCAGACCTAGATCTCAAGTTTCCTCATTGCCACAATGAGGATCATATCTTTCACCCTTGGGATTCCTTACAGAAAACTGGCCAGGACTACCCAAAACAGAACAGATGAAAAGTAAGAAAGTTTGGGTCTAATAGCATTCAAAGAATTTTACAGTATTGCTTACAGTGCATTGCATTATTCATGTGAGCAGCACCACTTCAGGTATGGATTACAGCTATTACATATACAGTAGTGTATATGATTTACCTTGATGTATGAGAAGAAACTGGATTTACATCTCATATAAAAAAACAGATTACTGACTACAGTCCAGTTCAAGAATAGACTACATAAAGTGACATATTTATGTGATTTATCTATTTTTCATATTTCTTTAAAGTATCCCCTTGAACTGACTAGTAAATCTCTGAGGTACCTTTAACCGTAACCATCTAAATTTTTGAGATATTCTATATTTTTGAGATATTCAATTTCCAGCCTCCGCAACCCAAATTTCTCCGAACTTTTTATTTATAAAATTATCTTTTAATGTATTCCCAGGCATAAATCAGTAATCGTACCTCAAAATACATATAATTTTCTTTGTATGCACTTATGCATACATATATGGAAAAGTGTGAACCTCACAATAAGCTGGGATGTACGGTGGAATTTCTGAGAGCCAAATCTGGTAATACTGCAGAGGCATTTATATCAAATACAGGATGCAAGGATAAAATAAAGCCCTTTTATATAATTCCACAAGTAAAATTATAGGGGCCTATTGGGAGCTGGTGGCTGACGGCCAAATGTGGTTATGTCACAAAAAGTGTGTTGTTTCACCTACATGATGTAAATCAAATACTTAATTTTACAAACTTTAGAGCACTTCTTCAAACTTGTCCACATCATTAGTCACTTATTCTTTGGTGTGATCCTGAGAGAGAGAGAGAGAGAGAGAGAGAGAGAGAGAGAGAGAGAGAGAGAGAGAGAGAGAGAGAGAGAGAGAGAGAGAGAGAGAGAGAGAGAGAGAGCCCTTGTCTCCTAAACAAGATATTTTGTCAAAATGTTTTTCTTTTCCCTAACAATAACAATGATAATTATGATATACTGCACTAATGAGTGTCCAGGGATCCCCATATCGATAGTCCACATAACAGCCAGGAGAAAAACTTTTTACAGTAACAAGGTATATATACTCCTGTTTTTAAATACCCACAACAGACTGGCATGACTCACCATCAAGGAGCCAATTCTCCACTCACTAAATATTAACCTATAGAGAACAGTCTAGTTAGACAATTACTATGTATTGTGTACAGGGAGACTTGAATGACACTGAAATGCATGCTGGTTACCATGATGGCTAAAAGTCACACTTTCACATCCATGCAGAACCATGCTGAATGCTAATTATTACCAGATACAATCAAGTAAATCGTAGTAACCAGACACATTCTGTTTATTCATTAAATGACTGTATCTCTACAACAGAAAACCTTAATGTAATAAAGAGGGTTGCTTTTGTTAGACAAATCTCACTTAACAGTTGGGGTGAAGTTTAATCCAACTAAATTTTTCTTATTTCATACCTTCCAGCTATCCTGAACATTATCATTCCTTACAAACTCAAGTACCTTAGGCTTAAGCAATGACACAAAAAAAATCCCATACAATATGTTGCAATAAACATGGAAATCAATGACAAATATTCATGAAAAAATCAGTGGTATGGTCAACTCCTTTGGAAGGAAGCAGTATTCAGTACCACTTCATAACACCCTGATATTTACAATAAAATAAAAAGCAAGGAAATAGTCCTTCAATTACCAGTAGTTTATAGACTTCACTCAAAATTTGATTTTCCCATCATAGAGTGGTGAAAATACTGTATGCACCAAAGGCCAAATGTCCATGGCATCCCAATAAATAATATTTATAAAAAGAAAATTTGCTCTTACAGCCATAACATTCTACTTCAGGAAGGAATATTGTACAACTATACAGGAGCTGTAAACCTCACCTTCTTGCCTGTTTTATACACTAGAACATAACCACTGACAATACATAAGATATGTACTCATATACAATGGGTTCAATTTTACCAATTGATATAATTTCTATTCCCAAACATGAGACATAACATGTTGATGAACACGAGAGAGAGAGAGAGAGAGAGAGAGAGAGAGAGAGAGAGAGAGAGAGAGAGAGAGAGAGAGAGAGAGAGAGAGAGAGAGAGAGAGAGAGAGAGTACTACTTTCCCATTGACATTTATGATTTTCTTTCACTGAACATTACATACAGTGCACTCTTTCCTCAAACAATATCTTTAATCATAAGAGGTTATTTTACTTTCATAAACCCAAGTTCTTATTGAATTAAGTTTTCTGACCTGTACAAACTTCCAAGGAGATGTATCTCATGCAGTGCAACTTTCACAGAATTCTCTGGTAAGGTAACTAGCAACGATGCCAGGAAGGTATCACCCTGGATGCAAGAAACTTAACAACTGAAAATGATGATGATTTCACTGACAATGATGATAAACATAAAATCAATGAATACTGACCTTGTCACTGCATTAAGATCCTCATCAAAGACCTTGTGGGAACAAAGTTCGTTGATCCCATGATGCCACAGCTGGCTACTGAGTCGATTATGAATTATTGTATCCAGGATGTCACTTAAACGATAATCTGCAATTATGAAATCAAGACTATCAGCACAAACCACAGGTCCCAGCACAACAATAACCTTACAATCATCATGACACAGAAGTCATGTGCCATCAAACTCATTTCTGTTTTTATGTTGGATAATATTTCAACTCTTCTTCTAATGCCTTGCGATAAACAAAATGGAACAATTTCAGTGTCAACAAGCTTTAAAAAATGTAGGAATTTTATTTCTGCCTTGATATTAATCAGTTCTGTGCAGGAAGAGCTATATTACGGTCCATTTTCTCTTCAGTAGGGGAACATTGTAAAAATAATTGAAACACAGCCCTCCAATCCTCTGGTGACTGGAGAATGAGCAGCTGAAATGAACATCACCACACAATCCATCATAAGTTGTCACCTGCTGTCATTCCAGTAGTTTACATCTATTTTTACAATTCTTATCCATACGGGTCATGATGTGTATATAAAAGATAACAGTAAAAAAGGTGAATTCAGCTCCTATAACGATGTTTCATTTATCAAAATGAGTTGGAAACCTGTGGGTCATTATCAAAAAATGGAAGGTCTGTATGTGATGCAATAGTTGTTGCACCCAACCCCTTCTTGCAAAAGAATGCCAATCAAAAAATATGTTATGCAAAAATTATTCATCTAGAATAATGGACACTCATTCTGGAGCTTATTTTGCATTATGCTAGCACACAAATTTCACAAAGGGTTGTCATATTTATGCCAAACTCTCAATAATTATTATCATTTTCTCAAACATTAAGTTACACTGTAAGAAGGTAAGGCTCCAAACAAACCATCACAGCCATATCCACGTTTAAATTGCTGAACTGTTCATGTAGGGGCGTATCAATTCCAGTGTACATGAGACACACACACACATATACAGTTATCCTCCAACACACCCGGACCAGGGATCAAGGCCCCAAAGGATTTAAGAGTACTTGAATGAAAGCACAAGCAAGTACTGGGCAAACATCAAGAATGAGTGAAAGAAAAACAAACCATGGGGGCAAACATGAAAGAATGTCATCATAAATAAAGAGGCTGCTATACTGCATTATCACTTAAGACAAGTATAAGCTGATAAGTGGGTGCTGAGAAATGGGTAAGGGGTTGCATTACTCGGAGAGAGAGCATTCACGCTGGAATTGTAAGCTTCCTTAAGGAAAACCTTATACAGTCTGCAAACAAATGTATAATATGGAATCTAGCTAGGCACTGGGTTGCATTTTCAAATAAACACAAGAACAAAAAGATTTCAAAGTTTCTAGTTCCTAAACTACCACAGTAAACTTGACATTCAGTACAAGAAAGAGAAACTAGACAGTAAAATCAATACAACAAACCCACTAGTTAATTCGGTCACTAAAAATCTTTTTAACTAAGGAGATAATAACAATGCAATGACCTACCTATATTCTGGCGTTCTTCACCTTCTCGAATCCTACTTGGCTTCACAAATGTTTCTTCCAGGAAGGTGACTTCTGACACTTGAGGAAAAGGAGTGTTAGCACACTGCTCAAGTGAGGTTTTTGTATCAGTTTCCTGACCCTTTATGGAAACCATCTCACAGTCTTTAGGAAAAACATTTTCTAAAGAAACACTAGCCGCTGAAATATTATTTTCACTTTTTATATCTGTAGGATTATCTCTATCCATCTGATTTTTACTGCCATAGAAGTTGAGCGATACATTGCCTGACTTTGATGGATCACTATTCCAATTAAGAGAATTAACTTTTGCTGCATATTCATTACTCTGACAGCCACTAGTCATTGTATGTAGAGTATCTCCAATTTCTATTTTAGGGTTGACTAATACTGAATTTGGAACGTTAGAACTGCATCCCATGTTCGTTTCTGTTGCCTTGCTAGGATAGGCGAGAGTTGGATTTGTATCATTGGTTTTTTTACATTCCTCAGTTTTCTTTCCAAGTTTTTGTTCTTGCTTTAAAAAAAGTTTTTCAACAAAATTAGATGAAGCTGGGACATTTTTCAGTATCTTCTTTGCAGTTTTAGAATGCTTAGAAGCAACCTTTGGTTGCATCAAACTCCCAAGCTGTGCAAGAGATCTAACTAAACCAGGATGGGCCACTTGATCACTTGCACTGCTAACATTACCACAATTTGAAGATTTTTCCTGCTCCCTACATTCCTCTGCGCTGGCTTCTTCACATATTTCCATAGCTCCCTCTTCATCAGAAGTGCTCTCTGAATTCTCACTGCTATGGGAATTCCCTCTGTCAAACCCACAACTGTCCAAAGTACCACTAGGAGTGAACGTTCCTGCCTCATTAAGCTTGGAACCAACTGGTGATTCAAAGACTGTCTCTGTCGAAGAACAAAAAAAATTTTCCGACATAGAGTAATTCTTCATGTCTGAATTACATTCTGATGAAAAAGTCCTCTTATTTTTTTGCGGTAGCCGTAGAGCTTTGTCCAATAAGATTACTGTTCGCTTCTCTTTATTCTGGCTCCTCATATTCATACTTAACCTCCTTGCAATTTCAGATGCATCTTTCACAACGTTTACATCCTTTATTTCCTTTACATTTGAAGACTTACATGCCGCAGAGAGATCAGCATTTTTCACACTATGTATTTTCTGGTGTTCCTCTGGAGATTTGTCCTCTTTGCTTGCAGAGCTATCAACCAAATTATCCTCAATGGCGGTTTTGTCTTCATCCCTAATGTGCTGGTATTGAGGTCGAGACGTTACAGGGTAGTAAGATTTCTTGTGCATTCTAACGGCTCTCATCGCAAATTGGCTCTTAAATTTTTTGGAAGCATTAACTTTCCTAGTTTCTTTTTTAGGGATACTGCTAGATTTTGCTCTGTTCTTATGCACTGAACCTAAAGACACAAATTCCGGTTTTTCATCACTCACTTTATTTTCCTTCTCAACACCTGACGATTTCAATTTTTGCTCGTCTTCATCATCAGAATCACTACTGACAATCAGTCTCCTTCGCTTAGCATTTTTACTATTACTATTATAAATAATTTCATTGTGGGTTTGGGATTCAGAATCTGAGTCTGATGACAGCTTCATTTCTGATTTTTCATGTACCTTAAAACTATCTTTAGCACTGCTGAGCTCTGAAACACACTCTAAATTTTCCGATTCAGATTTTCCACTTTGATTACCTCTGATCATTTTATGTTTCATGGTACTTTCCTCACTAATCACCCTTTCAATAGCATTATTCACTAGTTTCCCATTACACTGTTTTGTTGTCTTTGGTCTTCTTTGCTTCATTTTCCTCTTCCTAAATCCGCAAGATTTCTGCCTGTCATTCTCAGAGAGTTCTTCATCTACCTCACTACTATCTGTCCCAAAAAGGATGCTATTTCTGTTGTCTCTCTCAACTGCAACATCATTAGACTTGATATTTGTTAAAGCGAGTGAACTTTGGAGATCACCACCGTGGTCATGATCTGAAACTTGTTTCTTGTTAGTGTCCAATTCATGAATACTGATACTCACTCCATTTTCAGATGGTGGTAATGATATTTCAGAGTTCTGATCTGTGTCGAATGAAGCAGGAGATGGTGTAACTTTTGAGCTACATTTCAGCTGAACTGATGTCTTCCGGCGCTCAAGCACATGGATCAGTGGAGCTGGTGTTCTGAAGCTAGTCCTTGGACATCTTTTGATTACCGACTTCTTGATTATTCTAATTTTTGGTTCTTTGAAAACTTGCGAGTTTCGTCCCCATTTAAAGGATACCCGCGATGTTTTTTCTGATTTTTTAGTTTTTAACAATTCCTCAGAAGATAGCTTACCAGTCTGGTTATCAAATTCATTTTCTTTGCTACTGCTCCCTGCAAGAGGATTTCCTTCTATGGATGGTACATTGGTCTCTTTTGCAGCAAGAGAATTTCCTTCTATGGATGGTACATTGGTCTCTTTTGCAGCAAGAGAATTTCCTTCTATGGATGGTACATTGGTCTCTTTTGTAGCAAGAGAATTTCCTTCTATGGATGGTACATTGGTCTCTTTTGCAGCAAGAGAATTTCCTTCTATGGATGGTACATTGGTCTCTTTTGCAGCAAGAGAATTTCCTTCTATGGATGGTACATTGGTCTCTTTTGCAATGTCTCCTTCACTTTGAGGTATTTGTTCTTCTAAGTCTTCTTCTTTGCTGTTTGGTACTGAAACTGTCTTAACGAGTTTTTCTCGACTTTTTACAAAACGTTCTTCCATTTCCAATTGGAATGCTTTCTTTTTTTGCTCCAAAGCTAAAATTCTATCACTTCGACTGCGGCGCCTAATGCTACCAATAGAAATGCCTGTATTGCTTGCAGACTGATCAGTTTGGTCGAGTTTATTACCATCAGTTTTCTTTGTGATATTTTTACCAGCTTCTGTACAAATATTACTGATATTTGAACATATTGCCACGTCTTCCTTTTCGGTTTCTTCAAGGAAATCTTTAATGCCAAGTCTGGAAGCAATTCTTGAGCTACTTCGCGTCCGAGTGCGAGGTTTCAAATTACTTGCAGAGACCTCAGATCGCTTTTGAACTTTACTATTTCTGTGAGACTCAACTTTACCACCACTCTCGCTTTCTAGGTTGGCAGAGCGACTTCTAGTTCTAGTGCTGGGGGGGTCACCTTTAGCTGAATTCTCAACATATTCTTCTGAAAGACTGAAATTACGTTTCCTTTTAGATGGGGCATCATTACCAAATTTTTCAAAACCCTTAAGAGTTTCTGATTTGCTAAAAATCTGAGGATCCCTTACTAGATTCACCACTTTTTTCACTTCTTCAGTACCAACTTCAGCGTGACATAACTGTTCTTCACATTTCTGAACGATTGGAGTTTTGCTCATTCCACATACAACAGCTTCATTTCCTTTAACAAACACACAGTTATTTATTTCCAGTTCCGGTCCTGCTATCACAGTGTTTGCCTCAATTTTGACTTGTGTCCCTGACATCATCTCTTCATCAGAATCACTTATATATCCAAAGATATCATCTATCTCCTTCACAGAACATTCTTTTTTACTACCAACAGAAGGAACAGATTCACGATTCACTTCTTCCTGGCAACAACTTCTGCTACTAACATCACTTACAAGAGTATCCCTTCCAACTGCAGCTTTCTCATAGTTCTGGGTAAGGTTTGGTTCAAGCATTTCTACATTTGCTTGTAATGACCCATCTCCAGTACTTTCTGTGATACTACCTTCATACACTGACTTCCCACTCAACTGCAACATTTTCTTGTACTGATTTTTTAACTCTTTAATCTTTAAGGATATGCTTTCCTTTTCATCATCACAATTTCTTTTCATTAGTTTAGGTCTTTGGTCAATACAGGTCTTCTTACCTGATTTTCTCCCAAGCCCACTACTTCTACACGCTGTGTCCTTCCTTTGAACTTTCTTTCCCTTAATCAGCGGTGGCTGTGAAGCATCAACACTAGTTTCTGCTTCATGTACACAATGGCTGTTCTTTGGCATCTGAGTTCCACTTTCTTCTTGATGACAGTGGTGATTTTCATACTGATTCACCATCTGCATGCTGGCTTTCTCAATTTTAGAGTTAATTACTTCCTCTTGACATATTTCTTGGTTATTCTCCTCTGAACCTTTCACTTTTGAACATGGGACCAGCTTTGATACAGGTTTCAAAGTTTTGCTGCATACCTTGGTACAGACTGTAAGATTGCCAGTCATAAATGCCTTTGGAAAATCTTTGTTACTCAATGGATCTTCATCAATGTAAACGGAATCACCGATAATTACTTTCTGCAACTGTTTCTCACAACTGCCTTCCACAACTTCACCACTTTTCTTGCCTGATGTAAAAGTTTCTTTTTCTTCTGATCCAGTTTCCAACATCTCTACAGTACCCATATCACCAACCTGAGCTTTGGTAAACTTGGCTTCTATGTTCTCTACTGGTTCTTTCTCATCATCACTGTCGCTGATAATTCCAAAAATGTCTTCCAATTTCTCTGTTCCAGAATTATTCAACTTCATATCAGTTCTGACCCCAAACTGTTTACAATTTCTATCTTTATCCTTTCTTTCCATAAAACCATTCCCTTGACACTTCAACTTCTTTTCATCATCTTTTGTAATTATTGGGCTTGTTCTTCTACCTTCACTAATTCTATCTGCATCACATGTCTCCAAAAAAGCTTGTTTTTGTTCCTTCAGGTTTCCAAGCTTTGGAGTTTTGTTTTTCTTCTTCAATGGTGTTACAGTTAGTACGTTTCCCGTAATACCAATATTATTGCTACTGTTGCAATCTATACCATTTTCATTCAACTCAATACATTTTCTCTTACTATATTTTTCCACATCACTGTCAACTGCAACTCCACCATTTTCCATATCAAGAGAAAAGCTCTGTGAAGAATTACAATTCTTGGCAAGTATCTTAGGTACAGAAAGTGGATATTTCTCTTTGGGCAAAATATTGTCTTCAACCGTTTTTGAGGGCAAAATCCCAATACCATTAGTCAGGCAACTGGTCTCATTCTCAATGTTCACAGGAAATCCCTCAGAAGACTGAGACAGAAGAATTCTGGGCCTCTCTGACAAATTTCTGATTGCCATAACTGAAGATGCACCTCTGCTCAGACTGGGTTCATCTTCTACCAAAAGCTCAGCATTAACCAGCCCATCAAACACGGACTGATATTCCATCTCCTCAATATTGTGCTTACTTGTTTCTGGCTCAAGTAAATTAAAAGAATTGTCAAGACATTCTAATTTATCATGAGGCCTCATATCTTTCAAAATGGCACTAATGATATCATCATCTGTTTCTCTGACAGGAACTGGTGTATTTGGAAACCTTTTTGTACTGTTACTCGCTGAATTCCCCGCGCAATGTGATACAGACTTTCTTAAAAGACAGTCTTTCATCTCATGATCTAAATCATCCTTAGGACTGCTTTTTGCACCGGACTTATGGCGTTTCTTGGTAAATGTCTCCGATGAGGATACCGCATCTGCACTTCTATTACCGAAGGACCTTTCTTCACGTGCAGAATGTAATTCTGCCTCGTCGTCAATGTTATCAGTATTTCCTCTGTCGAAGTCATCAAGCCACTCGTCAAAGGAGGGTATCAATGCTCCCAACAACATATTTTCTTTCTTTAGTTTCTTCTCTTCTCTTTTGCAAAATTCTAAATACTGAGACTGGCAGATTTTATCAACAACATTCAAGAGAATGTTCATTCTCTTCATGCTGCTCATCAAGTCTCTTTTAAGCAAGTCACCTGTAAAGAGACAAATGATATAAGATGTAAAATGATATTTACAAAATTAGTTATAAAAGTAAAAATAAACTGTTTTGGATATAGCTCTTCTATATAATATGTAAAAACAATGGCATTTGCCCAGCCGAACAATCAGAGGGTCCAAGTTTTTGATGAATAAATTATGATACAGAACTTAATCTGAACATCAAATCAAAACACTTCTTGAAAAGCTTGTCCACAAGATTATGATTGAGCAGCTAAGTTTTACATTGAAAATTACTTTAAATACTTTCAAACGAGAACATGGAGTAGTATCAGGCAATTGGTCCTAATTTAGTTACAGAAACTGCATTGAAATTTGACATAAAGAAAGCCCTTTTTATGATAAAACTGACAAATTGCCCGTTTTATAATTCATCCTCTCTAAGTACTGTAACAGCCTACAGTAGGTTATGCACAGTGCACTGTCAGATTGCTTTCTGCCCACTAATACCCCTTTGCCCCAGTGGTTAATTTCCCAACTGGCAGTCCTACTTCACTTTTTCCCAACTCCAATTTTCAGTTTACTTAAAAATTTCTTGCAGCAACTTCTATCAATATAAAAAATCTGACTTAGTTGTCTGGATAAACTACTTGGAATATTGAATTCTTTATCAATAGCCATTAATTTTACCTAATATCTCCTAAAAATATCTGGCAAGTTCAAGTCTTTGGTGAATGAATGATATTCACTCTAACTATTATTATTATTATTATTATTATTATTATTATTAATTATTGTTGTAGTTGTTACAAAGAATGACCATCTGGATGCTGTCAAGTTTATATTACAGTTACTCAATCTCTCAAATGAGTTTCTTTGCAGCAGCAGGTAAATTACTACAGCTGTTTATAGTCCATATATTCTTTGTGGGGGGGGGGGGGGCAGTATTCTTATAGGACAGAACCAAAATGATTAATCAGGGAGAGCATGGCTGAACGACGAAGGCACTGACTGGGCGGTACCAGGTCCCAGGAGTTCTGCTCGTAGGACTTTCTGCCTGAAGTAGCAAGCAGCTAAGCGTTATCCCAGGGGTACACTTTGTCGTTCTACTGTTGGTGGTAGAAAGAAGGGTCTGCATGGCTAGGCCCTCCTGACATCAGAGGCAGCATTTTTTTTAATGATTGTATGCAGTCGCTTCTGTGGAATTCGCACAATACTTTCTACTACGGTAAACTGTTTTCCACTTGTGTGGCGGCTTAAATTTGAAATTCACGGTAGTGCTCCTATCGTTTTCGCATAGGTGACTACCCTGCCCTCTATCAGGGACCAATAGGAACAACAAAACAGAGGGACTCACTTCTTTTGTTCTTTCATGTCCACGAGAGGGGAGGAGGGAGAGCTCTGATCTGTAATTACTTGGCAAGTATACATATAAAACTTAATTTTATTGTGAAAATACCATTTTCATATAATTAACTTACTTGGGACAAAAAGAAAAAAGTCTCCTACTTCTCATCAATATACATTTGCATCCCGCCGAGCTGGTTGCAAAGGATGGTCATATATAGGCAGTCCCCGGGTTACACTGGTCTTGGCTTACGTTGTTCCAAGCTTACGGTGCTTTTAAAATATATTCATAAAAAAATTTGTTCCAGGTTACAGTGGATGCTCCAAGGTTATGTCGTTTCTGTCATACAGTGTGCTGTGAGCAATGGAAGAATGTTTGTATGTTTTTGGAGGAAATTCTACAAGATCATGGATGCACACCTCACCAGAAGCAGGGTGAATCATTTGGGACAACCAAAGGATTAAAGGTAAAGCTTTCATCACTTTTATTTCTCATTTTTAGCAGTTTTTTAATATGGTGTGCCAGCTTACGTCATGCTTCAGGAACAGAACCCCCGGCGTAACCCGGGGCCTGCCTATAATATACTATAGTAGATTTCCTTCAGACAATGGAACCAGACATTACTGTGGTATCAGAAAAGCAATACTGAAGGAGAATCCTGGATGATATGCTGCCTGGATCACTAATGTGTGCATAAACATATTTTAAGAGTAGAAGCACATTTTTGTACGAGTTAGAGGTGGGGTAGACTAGATTAAGGGTTAACCATAGCTACATATGTACATGCATACAATACTTTAAATATTTAATCTTACTTTTAGTTTCACAGTTTAAAATATTCATTATTTCTATGCACTCCATACAACTGATAATCTCGGTATTCCGCTGCTGAGCGTGACCAACCATAGTTTGTTTAACTGGACAACTATCCAAGCTTGGAGCATCTTGCCAAGTCACTACAGTTCTATGACATTACTGCAAGGGTTGACTCTCAAGGAAAAAATGTTTCTTGGCTTGCCTCCTTGTTTATGGGTTTCTCTAACTTATGAATGATACACAAACAATAGAAAATCGGTGCACACAGTAGAATACGTGCAGACTGGTCCAGATGCAATTCATCTTTCCTCTTTATGCTGATGTTTAATGTTTTGTATTTACTGAATGTTCAAACATTTACTCTACAGTACCCTGTACATATTTTACTGAAAGGCAGTACTACAGATTTCAAGTCAACTGTCCTAACCAATATTTTGAGAGTTAAGTTAATTATGGATGTAATTCACGTGAAAAATATGTTACAATGCTATGTATTCAGTGCAAAATCGTTCTGGCTTCTGTAAATTCTATGGATTTCAGACCTTTTGTGTTTGCACAAGGTCCTCCATGATAACACAAAGATGTGCTAGGTCTTGGATTGGATTGCCATGGGATAGGAGTCAGATATGGTCACCATTCAATTTTTATCATATTCAACATCCTAATGACTGTAATGAACCACACAGACAAGATGGTGTTATTCTCTTATAAAATATATGGTACCCTAGATAAATGCTCTACAAATTCAATGATAAAATGCATTAGAAAAAAAATATGCACTCAGACACATGAAATGCTTTGTAAACTGTATACTGAGTTACCTTCAGTTAAAAGTCCAGCCATGGTTTTCGCTAATCTTAAGGACCAAAATGATCTTTTATTAATCCGTTCATAATGCAGTCGTCTGTCAGCTTGGTACTTCCTTAGCTCGTCTATTTCACCTGCAAAGAATATTCTTTAATTAACACAAAATGCCTCACTTAACATAGCACTTTTTCCCTCTACTGGATGTAAACAAATACAATTTTTTTCAACAACATTAAAAAAATTTAAGAAAATATGTTCCCACTAAAAAAAATATAATTAGCATAACAGGTCATGGGATTTTGACCTTAAATCTCCCAGTAGGATCTAGGCCTCAAACTACATATCAGCTTCCTCAGTGGCATATGTATAGTCTTAAATATTCAGTCCCTAACTCGTATAGTCTGATTACGTATAGCCGAGTTAAAACATTGGAAAAATACACATTTAGTACCATTATAAGAACAGTGCATTTAAAATATGTAAGCAGCCAAAACTAGCAAATAGTGCCTGCTATAAGCAACACAAGGTAGCAGTTTTTATTTATTTTGTGTGTTTGTAATGGCTTTTTATTGGTAGTTAGAAGAAATAACATATTTAAATTCCACAATACCCTTCTATCATAATGTTAGGTTATGTACTAAGAGCTCTGTAATTCTGTGCAGGGACTCAACTGAGGAGGAGGAGCTGATTTTAAGCTAAATAGCAGTCTGCATGTGAATATCTGAAAAAGAAAAAAACAGGTCTTGACAGAGGAAAAGCCTATTTTTAGTAAAACTGTTTCAGCATGGAGGTAACCTAACCACATTTTCTATATGGACTGGTATGTCGGATTGGTGAAGTCCGTAGTTTTTGCAATAAGTACATAGCAATGTTAGGTAAATAACCCAACCTTTTGATGTACGACACTGTGGTCATATTGTCTAAGACCAAAAAAATGTGGTCCCTTTTGGAGACTTCAATTTTCTGAGACGGAAAGGCAGCCAACAGCTCCCGGAATATGGTATGACACTCTAGAATTCCCCTAATTTAAGATTCACGGGTCGCAAACAAAATTTTTTAAATGTCTTATGTTTAGGAAAGAAAGAAGTTATGAATCTGAGTTATCATTTCAACTATTTGTTCTTGGTAACTGTTCCCAATTGCAATGGTAAGCTTTGTGTGTAATAATTAACTTAAACACCTCAGGGTGAGTCTGAAACCTTGATTTTGAAGCCTCTACATCTGTGATGTCATGGGCAATTTTCTAAGGTTTTCTATCCTGCCCTAGCATGGCTTTGCTAAGAGTAACAAAGATCCTCCAGTATAGCAAATACTTGAACACTGATGATACCTTGCATCCAACAATAATTCTGTAACATAACTGCACTTTTAACATTCATTCAAAAGAATTATCTGTAAAACGCTTAACTTTTTTAAAAGAATCTCAACAAATTCTTCACAATAATTCATCTGACAAGTCAAGAATTTTATGAAGTTTAGGGATTAATGTATTATCAATATGTATATAATACATCACACAGAATAAAAAAAATGATTGCTATACTGTCAAATTGCTGTAAGACAATATCAGACAAATCTTGCAAATTTTTCCCAACACCTTCAATGTCTGATGAACTAATCAAGCTTAGTTGGAATCAAAACATTTTTACCTAGGAGCAACTGAAACCAATCATCTTCCCCATAAGAGGTCTACAGCGATATCTACTTAAAAATTCATCTTTGGAGGATGAATAGAATTACAAAATTGAGCTCAAGCAACCAAAACTTCTTTTATTATCGAAACGTAAACCATTATCACCACAACACAGTCATGGTAGCTGGTAATTTCTCAATGACTGGAGCCCCTTATCAGTGATACTGTATCTTATCAGTAAATCCAACCATCCGGTCTCCTACGACATACTTGAATGACAATAAGACTTGCAAAGTGTGGTAAAACAACAAGACAATGTGTATTGTGGTTTAAAGTTGTTCTAAACTTAACACATTTGAAAAATCTGCTTCTCTGAAAACTGCTAGAAAAACAACTGGACATACAAGGTTTCTGTTACAACACAATCTATAACTGAGTTTACTGATAACCAGCAATGTTTTTTATGCGGATAATTCTATATATGGTTATTCCCGTTTCTTGCTACAGCGAACGTGTTTTTGTGGAGCTTGTTGATGGAAGAGCAAGTCGACCATTAAGAATTATGCCTTTAGGACACAACCATAGTGAAAATAAAAAAGATGAAGGTGCTGAAACCAAACTACCACATGCAGATGCTTTGTCTGCAGGCCACCCACAGGAAAATGTAAATAAAAGTGACCCACAGGATTATGCCATTGTACCCCAGTCTGATAAGAGTGAAAATGGACTACGCAGTTCTCATAACGATGGTCAAACACCTCATACAGAATTGATTCTGACCGAGACATACACAAAATTAACTGGCATAACAAAATCATTAACATCATCACTACCTACAACGTTATCTACAGAATCACCATTATCCTCAGAAACTGAAATGACTACTACTCACAAATCCAAGCCAACACTGCCATGCCATACAGACTGCTTGGAAGCACTTGGAGCTATGAGATTATATGCAAAATCAAAAGACTACCTTAGCCAGGGATCTAATCTAACTCTTACATGTGAGCTGCCACTGAATTCGTCATTCATTCTTGAGGACCTTTATTGGCTTTACCACCCAGAAAACAGCCCTGCTCATCAATGTTCTTTGACAAAATCAGAATTTTTGCCCTCATGTCAAGGATTTCACACAATCTTTGACACAGATGACAGGAACGATACATTCATACAGGACTCTATAACAATAACTAATGTACTTGTCAACCACTCAGGCCAGTACATGTGTCAGGTAAGTTCTGTTTGATATTCAGGTCAGAAAAATATTGTGCTCATTCAAATTACAAAACTTATTTTTCTGGAGACTTAATCCTAGTTTAAAGGAAAAAATCAAGTACTGCATAAATAAGGGTATACTAGACAAAAGGTAAGTTAAGAAGGTGAAACTTCCCTGTCTCACAGTGTATCCAATTTCTTCAACATAAATTTTATTTTTTCATATGTGTTGTCCATAATTCCATCTATCTACAACAGATACATTTTTCATATACAAGAATATACCGACTTTATTATTTACCTTTTTTCCAAAAAAACAGCAAAGGTGCTGCATCCATCAAAAGAACAAGAATTTCAGTTTCAAAGGAACAAACAAATGTGAAACAGCCACTGGTTTTTAACTCACTCTTACTGTTGACTCTTAACACTGGGTACGAACACTCAACCTTTTCTCATATGATACCTTTGACATGTATCAATTAGATTTACCTTTCAAAAAGCAATAAAAATCACAGTGCATTAAAAAAATAAATGGGGATATGGCGAGAGCCAAACAGTTGGAGTTTGTTTTCAAGGATTATTTAAGAAATGGATGTTGGGAGTATGCCGAATAGCATTCATTCCAACTCACCTCCACATGAAATTTGTCAGTGCTACGATTACTTACAAGCTGGGGCAACAAATGCTGGCACTTTAAGACTACCTTCTTTCTTGATAATGATGATGTTGTAGCTTTGCAATGTATTGTCGTGACTAAACACATTTTTTATAAAAAAATAATTTACTAATTTTCAAATATTAATATTCAAGTAAACAATGCAAAATATCAATAAAAATTTTTTTTTTAATGTTCGTCCCAAATCCACCCCCAGAAATTCCAAATGCAAAGCTCATGAAAGGAAAAGGCATACAGCTGCGCAATTTCACAGACACACAAACTTTTCATTGGGACCTAACTAGTTGTTATACAGGCGCTTTTCACAAACACACAACCATTTGCAAATCCCGAGAAATCCTGCAAAAGTGTTACATTTAAATATTTGTGTAATTTATAAGTTTTCCAGCTTTTATTTATAAATTACATAGCATTAAATAATAAAAATAAACATTCTCTCTCTCTCTCTCTCTGAATGAGATGAGAGAATTTTTATGGTACATGTATCCATAAGTTTATTAGTTTTGTATGATAAATTAATTATTTATCTAATAATAAGTACTAATTTTCAAATACTAATAAGATTAAATAATAATAATAATAATAATAATATAATAATAATAATAATAATAATAATAATAATAATAATAATAATAATAATAATAATAATAATAACTGTAATTACAAAATTTATACTGTGTGTGTGTGTGTGTGATACGTATTTTAAACAAACAAATATCATTCCCGTATCTTTTGTGAACTCCGTCATCGGCAAGGCTGTCAAATATGTCTGATTTATGTGACAGGATGGGGGAGTGTTGCCGATAGCGAGCCAAAGGATTCCTAAGTAATCTCTCTCTCTACGTAATAATTCACAAATAATTTAACTCCCTTAATGTATGGACACAACAATTCTCTCTCTCTCCCTCTGTAATAATTCATAAATAATCACTCTCTCGACGTAAGGACAACAATTTTCACTATCTCTCTCTCGTAATAATTCATAAATAATTTCACCCTCTTAACGTAAGGACAACAATTATCTCTCTTTCTCTCTCTCATTCGTAGTTGGCACTCTCACACATTTTACAACTTATTACTATTTCTCTGTACATCTTTACTTGTACAACAGAAAATGTTAAATTGAGCTAATTTTACCTATGCTGTCTACAACCTGTAAATGCGCTAGTGGGGCAAATGTTACATTCTAAAACATAGAGACAACTAAGGGTTGCATTAGTCCAAATAAAAAATACTTTGTTCAAGAAAAATCCTTTCAGAACAAAGAGAAAGACACGTACTAGAATAAAGTAGTTCTCAAAAAGGAGGTTGAGAAGACTTTTAAAAACAGACTGGTCGGAAGGGGGAGAAAAAGAGAAATAGTATAGTATAGTTGTGGTATGCATCCCCCGCAAATACAGGGGAGGTTATTCCCCCGCAAATACGGGGGGGATTTACTATATATATATATATATATATATATACTGACATAATGTACATGCTTTTCATTACCCTGTGGATGACACGAGAACACCCAGGTGTCAGGTATGGCCACCCTCTTAAAATATGTGACTCTGAGAAACCCAAAATTTCCATGTAGATTATGGTAAGTGTCAAGTCTGGTTGAACTAAAATACAATGCAATAACAACTGACAAATTACTTTTCTCTTCTTTTCAGGTGAAGCTCACATGCTGTCACGAGTCTCAAGAGCATGTTATGAACAAGGAGAAAATGCTTCCCATCACAGTTCAAATATGGCTGATGGATTACACCACTGACCTCGTAATTGCTGGGTCTATTACAGCCACTTTGGCAATTGTTGTAATTGTTGGAAGCTATTACATATCTCGTAGACAAAGGGCTCAATATATTTTCATAACAAACGAAGTCCATGAAATCAAGGCAAGTGCAGTTCTCCACATACCACTGGTTGATGATGACAATGACAGTTTTGACAGTAACTTTGATACTCACGAGTAGAAATGTTTACAAATTTCTCATGCATATTGCACAAATATAAATTTATCTCGTAACAACATCATGCAGTACAGCATAGCTAACTCCTCCAGTTTAAAAAAAACTCATTCTAAATACTGATATGATTACTTATTGTAACTTCTCCCAATCTTGAAAGAGGAAAAATCTTTGTTAGCATACTTTTTAGCTAAAACCTCAAGCTAATTTATCCCCTCGATTCATAATTATCACTATTAACACCATAAATTTTTTCTGACTTTCAACATGCTTCCAAGGCTTTACAGAAACTAGACCAATAAAATTGAATTTTACATTAATAACGTCATAATGCCAACACATAATACCAAGAGTTTAAAATTCTGCTACTGTAAACATGAGGCTAAGTAGCACATTTTTGGATAAAGGTACTTTTCTGCTATACAGTACTGTAATAGCAATAATTCATATGCAGAAAATGCTGAACAGCCTAGAACATTGGCTACTTCATTTTATTAAACTAACTATTTATTGTTATGAGGGAATTATTTTTCAATACCTTGCACTTAAGGTTAGTAATGTGCAGTGCACTGTTGAAAATCCTTGAAAATTTTTATTTAAGCTATATTAAAAACCGTATCATCAGTAATGTTTTCTCTATAGGAATTTTATACCATTTTTATATTTATTGCTCTTTTAACTATCAACTATAAATAAATTATAAAAAATGAAGAATATGAATTTTACCAAACCTTCACCACAATTTTCAAAGTTTTGACTGTTCTTGCAAATGCCTAGCTACCTTAAACCAGATATACTTCTAAGCTTTGAGAAAAAGTAGAATACAGTAATCCCTGACGAATCTGCAATAATACGGAGCCAAGGGTCTGCACGACTGGGTCAAAATCTGGATAAGGGAAAAAAAAAAAAAAAAACACTCATGGATGTAAAACAGGAACTTCATACTTACTCCCCCTACTTTATGAAAACCGCATAACCGCATATGCCAAATATGCTTAATAAAAACCAAATTGTGCAGGATACTGTATACAAAATGTATAAAAAAAGTTTACATTGAAATTCTCTCTCTCTCTTTTTGCCTGTGATATGTCAACACTGCTTACATGAGCCATACTTGAATAATCTTTTTTTTTGTATAAAAAACCCAAGGAGAGAGAAAGAGAAATGCACAGCAACATGATACATAATCATACACAGACATATAAGTCCTCGCCTGGAAACCCCAGACTACCAGGTCTGTCGGCAGAGGCACCGAGGTGACAGGCAAGGCTGTGTCAACAGAGTGGCCACAAGAACGAAGAGACACTGTGCCTGCCATTGCACTACACACAGTCGATGCAAAAGACTCAAACTGTTAGACAAAATTCAAATCTAGATTTAACTGACTCAATATCTGATTGCATTAAATCTAACCTACTACCCTGAACTGACATTCTGGGTGTAGAAGGGTCTATATCCATTCATCTTTTTGACCAGGTGTTAATTCAGCAAATTAATATCTTCTCTATCTCTACCAAAGACCAATCCTTGCATCGATCACAACGGTTGTCCGAATCACAATTCATCCATCGATGATCAATGCATATTCTGTGCGTATTTAGACTTACAACCACTTACCTTACAAAATCTAACAGCTTTTGGTCAGGAAGATTGAGAAGATGAATTCATATTATCAAATACAAACCAAAATCCACATAATCCAATTCATTAACCAACAAAAACAAACCAAAAATTTCTGAGCACTTGTCTACACATCTGACCATTTTTATCGACAAGAGAAGAATAACCAAAACAGTCGCTGCCTTACCCCCAACCCTCTAAAGGGTGGGGGTAACTACTGGGAGCACTTACTAACGATTGTTTCAATTTTAACACTTGTCGAACCTGTGCCAAGTAATTCCAGATAAAGCAAGTAAAAGGGCAAGTTTCACCTCAAAAATTAAATATCGCATTACAGAATGCAACCCAGTCAAGTATTTATCATCAGCAATGAAGTAAAGTAATGTAGTACAACACACTCAAGCATTTTTCCAATAATTACACACCATTACCAGCAAAAATAAAATGCACAAAATCAACATTAAGTATAAACTTCTCAGCTCTTCAATCCACAGTGACATAGCCCTCTTTAAACCATCCTGTAAATCTATCATTCCAACCAAATTCTAAACTGCAATTATTGTGTAAACATGATGTTAATAGAGCATAAACATTCATTGTGTTTGTCAGTGCTTCTGTATCTGCTGCACAATACCCTTTAATAGTCAATGTGCAGTTCTTACAATTCCAAGTCATTTGCCCACCTAGCACCCAGAACTGAATGCCAAATAAAGAAACAAATGATCTCAACCACCACCACCACTGCATTTCCAACAAATAAGGCTAACAGCCCCTCTAAATTATCCAGGCTATGAATATATAGTATATTCCATCACTTTGCACTCCTGGAACTCCATCAGAATATATTTAAACACCAAGCCAACCACCATACTACTGCAAACAAGCTCACGACCCACAGAGAACATTAAATGTAGAGAGCGGTACTGTCACGGGTTTCCAGGATTATAGAACACCATTTACTACAAACAAGGCCAAGGGTGAAGCAGTTTCAAAACCAAAGTACAGTATTTGAACTCTGCAATTTCTCAGTTTCATAACATCAAAGCTAATGCCAACAGCAAGTAAAAGCATGCTTTACTTAAGAGTACGGTGGTCTTTTATACTTACATGTTTTGTTCTCTATGACCAGCTTTAGTCGT